>NC_143024.1:25568333-25881666 GCF_057628025.1 Oncorhynchus mykiss
CGAGAGACTGAAAAACAGCTTCTATCTCAAGGCCATCAGACTGCCAACATACTGACTCAACTCCAGCCACTTTAATATTGGAAAAATGGATGTAAAAAATGTATCACTAGCCATTTTAAACAATGCAACTTAATATAATGTTTACAAATCCTACATTACTCATCTCATATGTATATACTGTACTCTATATTATCTACTGCATCTTCCCATCTTTATGTAATACATGTATCACTAGCCACTTTAAACTATGCCACTTTTATATGTTTATATACCCTACATTACTCATCTCATATGTATATACTGTACTCGATACCATCTACTGCATCTTGCCTATGCCGTTCTGTACCATCACTCATTCATATATCTTTATGTACATATTCTTCATCCCTTTACACTTGTCCCTGTTGTGAAATTGTTAGGTTAGATTACTCGTTGGTTATTACTGCATTGTCGGAACTGCACAAGCACAAGCATTTCGCTACACTCGCATTAATATCTGCTAACCATGTGTATGTGACAAACAAAATTAGATTTTATTTGATCCTTCAGTGCATCCAGAGGATGTGTGAATGGGAGAGACATTTTGTGGTGAATGCACCAGCTAGCGCAGTTGGATGGAGAGACTGTAAAAAACGGTTGACGAAGTGAAGACAGGCTACTGGGCAGTGTCTGGTCTGCTGGAAATCAATCTCTGAAATATTATTCACAGCTTGTACAATTTCCTTGACATTTAATGAATGGATACATTACTGGACCAGGGTTGAAATTCAAACATCCGTGTTAGACTTTATACGGTAAAGAATTGATTAATTAAAAGCCACTAATGCCACTCCTTGATTACTGCGTAAAAGACCATCAGATGGGACTAATTTAGCTATGTCATTTAAAATCGCCATGGTAATGCCGTGCAGACGGGTCCAATCTGCTGGAATAAGCATTTGATTTTCCAGCTGAGAGCAGCGTTGCTGTAACACACATTAATCTGCCCAACGCCAACCTTGTAAGTACGCCAACCAAAGTGGCAAAATGAGCGTTGCCATGGGAACCTCTTCCCTGGAAACCCCTGGCGGCTTGGCAATGTGCCAAACCAATGGTTGCTAGGGCACAGCTGTCAATCTCTGCCCGGGCCAGGCTGGTGTGCCAGGCGTGCCCCTGGCCCCTCCCAGTCGGGGTGCATTACATTACGTGATTACATTACGGAAACTACAGGCTAGTAACCTTCTCTAGGTTTTTCTACTCAAATGTGGAGTTTGAGATTTCAATCAAATGTTGCAATAGGTTGAGAAGAAAATAGGCATAGCTCTAGTCATGTCTATTTGTTGTACGTGGACTATATACAGCTATGTTAAAACCATAGAATACAGGAGTCTATTTGTTGTACATGGACTGTAGACAGCTATGGTAAAAACCATAGAATCCAGGAGTCTCACAAGCAAACTGTAGTCACCACAGCACAATGAGTCATGAGTAATGAGTCATGAGTCATGCCAGAAACAGGGAGGTGAAGAGACCTGGTTCTCCATAAAGCAGATGGGATAGTAGAGCTTTTCTATAGAGGCAGCAAGACAGCTGTCTGTCAGACAGAAAACAGAAGATAAAACAGATTGAGAAACAGGAGACCTAAAAGACTGATGGGTGTTAGAAGGGATGATGACGACCCAGACCCAGGGTGCAGGGAGTGAGGGATGGAATGATGGATGGAGGTAGAGAGGAGGAGAGGATATTACCTCATGGCTGTTCTGCTGAGGACCAGGAAGACAGGAGATGGGTCCGGTCCCCACACTGAAACACAAAGAGTCACAAGGGCTTAGAGAGAGACGTACTGTAGAGGTGCAGCACCATAGCTGCTGTGGAAAAACACAGTGTTGTTTTCCAGTCATATGATTGATGAGTGGGATATTTCTATTTGAATGAGGTAGATATTCCAGACAACAGATTATAAGTCAACTTCTTTCCAGAGGGGCGGAGATTCATAACATATGAATCATAACAGCTTCAATTTCATCCAAGTGTCAAGTAAGTAATTGCACAGCTACTTAACGTAATACACACATTCAAATACCACTGCCAGTTTTTTGAAGTGATTATGATGACAGTGTGACATTTTAAATATCACCGTCAATTCTAACTGCTCAGCTTCAGAAGATAGATAAACACATGGCTCAGTACGGCACATCACAGTATGCATCAGTATTTTGAATGAAATGGAAATATGAAATGGGAATTTACCACTGGGAAGTAGTTTCCTCTAACTTCCTGAGCTCTGACAGGTTTTCTTTGTCTCAACATCTGGCACGGCATATTAAACCAACCATATATGAGGACCAATTTTTAAACGTACACAGATTCGGGCCATGGTGGTGATGTGCACTTTTAATAGTCAATGTCAATATTTTGACACCAGTATATGGGCTCAGAGCAGAGAAACGCTCCATGCCCTATTTTCTATGGGTCAGAAAAAGGTCATTGCTAATGAGGGAAATGAAAAGCAGGCAAACACAGCTGCAATTAAAAGGATTAAATTACACAATCAATTATCACCATCTACAGTAAATAAACAGGAAAAATAATGAAATGAACAATCATCTATCAACGCTATACTGTGTGATCTGTACAAGGAGGTCATAAATACAGCACTATAGATAGAGTGTAAATGAATCACAATAAACGTCACATGCAGAACTTCACCCAAATCCACATTCAGCATCTAGAGTGCCTGTCTCATTCAGTTCAAGTGCTTTCATTAATGCATTTATACAATTTAGCCAGGTTGATTTACTTAATCATTGGTTAATTCAGCACAATGCAAAATGGCAATATTTTGTACAGGCTATCCAGATTTAATTGGCCACTTGAAGAATTTTGACAATCATATGCAAATTTGAAAGTATCACTCAGGGAATGACATGGGATGTTTTGGTCAAATATATAGGCATTAAAAATCAGATATTTCATGGTATTTGAAGTATCATAAATTTAGGGTGTTGAAATATAATCTGATTCACACCTCCTCGCCCTCTTTGATCTTTCAGGAAAGCATCTGGACACACATCTGCACAGGGATTGGACACATGTCCAATCCCTAATATCAAACCGTCTAAACAAACACGTGTCCTTTCCTCCCCATTCTCAATAATTAGAAGACACAGATCTCGGTGTATAAGTTGAGCCTCCTGCTTGTGCTTGATAAATATAACTTCAAACGGCACAGCAGCCAAACGGTTTCAGTTGGCCGGACTGGGAGGCACAATGACTATAATAACCCCCTCCACCACCTGGGACACACATCCTAGTTCACTTACCCTCCTCCCTGAGAGAGAGAGAGAGAGAGAGAGAGATAGAGAGAGGTAGGGAGGGAGAGAAAGAGAGACAGGGAGAGAGGGAGGGAGAGAGAGAAAGAAAGAGAGAGCGAGCGAGCTTTCATGTCTGTGTGCACATGTGTCTTTGTCTCAGTATGCCTCCCTCCCCCCTCCCTCCCCCTTCACGACTCTCCATCTCCATGTCTGTGTACACAGCGTATGTATAGAGGAACCTTTTGTACCTCGGGTTTAGAGAGGAAATGCACCCCCCTGCCCCCCTCCTTCGACTACTTGCCCCTCGCCCCTTGCCTCTTTCCCCCTTCCATTCGCCCCTCAAATGTAATGCCTGATTGACCACAGCACCCCTTCGGGAGGTCAAAGGGCAGACAAAACAGTCTGGTGTCATGGCAACCTGACTGCCACCATCTAGAATGGTTAGGGGATGAGGGGGAGGGTCAAAGGAGCTGTCAGTCAAACCATTTTCAATCCCGCAACAGGTTTACAAAGGTTGAGGCGAAACACACGCACTCACACATGCCTGCATAGAGGCTTAGAGTGCACCTGCATCCCCGAAACATTGTGAAGCTTTATAAATCAGCGCCCATTCTACCAAACGTCTTATTTAATACAAATGATTTCTGAATTAGGTAGTAATGTATAACTGTAGACTTACAAGTCTGTAAAATGAGGATCACATAGGTAGTTACTCTGGTATAAAGCTTAGTGTGTTTTACACAAAAAGGTGATGGGTGCTCACTACACTGCAGAAGTTAACCTTAACCCTCTTAATATGTAAAATGTATGCATGCATGACTGTAAATCGCTTTGGATAAAAGTGTCTGATAAATGGCATGTATTATATTATACTATTAACATACAGCCAATTTCTGACTACTGGACTCCCCTTACACTTTCCCTCAGCAATCTGTGCATATGTGTGGCTGTGCAAACATCCTATATGAACATGCTGCTTTAGTTGGACTAGTAAATGGGCAAAAAATACATAATTTTACATAAAATACAATTAACACGATTTTACACACAAATTAACATATGGAGTGTGTTTGTGTTTATGTGTGCGTGTGTGTCAGACTCTCTTGAGTGAGAGGGTCTTTGTTGCTGCTCATTGCAGTGGCAGTGGGGGACTTTAGAGGGGGGAGTTTAGAGCGATAAATGGGAGGCAAATGCATTCAGATCAATAGTTAGCTGAGAAAGGGTGAGAGTGGGGTTGAGAGAAGTGAGGGAGCGAGAGGGAGGGAGGGAGAGTGGAGGAGGGGAATAAAGGGCCTGATTAATCATTCCTGTATTGTTATTGACTTTCTGTTAAAGAGGTGACTCAGACCCAGAATTATGTGCCTCAGTGTGTGTGTGTGTGTGTGTGTGTGTGTGTGTGTGTGTGTGTGTGTGTGTGTGTGTGTGCGTGTGAGCGTGTGTGTGATGAGAGTCAGAGAGTCAGAGAGTACAAAACCATCAATTACAGCCTTGAAAAGCAAGGGCCTTACCACATACATAAGCAGTGTGCGGAATTTAGGGGGTTGGGGTCTATTCTACATTGTCTATACAGTTCTGTTCTTTGGTGATTTATCCTCCTATAGTATAGTCATCTTGAACAGGCCTAGACAACGCAATACATTTCCTGAAAGACAAAATATCCAATTGCTAAATAGAAAGGTTATATTTTCGGACAGAGGGCGGGATGGGGACGGGACGGGAAGTCCCCTGTGAAGGGTTAATGAACAGCACCTGACGAGCCACTAGACACAACAGAGAGAAGAGAGAAGAGGGGGAAGGAGGAAGTAGAGGAGGAGAGAAGAGGAGGGGAAGGGGAGTGTTGCATTTCCCGGCCTGACATCTGACCCATTGTCTGGGGTCTGGGAGGTTTGGGAGGGCACGGATAGACACACTGCAGCTGAGCACGGGTCAGCCCTCGTGGAGGGAGGGCCGGGCCTGTCCCCTTCAAAGCCAGATTTCCAATCAAATCTCTGGAAATAAATCTATTTCCATAGCTATTCTGAAAAGTAAAATGCTGACCTTTTTTAACTTACCTCCAAACACACTTTCAAATTGAATTGTCTGATTGCTTCTTTGAGCCAAGTAGCCATCCAAACGCTACATGGTCAAGCCCTCATGCTATTTTAAATAGTAAAATGTGTAAATGCAATTAATATTGACCTAATTGCTTCTCAATTATGCTATCATAACACAAATGTCTAATTTGACCCAACAGCACAATTTCCCCCCAATTAATACCACTTTTACAAAAAAGCCCACAGCCGGAAGAGGGCAGCTGAATAGACGGAATGAAAAGTGCCATTCAACTTTACCTTGAACTTGAACAATGCGCCTGGTGTTTGTTCTGGGGTCTTTTCCTGACCTCTCCTTCTCTCTGAGGAACCTCTGAAGCATGAAGCGACCAACCCCAGCCTCTCGTTTCATCTCCCAGCCCTGACCCCCACAGAAACTCCTATAGCCCCTCTGCCACCACAACCAACCACCCAGACACACTCAGTAGGCTTTACTTCACTATTCACAATCAATTACTACTAAGTTGGTTTGCTTTGTCACAATGTTGTACAGGGGGTATCACAACAGTCTTTTAAATTGGGGATTCTTCAGCCATGACAGTGGGAACTGGGAGTTAGAACTCAGAAACGGGCCAGCGTCCATGGCAGTCCAGCCAGCCACTATAAGATATACACAGTCACACACTGGCATAGTTATTAGGGTAGATCTAGATTAGGGCAGAGAGATATACATGTAGTTCAGAGAGCTGTGTCTCTCTGAAAACACAGACATAAAACACAGAGCACTTGCTGGGACACAATGCAATGTGGAACAGGGAGCAGGAGGGAAATCAGGCAGCGGGGTCTGACATCACCTCTCTGTCTCTCTAGTTGTTCTCTCCTCTTTACCATAACCTCCCTCCGTCTCTACCCCACTACATGTACTGTACATGTTAGTAATTTAAGAGACACTCTTATCCAGAGATACTTACAGTAGTGAGTGCTTACATGTACCCACTGGTCCCCTGTGGGAATGGAATCCACTATCCTGGCATTGCAAGCGCCATGCTCTACCAACTGAGCAGCACTACCTCCCTGTGCTTCTGACACCTTCCTCTGCCTCTTCGCCTTCCCTCCTTCCTTCCTCCTCTCCACCCTTCTTTTCCCCTCCACCCGTCCTCTGCCTCTTCGCCTCCCCTCCTCTCTCCGTCTGGCACTAGGGCCCATAGCACCAAAGGGTGTTGCTCTGTAAATACGGCCGGCTAGCGCCACCAATGGTACTGCAGAGCATAGCTGAGCAGAAAATAGGGGTAGACTGTGAAGGCTTGTGAGCCGTGTCAATATGGCAGCCAGACAGCCAGCCAGCAGGCCTGACTCACAGTCACACCACACCAACACTACACGCCATGAGTTATCTGATAGACAGTATCGGCCGCTGCCTGTGTATGCCGTGTTTATAGCTGTATATGTTTCTGTGTGCCATCTTAATAGTGTTCTGTGTTTGCTTCACAACCAGCATCTCTGGGAGCTCCCCTCATCTGTCAGACAGTCTTGTGGAGGACCCGAGATAGTTCTGGAATTTTTGCCTCAGCAGGAAGGTATGCTGGCATGTGACGATCAGCAATATGAATATCAATGTTAGTAGGAGCTGAATCAGTGGTGACTGACCATGATAGTCCAGCGGGACATGTGAGGAAGATGTCATGTAAGCTAGATGATAAGAAGAGGTAGAATCTGGTGACATAGATAATGGCCCTTCCTCAGGAACCCAGCTCAATTAATCATAGAGGACTAGAAGCACTGTAAGCAGGAGTGAGAGCTGTACTGCTAGATTTATATAACACACGCATGCGCACCAGCACACACACACACGCGCACACACGCACGCACGCACGCACGCACAACGCACGCACGCACACACACACACACACACACACACACACACACACACACACACACACACACACACACACACACACACACACACAGTCTCCCCGTCTCGCTTCCCTTTCAACCCACTCCCAACACCTCGGGCCTTAGATGTCTGTGAGAGAGGGAGAAGGGAGAGGATTAGGATCAGAACTAGAGAAGGGAACAGAGAAAGAAAGAAAGAAAGAAAGAAAGAAAGAAAGAAAGAAAGAAAGAAAGAGGGACGGAGGAAGGGGGAGGAAACATGGTGAGACTGAGAAGGATCAGGAGAGAGAGGGAAGGAGGGAGGGAGGCCGGGTGGGGGAGGAGAGAGACAGACATGGTGGAGAGGGAGAAGAGAGAGCAGAGAGTTTGCCGAGGTAAGAGGCAAAGCTGTGACCTACTAATGCAGAACTGAGGAATTCTCACTGCTGACTCGAAACACATTCCTCCCGCCTGTACAGTTTAACCCCCACACCACCACCACTACTACTGCCTCAATCTACAGTGCAAATACAGGACAAAACTACACTAAACAATCTTCACAAAAATGTAAAAACTGTACAGTATCACAAGAATGTAGCCATTCATACACCCATCCAATTACGAGGGGTCGCCCATGAGGAGAAAGACTCTGACCCCGAGAGAAGGTAATATTGTGTCCGAACAATGACAATGGTGTAATTTGAAGTGATGTGTGTAATTCAAGTTAAAACACATTTTTGAAGGTATTAGAACATCAATTACTGAACACAATGGCATAAATACTTCAGAAGAGGTATGAAGAGTTGATAGTTAAAGAGGCTTTTTAGTTCTATCAAAATGTAAAACATTCTGGATACATAATACCTGACTTATCACAATACTTTTTCACCTTTAAAGTAAGAATGGACTATTATCTCAACTAAGAATGAATGATTAGTAGACCGAAATTGATTTGGTTAATCAAAACATTTCAAAATATTAGCTTTCATTTCATACTGTGATGGACATACTGTATATACCCTGATATACGTAAAGTCTATTCCAGCCTAAGTCTAAGTTATTAACTAACCCAGTAATTAACCTAACCTAACCTAAACCAACCCCCCCACACACACACACACACCTCTCACTCCTGGGTCTTTCATATGTGCTGATTGCTGTGCACAAATTGATGTCAAAGCTCTTATACATCAATGTACTCAAATACAGCTTGGACTTAAGTGTTAGTACAATATACAATATGGACACATCAAATTCAATTGAAAAATAATTTGGGTTCCATTTTATTGACGAAACGAGGTGTGCTGCCGAGTGCTCTAAAACATATGAGTTAGTAACTCAATTTAACCACGGCGACAGACACACAGAGACACTGGAGGACTGAAGCACTGCATGAAAACCCCCCCCACAAATAATTCAGTATTTATGAAAAAGGCCCCTATTAGGCAATATGAATCCAAACAGAACTCACAGCTCGTCTAGTTCTGCCTTGTTTCAGCGGTCTGTGTCCTTGTCAAGCTGAAGCAGACACATAGTGACACAACTGGAACAATGATTCCGGGGGGGGGGGGTTCTCTCACCCGGACCCTGAGAGTGGGAATACATCAATGATGGTCACATGCTGCTTTTTTCTATCTATGCCCCAGTCAGTCAGTCATTCCCGCCATAGTGGACCCAGTAGCTTGTTGTACCTTCCGTAGCAGGCTAGTAGCCCACCCCCTCTCGGAGGCAGACAAGTACTAGCTGTATAATTGATAGTGCTGGCTGAGTTACGCTTCATAAAGGGAAGCACATTACTGGCCTCCTCCACTGCAGCACTGACGCTGAGACGGCTGGGAGAGCCTGAGGAACTGACGTCAAACTAGAGCCGGTTCAAATATTTAACGGAAGGTAACTGATCTGTGGCATTCCATCATCACAGGCTGTATATCTAGCAGCACTGACTGGCCTCTCTATCATTTTTTTTGTGAGACCGTGGATCCACCATGTCGTCATAGTGTGATACTGTGCGATTTTGGACTAGCAAACAACACATTTTAATTTCCAAAAAGTACTACAGTGTGCAATGCCTTTTCATCAAGATGAAAATACAAAACGACAAATACAGTAAACATATGATTATCTACTCTGAGTCTTTTGTTTTTACACAAACCTTAAACTATAAAGGCTTAGTTTGCTTATGTGTTGAGATGATGGTATAAACCATATAGACTATCACCTTCAGCGAGACTGGGGGAAGGAGAAGAGAGCACCGTTACGCCGTGCTTTCAGTCCACCTGATAAGACAATAGAGTAGAGATCTCAGTCAGGCCTTTCAGAAAGCCAGTCAGCCAGGCCTTCTTTTCAGCCCTTCTACCCACTATTAACCAAGCCTGCAGGCGCCTAGCAGTAGGGTGTCTAGGCCTGAGCTCCATACTTAAGTCCCCAGCTTAACCTCCATTCAGACACAAAGCCCCTTAGCCATGGCTATCAGGACCACGTCCATCCCTGCCGTCACCCTCCGACAACTCCCAATCGGGGTACCCCCCTCTCTGTCCCTTCACCAATTTTACACCCTGGCAGGGCGACATCTGGGGGATGTCTTTGTGCGCCCGCGAAGAGGCAGAGGTACGGGGTCCGAGAGCACATAGCGGGTCTCCATTGAGATGTACAGGGCGGCTAAGAGCAGGGATGGAATAAGAACATAACACACACATCCATGTACACACAGAACACACTCTGGCCTCTGAAATTAAGGGACACACCGACTTGTGTAAATCTAACAGTGGAAGCGAGGGTGGAAGCCAATAGCATGGGGACGGACAGAGAAGGCCCACAGAGATTGCTGTAAGTTAGACTGCCGTCCGTATTAGTCGATAAATAGAGAAGCACATTCAGAAGAGATGTGTTTATGTACAGACTAACAGACAGATGTATTGAGGACACAAACAGACAGGAAGTAGGGGAGAACGAGGAGCGAGTTAGAGAGAGAGTGGAGATGGGGATACCCCTATAATAGAACTACATTCACTTCACAATGTTGCCTTTTTACCAGTTAAATATTATGTCAAACTCATCATAATGACTCCAAACTGTGCAGAAAATATGCATACAATAATTGAACGAAGCTTACGACGATAAAACACTTACATACCCATACACACGAAGATTAAACAAACAAAAAACTGAGGAAAATCCCCCCCCCCTCCCCCTTCTTCCCTCCCTTTCGGCCTCACTACTGGGCCCCAATTTCAGTTTCACCTTTTCCAGCATAGTTTTCAATGGGAAAATCCAAGAGAAAATATCAAAACTTACAATTAAAAAAAGCAATCATGGCATTTCATTTGGGCGAGAGAGAAACGTGGAAGGACGGAGGAAAACCTTCCGATGGGAGCGAGAGGAAGGAAAGGGTTCTAAAGTACACACATGGACAGAGACACTTTTTAAAAACAAGAAGAAAGACAAGCAACGCTGAAAACCCTAGAAGACATGGAAAGAGAAACCCATGAGATAGATAGAAAAACATAATAATCAGAAGCCCTTAAAAAGAAAGTATGTGAATAACAAAAGGATGAGAAAAATACCAGCAGAGGTCGGATGAGTCTGGCAATATTTCCCCCCCTTTTCCTGCGTTTTCGGCCCGATTCCACCTCGATCATCCCTCGATCCTTGTTGCTCTCTTCTTTCTCCCTCTCCTCGTTGCTTTGCCTCTCGTGTTGCAGCCTAACTCCAGTCTTCTCTAGTCCTCTCCCCTCTCTCTCTCCTTTTCTGCCTCCTCATCTCCCCTTCACACAGACACCTTTCTCTTATTTCTTTCCCCTCTTCCTAGATCATTCTTGGAAGAGAGCAGAGGGTTAAAGAAAGAAAAGGTCTGGTGGAAAAGCAGACAGTGGGAAATCAAAGCAGAAAAGGCAGCAGAGTGGAGGCAGGCTGTTGGCAAGAGGTACGCTGCTCCTGGCTCTGGATATGGGATAGCACACGCTGGATCAGCACAGAACTGGTTTCGCTGTACACTCGCTAAAGCACAAACACGCCACAGCCAGGGAAAAAAGTATTGGTGGTGTAGCGGAGAGAGCATGGAGAGAGAGAGAGAAAATGAGGGCGAGAGACGGAGGGAGGGTAAGAGGGCGTCAGTCATCTAGTGTGTGTGTGCAAGTGGGGTAGGAATGGAGGAGAGAGCGAGAGAGGGAGGGAGGGACAGGGCGAGAGAAATAGAGAAAGGGGGTGGTTCTGAAAAGAATATCTTAGGGGGAGGGTAAGAGGAGTGTATAAGTGGAGAGAGGGAAGGGGAGGGGATGGACATTTTTTCTCACTATTTTCCGTTCACAATTTTTTCTCCAATTTCACCCATTTTTTAAAACGACCCTCATGCTCTCTCCCCCGTCCTCAGAGCTGCTTTGTCAGTAGTTCAGCCTCTCACCTTCTTGTTTCTCCTTCCCTTCCTCTCTCCCTTTGTCCAACTCAGGAACATTTCTCTGGCCGTGCACTTGAACTCTGAAAGCTTTCCTCAGTCGATTTCCCCTTTGCTGGCCCCCCAGCACACTCTAACACACAGCCAGCAGGCAGGGGGTGAGCTAGTGAGAGGCACAGACAGAGGAGAGAGCAAGAGAGAGAGAGAATGAGAAAAATAGAGAGAATGGGAGAAAGAGAAACATAGAGAGAGAGAAACAGAGAGAGAGAGAAACAGAAAGAGAGAACGAGACCAAGAAAAAGAGAGAGAGACAGAGGGGCAAAAATGGACTAGGAGAACTACAGATAGGGGGAGGGGAAAGGGTTGTCAACATGAATTCAAGGTTATGGCTGAGACCAGGTCAACTACTCAGGAAATGTCACTATCTTGGATCATCAAGTTGTAACGCAAGACCCAAGGTTAAGTTTTACAAGCAGTACATTTTCTTATTCATATCCATTTTTCTGTATTTAATTTAAGTGATTTTAACCAGAAGGCCCAACTGAACAAAACTCTGGTCTGTGACTCCGTGTGTGTGTGTGTGTGTGTGTGTGTGTGTGTGTATGAGCGTGCGTGCGTGCGTGTGAATGCGTGTGCGCGTGTTATGGGCGCACGGGTGTGTGTGAGGGTACATGAGTTTAGTGTTGACATAATAACCTTTCTGGTGCGAAAAAAGACAATATGCTATGTCTACTTGCGTGTTTAAAACTACTAAATGGAATCATACATTGTACAGAAAAGCTATCCGTAACTTGTGAAACAGCACTAGATCACCATGGTAACAACTGCTTTTTATGTAAAGGGTTCATCTCAGGGGCACTAGGTATGTACTTTTACATTCATGTGTTTTGATAAACATGCATATAAAATCAGCCTGTAAAATCAGCCAATGATGATAGGCTCTAACTACGGCTTTGCTGCATACTTCATTCTGATTGGTTGAAGAGTGTTCCACACAGGTACATTATAGAGTGTGTGGATTGGTGCTAAGAAATTGTTGTTGAGGAACATTCTAATAAAAACAGGAATAGCAAAGACCAGCATATATCTCTTAGTGGTTCCAATGTTCATTCATACATGTTGCCCTTTACCACATTTCCTTCCCATACTGACCATTGAGGGATAAGACTGGGTCAGAGGAACAGGGAACAAGGCTGGAGGATGAAATAAGATAACAACAGGATGGATAGGAACAGTGGAGGAGCTATAATATAAACTAGGTGTGAACATTATGAAACATAATACAGAGTCCGATCATTGAGAACAACGTCTGGAACACACGTCACCTATTCAATCTGGGTGGTGTGATTTGACCGCACAGCACCAAAATGAGCAGGCAGCCTCCTTTTTCAATGTAGCACGGAGGTAGGCAGGCCTCTAATGCGTTGCAAATACAAACTGTTATCGATCCATACTGACAGAGTCTGGGGGAGAGAGGGAGGGCGGGGGAGGAGGGAAGGAAGGAGCGAGGGAGGGCGGGGGAGGAGGGAAGGAAGGAGCGAGGGATGGATGGAAAACCAAGTGGATGTTAAAGGTCAAAGGAGAGGTGTGCCCCAATCCCTCTCACCTTTATTAAAGCAGCGATATATACACACGGAACCACATTACTACAGACCCAGAAGAGGGGTGAGGTGGGGGAGGGTGGGGGAGGAGAGAGACCCAATTCCATTAGAAACACTTCACTCCTAATGCAGACAAACTATTCTCCTGCCCAAGGACAATCATTACCTGAGGGGAAGAGAGACGGGTGTGTTTGTTAGGGGAAGGGATGCTTATACTGGCGCTGATCTTGGAAGGCCAGGGCTATCGATCGCGTTAAAGCTCTCTGCGAATTGGAGAAATCAATATGTTTTTAAAGGCGAAGCAGATTCCATGTGGCCGTGTGCGCGTGGGCTTCATTGATACCAGGCAGATTCATAGAGTGGCTGATGCCCAAACTATGGCAGATAAATGATCTGAATTTGAGGTCAGGTCTCTAAATTCCCAGCAGTTGTTTAGAAGTACCAGATCAAGGATCTGTGATCCGGCGAGAAATGCACAGGGAGATGCTATACATGTTTTGCATTCCTTCATTGTAATGAAACAAAGACAGGGGTTACTCTCCAGAGAAATACCAAATACAGAAAAGAACCACAAGTAATTAATACGATAACCCAAAGAGAGCTACAGTATGACGATGGCAATCCAAACCATGCCTGAGGAAGACCTTGTCTGGTCAAATTATAGAACTACACATGATAAACCAAAAGCCTATAATTAATAGACTATGAGACTAGAACTAAATAAATCTAATCTAACACACTATTATTGTTAGAATCTTAATATCACAAACAGAATGTGTCATTTTTCCACTTACCCGTCAGGCATGTGCAGCTGATGATGGCCCATCTAAACTACACCTAAACTATATCGAAACTCATTTCACACAGATGATAATATAGTTAGTTTAAAGACTAGATTAAAATGACAATAGTCTGATTGGTGAGAATATTATCAATTGTTAAATTGTATATGAAGAATCTGATGAACAGCGCAGCTTGGAATTGACACGGAGGTGAAACGGAAAGCCAAAAAAGGAGTGCCAGAAAGTTACTTATGCTAATTCTCCTACAGAGTCACAAGCAGGTAAGACATTTTGATGTCTATATAGTACTGTATCAAAATGAGCAGATTCAACTATTTGTTTGTGAATGACTGCTATTACATGCATGCACTAGCAACACTCAAAGCACAGTAATATATGGTAACAGTCAAAGGTTTGGACACACCTCCTCATTCAAGGGGTTTTCTTTATTTGTACTATTTTCTACATTGTAGAATAATAGTGAAGACATCAAAACTATGAAATAACACATATGAAATCATGTAGTAACCAAAAAAGTTTTAAACAAATCCAAATATATTTTAGATTTTAGATTCTTCTAAGTCGCCACCCTTTGCCTTGATGACAGCTTTGCACGCTCTTGGCATTCTCTCACCCAGCTTCATGAGGTAGTCACCTGGAATGCTTTTCCTTCACCACACCTCCAGATGGTGAAGGTAAGCAACAACACTTCAACTACGCTGATTCACAACACAGGGACACAACAAGGGTGCATACTCAGCCCCCTCCTGCACTCCCTGTTCACCCATGACCGCTTCAACTCATCAACTCAATCATCAAGTTTGCAGATGACACAACAGTAGTAGGCCTGATTGCCAACAACGACGAGACAGCCTACAGGGAGAAGGTGAGGGACCTGGTGGAGTCTTGCAAGGAAAATAACGTCTCCCTCAATGTCAACAAAATGAAGGAGCTGATCGTGGACTTCAGAAGACAGCAGAGGGAGCACGTACCATCCTGATACGGCAACTACACCGCCCGAAACCGCAAGGCTCTCCAGAGGGTGGCGTGGTCTGCCCAACGCATCACCAGGGGCACACTGCCTGCCCTACAGGACATCTACAGCACCCGGTGTCACAGGAAGGCCAAGAAGATCATCAAGGACCTCAGCCACCCAAGCCACGGCCTGATGATAATAATAATAATTGTGTCCTTCAAACTTTGCTTTCGTCAAAGAATCCTCCATTTGCAGTAATTACAGCCTTGCAGACCTTTGGCATTCTAGTTGTCAATTTGTTGAGGTAATCTGAAGAGATTTCACCCCATGCTTCCTGAAGCATCTCCCACAAGTTGGATTGGCTTGATGGGCGCTTCTTGACCATACGGTCAAGCTGCTCCCACATCAGCTCAATAGGGTTGAGATCCGGTGACTGTGCTGGCCACTCCATTAAATAGTTATTGCATTGTTTGGAGCTGTGCTTTGGGTCATTGTCCTGTTGTAGGAAGAAATTTGTTCCAATTAAGCAGCGTCCACAGGATATGGCATGGCGTTGCAAAATGGAGTGATAGACTCCCTTCTTCAAGATCCTTTTTACCCTGTACAACTCTCCCACTTTGGTGGTAAACCACCACCAAAACACCCCCAGACCATCACATTGCCTCCACCATGCTTGACAGATGGCGTCAAGCACTCCTCCAGCATCTTTTCATTTTCTCTGCATCTCACAAACGTTCTTCTTTGAGATCCGAACACCTCAAACTTAGATTTGTCTGTCCATAACACTTTTTTCCAATCTTCCTCTGTCCAGTCTCTGTGTTCTTTTGCCCATCGTAATCTTTTCTTTTTATTGGCCAGTCTGAGATATGGCTTTAACTTTGCAACTCCAGCATCCCGGAGTCGCTTCTTCACTGTTGATGTTGAGACTGGTGTTTTGCGGGTACTATTTAATGCCAGTTGAGGACTTGTGAGGCATCTGTTTCTCAAACTAGACACTAATGTACTTGTCCTCTTGCTCAGTTGTGCACCAGGGCCTCCCACTCCTCTTTCTATTCTGGTTAAAATCAGTTTGCGCTGTTCTGTGAAGGGAGTAGTACACAGCGTTGTACGAGATCTTCAGTTTCTTGTCAATTTCTTGCATAGAATAGCCTTAATTTCTCAGAACAAGAATAGACTGATGAGTTTCAGAAGAAAGTTCTTTGTTTCTGGCCATTTTGAGCATGTAATCGAACCCACAAATGCTGATTCTCCAGATCCTCAACTAGCCTAAAGAAGGCCAGTTTTATTGCTTCTTTAATCAGAACAACAGTTTTCAGCTGTGCTAACATAATTGCAAAAGGGTTTTCTAATTGTCACGAATCTCGCCGAAGATGGTGCCTCTTCCTGTTCGGGCGGCGCTCGGCGGTCGTCGTCGCCGGCCTATTAGCTGCCATCGATTCCCTTTCCGTTTGTTTCTGTTTATTGGGTAATTGGGTACACCTGTTTTGAGTTAGTGTTTGTTTGTAGGCTATTTAAGGGCAATAGGCCCACTGGGTATTTGTGCGGGCTTGTTTTCCTGTTATCTGGTGTATGAGTGTAATCAGTATTTTTCCGGACAGTTTTAGTCCGTTGTATTTTGGAACGGGTTGTTTCATGTGCCCTGGTGTTTTGCATGTCGTGGCTCCACAGTCTATGGAATAAAATATCCACGAACTGAATTACCTGCTCTCTGCGCTTGACTCCTCCACTCACCACTGTTAGAAGTTGTAACACTAGTGATCAATTAGCTTTCTAAAATGATAAAGTTGGATTAGCTAACACAACATGCCATTGTAACACAGGAGTGATGGTTGCTGATAATGGGCCTCTGTACGCCTATGTAGATATTCCATTAAAAATCAGCCGTTTCCAGCAACAATAGTCATTTACAACATTAACAATGTCTACACTGTATATCTGATCAATTTGATGTTATTTTAATGGACAAAAAAATGTGCTTTTCTTTCACAAATAAGGACATTTCTAAGTGACCCCAAACTTTTGAACGGTAGTGTACTGTAACGATCGTCATAATGGGTAGACCAAGGTGCAGCGTGATTTGGGTTCATCGTATTTATTTTAAACGTAACCAGCAACAAAACAATAAAGAGAAACAAACAAACAAACGTACAGCCTTGTAGGGCTCAGAAGCAACCATACAAAAACAAGATCCCACAAACAACAGGTGGGAAAAGGCTACCTAAATATGCTCCCCAATCAAGAGACAATGATAGACAGCTGCCTCTGATTGGGAACCATACCAGACCAACATAGAAATACAAAAACTAGACTACGCATAGAAATAATAAACTAGAACACCTCCCCCAGTCACACCCTGACCTACTCCACCATAGAAAATAAAGGCTTTCTATGGTCAGGACATGACAGTATCCCCCCCCCCCCAAAGGTGCGGACTCCGGCAGCAAAACCTGAAACCAAAAGGGAGGGTTAGGGGGGGGTGTCTAGTGTCGGCTCTGGTGCGGGGGTTACCCACTCTGCTCGCAGATACGTCATCCTCCATGGCGGCTCTGGTGCGGGGATCGTCGGCGGAAGCTCCGGACCGTGGATCCTTGCCGAAGGAACCGGACCGTGGCTCGTCGCTGGAGGAACCGGACCGTGGGTTGTCGCCGGAGGCACCGGACCGTGGGTTGTCGCCGGAGGCACCGGACCGTGGATCGTTGCCGGTGGCTCCGGACTGGGAAACCTCGCAGGAGGCTCTGGACTGGGAACCCCTGCTGAAGGCTGAAGGCTCTGGACTGCAGACTGTCACTGGAGGCTCTGGACCGCAAACCGTCTCAGGAGGTTCCGGACTGTTGACGGTCTCAGGAGGTTCCGGACTGTAGACCGTCTCAGGAGGTTCCGGACTGTAGACCGTCTCAGGAGGTTCCGGACTGTAGACCGTCTCAGGAGGTTCCGGACTGTAGACCGTCTCAGGAGGTTCCGGACTGTAGACCGTCTCAGGAGGTTCCGGACTGTAGACTGTCTCAGGAGGTTCCGGACTGTAGACCGTCTCAGGAGGTTCCGGACTGTGGACCGTCACCGGAGCTCTGGACTGGAAACTGACGCCGGAAGCTCTGGACTGGGAACTGTCGCCGGAAGCTCTGGACTGGGAACTGTCGCCGGAAGCTCTGGAATGGGAACTGTCGCCGGAAGCTCTGGAATGGGAACTGTCGCCGGAAGCTCTGGACTGTGGAGGCGCACTGGAGGTCTGATGCGTGGGACCGGTACAGGTGGCACCGGGCTGGTGACACGCACCTCAGGGCGAGTGCGGAGAGGAGGCACAGGACTTACCGGACTTTGGAGTGGCACCAGAGGCCTGATGCGTGGGACCGGTACAGGTGGCACCAGGCTGGTGACACACACCTCATGGTGAGTGCGGGGAGGAGCCACAGGACGTACTGGGCTGTGAATGCGCACTGGAGACACAGTGCGTATCACCGCAAAAAAAAATGTTTTGGGGCTGCCTCTCGTGCTTGCGTCGTGGTTGCGAACCCCGGAGTCGTCATTGATGCTCCCTTGTTGATTCCGTCTGCTCCCATGGAAGGCGATCCTTTCCTGCCATGATTTCTTCCCACGTCCAGGATCCTTTACCGTCCAAAATATCCTCCCATGTCCATGATGTCTGCTCCTCCTGGCCACGCTGCTTGGTCTGTTTGTGGTGGGATCTTCTGTCACGCTCGTTAGAATGAGTGGACCAAGGTGCAGCGTGGTAGGCGTCCATTTTCCTTTATTAAATGAACACCGAACAAAAACAACAAAATACCAAACCGAAACGTGAAGCTAAATAATAGTGCTAACAGGCAACTATCCATAGACAAGATCCCACAAAGCACAATGGGGAAATGGCTGCCTAAATATGATCCCCAATCAGAGACAACAATTAACAGCTGTCTCTGATTGGGAACAATACCAGGCCAACATAAATCACTAATCACTTAGATGACCCACCCTAGTCACTATCACGCCCCAACCAACACAGAAAATAAACAGCTCTCTATGGCCAGGGTGTGACATGTACAGTGCCTTGCGAAAGTATTCGGCCCCCTTGAACTTTGCGACCTTTTGCCACATTTCAGGCATCAAACATAAAGATATAAAACTGTATTTTTTTGTGAAGAATCAACAACAAGTGGGACACAATTATGAAGTGGAACGACATTTATTGGATATTTCAAACTTTTTTAACAAATCAAAAACTGAAAAATTGGGCGTGCAAAATTATTCAGCCCCCTTAAGTTAATACTTTGTAGCGCCACCTTTTGCTGCGATTACAGCTGTAAGTCGCTTGGGGTATGTCTCTATCAGTTTTGCACATCGAGAGACTGACATTTTTTCCCATTCCTCCTTGCAAAACAGCTCGAGCTCAGTGAGGTTGGATGGAGAGCATTTGTGAACAGCAGTTTTCAGTTCTTTCCACAGATTCTCGATTGGATTCAGGTCTGGACTTTGACTTGGCCATTCTAACACCTGGATATGTTTATTTTTGAACCATTCCATTGTATATTTTGCTTTATGTTTTGGATCATTGTCTTGTTGGAAGACAAATCTCAGGTCTTTTGCAGACTCCATCAGGTTTTCTTCCAGAATGGTCCTGTATTTGGCTCCATCCATCTTCCCATCAATTTTAACCATCTTCCCTGTCCCTGCTGAAGAAAAGCAGGCCCAAACCATGATGCTGCCACCACCATGTTTGACAGTGGGGATGGTGTGTTCAGTGTGATGAGCTGTGTTGCTTTTACGCCAAACTTAACGTTTTGCATTGTTGCCAAAAAGTTCAATTTTGGTTTCATCTGACCAGAGCACCTTCTTCCACATGTTTGGTGTGTCTCCCAGGTGGCTTGTGGCAAACTTTAAACGACACTTTTTATGGATATCTTTAAGAAATGGCTTTCTTCTTGCCACTCTTCCATAAAGGCCAGATTTGTGCAATATACGACTGATTGTTGTCCTATGGACAGAGTCTCCCACCTCAGCTGTAGATCTCTGCAGTTCATCCAGAGTGATCATGGGCCTCTTGGCTGCATCTCTGATCAATCTTCTCCTTGTATGAGCTGAAAGTTTAGAGGGACGGCCAGGTCTTGGTAGATTTGCAGTGGTCTGATACTCCTTCCATTTCAATATTATCGCTTGCACAGTGCTCCTTGGGATGTTTAAAGCTTGGGAAATCTTTTTGTATCCAAATCCGGCTTTAAACTTCTTCACAACAGTATCTCGGACCTGCCTGGTGTGTTCCTTGTTCTTCATGATGCTCTCTGCGCTTTTAACGGACCTCTGAGACTATCACAGTGCAGGTGCATTTATACAGAGACTTGATTACACACAGGTGGATTGTATTTATCATCATTAGTCATTTAGGTCAACATTGGATCATTCAGAGATCCTCACTGAACTTCTGGAGAGAGTTTGCTGCACTGAAAGTAAAGGGGCTGAATAATTTTGCACGGCCAATTTTTCAGTTTTTGATTTGTTAAAAAAGTTTGAAATATCCAATAAATGTCGTTCCACTTCATGATTGTGTCCCACTTGTTGTTGATTCTTCACAAAAAAATACAGTTTTATATCTTTATGTTTGAAGCCTGAAATGTGGCAAAAGGTCGCAAAGTTCAAGGGGGCCGAATACTTTCGCAAGGCACTGTACATACATACATATTTATACTCCGGACTCCGACATTGCCAGTCCTAATATTTATATATTTCTTAATTCCATTCTTTTATTTTTTAGATTTCAGTATATTGTTAGATATTACTGAACTGTTGGAGCTAGGAACAAAAGCATTTTGATTCACCCGCAATAACATCTGCTAAATATGTGTATGAGAGAAATAAAAAATAAAACGTATTAGATTTTTTTTGATGGTGTATGCATGTTTAGGTCAGTGCTTGACTTGGACTGAAATAGGTGCCGGTACTCATTTTGGGTGCCGGTACCGTTTATAATTAGGTGTAGAAACTCCTCAATACTTTTTAGCTAATATTCTATGGGAGGTGCAGGAACTCAAGCAGAAGAAAATTTGAGGTGTCAGTACTCAGTTCTGGGGAGCTCCTGCCCAACTCAAGTACTGTGATTAGGTAAAAATAAAAAATAATGTCCTGTTTGGAACACTGACAAGTAGAGCATTAAAAAATATATATATAAGTGTGTGCCCACCCAGGCCCACCCGTTCCTACACCCCGGGTACCATGTGTCAACTGTGTAACAATATATGAGATGCCTAAATGTACTTGAGTGAACTTAACCTTACTTTCTCTCTCTTGAATCCCCACCTCTCCCTCAAGCTGTGTGGAGGGCCTTACTCTAAGAGCTCTAAGGAGCCAGACCAGTCTTGGCTTTCAACACTCTCTGTCAGTCCTGATTGTAACAGGAAGCCAAACAACCCGTGGCTCTTTGGTCAAATTAATTGCTTGTTTAAAGGCATCAAGAACAAAATGCAATCAGTCTTGCCGTCAATGACCGGAATGACCCACTGAGACGTAGGCTAAGAAAATGTATGGGGAGAGAGAGAGAGAGATGCAGAGAGCCGAGAGCAGAGGGAAGATAGCAGAGGGGAGAAGGAGAGATAGTGAGAGAGACTTTGTTCAATATTCCTTTTGTCGTTAATTAATATTCCTACTCATATACTCTCAACAGACCACAATGACCCTACAATATCTTTATCCTCTCTCTTTCTAATTCTCCCATCCCACCTTCCCTCTCTCCATCTCTCTCTCTCTACGATCATTTCCTCTTGACTTGGCATCTGGGACAGGGACTATGATCCAATGGAGGGAGGGAAGCAGCAGGGGGGTGGGAGAGTAAAGGAGAGACCAGACAGCAGTCTAACACACTGTTCCCTGGCCAGCTCCTGCTAAGGTGACGACATTGCTGAGCCACTCTAGAATTTGAATGTGAAGAGATTAAGTGTGTGTGTGTGTGTGGTGGGGGGTGATAGGAATTAGAGATGAGAGAGGGAGAGGGAGAGGGAGAGGGAGAGAGAGAGAGAGAGAGAGAGAGAGAGAGAGAGAGAGAGAGAGAGAGAGAGAGAGAGAGAAACATGGGACACCTCAGACCAGTCTGCCCTCTGCTGGTCAAAAAGAAAGTTTGAGAGTGTAGCCTGTACTTCTTCAATCAGAAATCAGACCCACAGCTCCAGCAGTGGGGACCAATAGGTCACAGCAGCTCATTAGTTGCCATGGCGCCCTAGCAGCAGCCTAAGCACAGTGTTCCTGTACATTTGTACATACAGGACCAGTCAAAAGTTGGGACACACCTACTCATTCAAGGGTTTTTATTTATTTTTACTATTTTCCGCTTTGCAAAGCTATTAAATAACACATTTGGAATCATGTAGGTACCAAAAAAGTGTTAAACAAATCAATATATATTTTATATTTGAGAATATTCAAAGTAGCCACCCTTTGCCTTGATGACAGCTTTGCACACTTTTGGCATTTGTCACGCCCTGGCCATAGAAAGCTTTTTATTCTCTATGTTGGTTAGGTCGGGGTGTGACTAGGGTGGGTCATCTAGGGGATTATGTTTCTATGTTGGCCAGGTATGGTTCCCAATCAGAGGCAGCTGTTTGTTGTTGTCTCTGATTGGGGATCATATTTAGTCTTCACTATTATTATACAATGTAGAAAATAGTAAAACATAAAGAAAACCCTTTGAATGAGTAGTTGTGTCCAAACTTATGACTGGTACAGTATATTTTGCTTTATGCTGTTTTTTCTAACATTAAACTTTACAGATTTGAAGACAGACTGGCAAGTCAACGTTTTTTGTCTTGGCTAGCTAGCTAGCTGACTAATAATTATTTTCTTTGGATGATGCATTTGGACACTGTACCAGCTTTTTTGTTTCACCTGGCTGCCGGTGCCTGATCTTTTGAAAACATAAATGGAGGAGTCAATTATGCTTGAGGTATATGAGAATGTAGGCACCAAAACACAGAAAATGACAACACCACGAGCTGAACGGAAAACCCAATCTGAAATCTGTTGGCTTCCGGATATGTGATCTCTAAATGATAACCATTTCATTGAATACCTCAATGTTCTTCACAAGTTACAATATAGCAATGACTTGAGCACTGTAAGCAGCCATCCAGGAGGGCCATCAGGAATTTCAAGGCTTCTCCTTGTAGCAGTCTGGAGGATGTTTTTGAATACAAGCCTAAAATGTAGTGTCTTGAATTTGGTTGACAAGAACATTATTATTTTGATGACAGAATGAATGTGCCCCCGGACGTTCTTAGGTAAACTGTGACTACCTGTCCTAAGTTAAATATACATCAGTGGTGAAGAATACAAGATGCTATAGGCATGATTGATAAGCGCTTAACTTATTGAATGATTCCTGAGTGGAAGAATAATTGCCCTTATGTACTGTATGTTAGACAAATTATGCAAAACATCTGGTTGTCAGAGACGACTGATGACACCAACATGCATGACACCAACATGCAGGCCTATGGAGTCACTTTGAAATTAACATGGAAGCTTACCACAGGTGAATTTCAAGTTTGAGTAGACTGGCATTTTACTTTGAGTGGCTGTTGTTGTTGTAGTGGTCTTACAAGCCTTGTTAGTCTTGTTAGGCCTACTATTCATCAATATAAATAATAATAGGTTAGGACTATAATAAGGTTATAACATGGTGATAATTACATTTCATCCTTGTTTTTGAATGATAGCCTGTGATAGTAGAAGACTATCAGTTCACCGGGTCTTACCATATTTGGTCTGTAGTGGGAGTCTCTGGTTGTAGTAAAAGGGAGTCAGCATATTGCTCATAGCTCCGAATAAGGAAGTGAGTCATATTTACGGTGTAACTTCTCGCTTGCAACACTACGCAACACAGGGAAATCTCAATTGCATTATAACTCGCGTCCTCTCCCCGTAACCTTATCATAACCCATTGGAGGAGAAGGTCAGAGGGGCGGGACTTATTGCTTTCTCATCCAATGGGTTTTGAGAAAAGGCGAGAGAGAGGACGCGAGGAGTTTGCAATTGAGATATTCCCACAGACCAACGCAAAACCAGGAACGTGGATCGCTTTGAATGTACGAAAAAGAGAACAAGGAAGCAACATGTGCGGATAACTATACAAATAATATGATCACAGCAATATAGAAAGGAAATAGAGAAAATAGTCATTGTACTGGATATTTAAAATACTGCGGTTATTATACAGGTAAGTGAGCAATATTGTGAAGTGTACCGTATTTGTAAGTCAACCATTTGATGAGATTGAAAAATAATTTTATAAACAAATGTTGGCTCTTTCCACGTGATTTAAATAACTTGGTTATTGTTTGGTTATTACAAACGTTGTACATGTATTTATTATTTAGGGAATGTGTTGCTTAATGACTAGAAATTACAGCAATTACAACAGCCTACTCACCACGACAATCCCAATTTAATTGTATCCTAGTATAATTGTTGTTTAGCTTTTTTATTCCCAAATCGAAGTATTATTTAAGTTTGTATATTTAAAAAAAAAAAAACTTCATCTTCAAGGTTAAACGCGGAATCTATTCAAGGAAACATTTAGAAAATTTCCAATTACATGGGGGGATTTCCGCGTTGAGAACCCACTCCCCTGTTCAATGTTTTCGAACGAGGCAAAAAAAAGAAAGAAAGTCTGCGCCACAACGCGGAAAATGACAAAAACCACGGGCTGAACGGAAAACCCAATCTGAAATCTGTTTGACGTGTAGCCTACAGGATGTGTGATCTATATGATAATGATAACACTTTAATGTTCTTCACAAGTTACACTATAGCAATCACTTGAGTTCAAGTATTAAAATGTATCCAATCTCTGCAGTGTGGACTCTTTCCATAGGCTCAGGAAGCACGTGGCCAGGCTATAGGACACTCAAATCCACTCTTTTAGATCTGAAGTTTCAGTGGTTTTCTTGAAATTTACATGAACTTGCTATCAACAAGACTCACCACATGGCATGGGCCAACACTCTAATGTATTGTATATGCTGCTATAACATTACTGTGCTATAACCATAATCTTCCAAGCAGCCATATTACTCAACAACAAACATATTCATTAACTGGTGTCAAATAAATACAGACAGCATGTATAACACAGAAGCTTCTCACTGCCAGTGTTCACTCATCTTAATAGGAACTAGTTATTATACAATTATTGGTTATTATATAGGCTATTGAATTGTGTTAGGCTCAGTGGACTGGTTCAGAATATTGGGACACCATGTCAATTTTCTCACCCTTGCACAACATGGACTGACATGTATGTTGTTATTGGGCTGTAGAGAGGTCATGTCTCGGTCTTTACACAAAGATCAATACAGGGGTTGCTGCAATACCAACACCTCAGTGTTACTGCTTTGTCTGTTAGAGGCAGTGGGCCACTGTGTACTGTCACTCATAGACTCTGCTTCTGGAACGGTTGCTCTGCTTGTAAATGCAATATACCCAGGCTCCTTTTCACCTCTTTATCACCTGATTTACTTACTGAAAGGCACATCTCAATAGGAGGTCAAGGTATGACATGGAACAGGGGGGGGGGCTTTCATCTTCAAATAAAATTATATTGGTCACATACACATATTTAGCAATGTTATTGCGGGTGTAGCGAAATGCACACAAATCTAAAAGTAAAACAATGGAATTAAGAAATATATAAATATTAGAATGAGCAATGTCAGTGTGGTATTGACTAGAATACAGTAAATATGGTATATACAGAATGCAGTATATACATATGAAATGAGTAAAACAGTATGAAAACATTATTAAAGTGACTAGTGTTCCATTATTAAAGTGGTTCCATGTCTATGTGCATGGGGTAGCAGCCTCTAGGGTAAAGGGTTGCGTAACCGGGTGGTAGCCGGCTTGTGATGGCTATTTAACAGTCTGATGGCCTTGAGATAGAAGCTGTTTTTCAGTCTCTCGGTCCAACCTTTGATGCACCTGTACTGACCTCTCCTTCTGGATGATAGTGGGGTGAACAGGCCGTGGCTCGGGTGGTTGATGTCCTCTATTTTCCCCTCAAGCAAGAGAGGATGCCAATCACAACTCCTTGAAGTTTGCAGTTGTGTTTAAGAAAACATTATTTTTCTCCAAACGTATTGTTTTAACCTTAAGTGTGTGTACCAGAGGAGGCTGGTGAAGGGAGGACAGCTCATAATACCGAATGGAATGGTATCAAATATTCCATTTATTCCGTTCCAGCAATTCCAGTTCAATTACTATGAGCCCACCCTCCCCAGTTAAAGTGCCACCAGCCACCATTGGTGTGAACATTACTCTATTTATACTCTGGATATTCTTTTTTAACAGGAAAAGTTCAAAAATAGCCTGAGTGCTTCTTTAAACCTCTTGGCCCCCTTAGCAGCATAAGGCATCCACCATGGCTCTCCACCTCTCTTCTGGTGAGGGCTTTTGATCTAGAACAGGTATTCCCAAACGGGGGTACACGCAATGCCATCGGGGATATGCCAAATAAAAATGTGATTTCACATTTTTTTTTTCAATCTTCACATTTTCGAACAGTTCATTTATATTTTCCAACGAGGCTATACATTTGGGTAAGTTTTCTTTCTCGCCTGAGTAGCCTCGTTTCACTGCCAAAAATGTAATTAATCCATCTAGTGTTCAGCAAAATAACAACACAATGTCAAGTACGGTTAGCCTAATCATATAATTAACATCCAATCACAAATCTCTCGCAGGAATTCCACTAACGGGCTGCTGCTCGTGTAGGTATCTGTACTGATGGCGCAAAAGCCATGACAGGGAGACATAGTGGAGTGTAATGCTCGTACAAGCAGTTGCTCCCGACACCACTTGGGTAAACTGTAGAATACACCAAGTGGCTCTTGCTGCCACGGGAATGCCTGACAGCTTGAAAGACGTTTTGGACACTACAGTGAAGATGGTTAACTTTGTTAAAGCAAGGCCCCTGAACTCTCGTGCATTTTCTGCATTATGCAATGATTTGGGCAGCGACCATGTAACGCTTTTACAACATACAGAAGAAGTGCGCTGGTTATCAAGGGGCAAAGTAATGACACGTTTTTTTAATTGAGAGACGAGCTTAAAGTTTTCTTTACTGACCATAATTTTAACTTGTCTGACTGCTTGCATGATGACGAGTTTCTCACACGACTGGCCTATCTGGGTGATGTTTTTTTCTCGCCTGAATGATCTGAATCTAGGATTACGGGGACTCTTCGCAACTATATTCAATGTGCAGGACAAAATTGAGGTTATGATTAAGAAGTTGGAGCTCTTCTCTGTCTGCATTAAGGACAACACACAGGTCTTTCCATCATTGTATGATTTGTTGTGTGAGAATGAACTCAAACTTACGGACAATGTCAAATGTGATATAGCGAAGCACCTGAGAGTGAGTTGGGTGCTCAATTACGCAAGTACTTTCCCGAAACGGATGACACAAACAACTGGATTTGTGATCCCTTTCATGCCCTGCCTCCAGTCCACTTACTGAACGAGAGCCTCATCGAAATTACAAAAAGTGGTTCTGTGAAAATGTAATTTAATCAGAAGCTACTGCCAGATTTCTGGATTGGGCTGCGCTCAGAGTATCCTGCCTTGGCAAATCGTGCTGTTAAGACACTGATGCCCTTTGCAACCACGTACCTATGTGAGAGTGGATTCTCGGCCCTCACTAGCATGAAAACTAAATACAGGCACGGACTGTGTGTGGAAAATGATTTAGACTGAGACTCTCCAATACAACCCAACATTGCAGAGTTATGTGCATCCTTTCAAGCACACCCTTCTCATTAACCTGTGGTGAGTTATTCACAATTTTCGTTGAACAAATAAGGTTTTATATGTAAGATGGAAAATAAATAATAAATAAAGAGCAAAATTATTGATTATTATATTATTATTTGTGCCATGGTCCTATAAGACGTCTTTGTCAGTTCCCGCGAGCCGGGTTGTGACAAAAACTCACATTCATTCTTATGTTTCATAAATGTATCGTATAGTGTGTGGCAGGCTTACAATGATGGCAAAAAACGACATTTGAAAGTGTGCTGACCTGTCACGCCCTGGCCATAGAAAGCTTTTTATTCTCTATGTTGGTTAGGTCGGGGTGTGACTAGGGTGGGTCATCTAGGGGATTATGTTTCAATGTTGGCCAGGTATGGTTCCCAATCAGAGGCAGCTGTTTGTCGTTGTCTCTGATTGGGGTTCATATTTAGGCTTTTTCCCCTTTGTGCTTTGTGAGATCTTGACTATGGGTAGTTGCCTGTTAGCACTATTGTTAGCTTCACCTTTTGTTTGAGATTTATTGTTTTGTTTTGCTGTGAGTTTCACTTAGTCATAAAAAGATGTGGAAACCAGATCACGCTGGGCTTTGGTCCACTTATTATGACGATCATGACATGACCCTGGTGCTAGAAGGGGTACGCAGCTGGAAGTTGCATGTTTGAAGGGGTACGGGACTATACAAAGTTTTGGGAGCCACTGATCTATGCAGATCTAGGATATAGATGAGGGTGTTCATGGCATTACATTTTTTAACTGAAAAATGTCATTTATAGACAGGAAGATGTTTAATTCTGGTCTCGGTGGTCCTAACATATTCTAGTCTAATCACAAGCAACGTCCACATCAATCCAGTCTAAATAAGGTAGTGAATGATTTAGTCATGACAGCGATAATGGCACTTTAATATGCAAAGTTTATGATGTCAGATGAGGCAACCAGTAAATGACTGGGCCATCATCTAACATGAGGTCAGCTCTCTGAGCTGTAAGAGGTTTCACACTAGACTGCAGAGTAGAGTGGAGCGTCGCACAGAATGAAACTTCTCACCATTTGTTGACTTGATAACCCTCGCCATTACATGCCCTGGCCTAGATACTGCACAAGAACCACATTACCAAGTTCAGAGATGCTCATGTCTCCCAATTTGCCTCTCAGTGTCCTCAGTGATGTACAGCAGTGGCCAAAATATGTGTCTGTTAGTTACACTTTTGAGAAATGGCTCTACAGTTGTAGAATCTTAATTTGATCACTCTGTTGTTGCTGAAATACAGAGGAGCACACTAACACATATTAACAATATTGCACTTTTCATGTAGCCTACCTTTGGCGAGCTGATGTCCTAACCACCGATCAAGCAACATTATTGACTAAACGTTCCAATCCAGTCGCTGCAGGATTATTTTGCTGTGACAATACAGGTCAAATTAATTATTATATGTTGCTGTGCAGTCTGAAAAGAACAAACATGTGGCGATAGTTGTGGTCGATATTATTAGACTGAAAGACATTATGTGGCTGTGAAGTTAAGAGAAGTGGTCAGACTGGGAACTACTCGGTCAGAACAATGTGATGAGTCAGTAGTCTGTGTCTGTAACAGTCTGTGTTACTTTATTTCTGCAAAGATGTAGGATCTTCATTTGGTCACCCTGTTGCAGGAGAACTTTCCTGCATAGCAGGACATTTTAAACTTGTAGTGTATTTGAGGTTTAAAAAGGCTTCTGAAGTTTATAATTTCCACTTTGAAATTTCAGACTTGATTTTCCTTTATAAAAAAATTTGACCCCTACAGAAACATACATTAATTATAATCCACATAATAATTCACATTTTCTGGTGCTGCAGGATTGTTTTCCTGCTATAGCAAAACTCAAATGAAGATCCTACATCAGTAACTTCTCACATTCCTATTGGGTTTCAACATGGTGATGAAAACAATCTTTTTCAGTCTATTCAAATTGGTCCATGTCACATTTTTAGACGAGATCACATGTATAACTAAATAGTCTACCCTTCTTCTGTATACCCCTAAGGTAAAAAGGAATAACATTCTGTCACCCCCCCCCCCCCCTGTAAATATCCTGTTGCCTATCTAACATTCTTTCTTTCCACTGGCGGTGGGACGAGGCAGTTTAAGAGTGCAGACTAGAGGCACCACCTGCAAATGCTTTTCAGTTATGCCAGCTATCTGAAACAGGAAATCCTAGCTGAAAAACCATAATCAGCTGGGTTTAGAGAGTTGTCTTCAGACTGGGGGTACTGTTTGTAGTGTGTATCTGTGTCTGTCTGCATGTGTGTTTATGTGAAAGAGATATAGAGGGAGAGAGTCTCAACATAACATCCTGAGGCACACTGAGTTCTTCAAGGACTTGTGACTGTGTACTGGTAGAGTTCTAATGAAAAATGCATTCTGTTATTGAATAAGATACAATCACAGTACCATGTGATCATCAAAAGCATTTGAAAGCAATATTGTGAAATAATAATGTATTGAATAGGACTTTGTTCCCTCACCACCTGGTATTTCTCTACAACTGAGTTACAACGTGGTTACTAACTGTATAAGCTCACTGAACCTACCCCACTGGGGCAAAACTGGTTGAATCAACATTGTTTCCTCATCATTTCAACTACCAAAATCAATGTGATGACGTTGAATCAACGTGGGAAACGAATTGGATTTGCATAAAGTCATCAACGTAAGGGTATTTCATATTTTTTTTCAATGACGACCTAAATGACGACCTAAATCCAATGACACAATTTTTCTTCTCTCTTCAGATTTCACATTGAATTCAGGCTAGTTGACACTCCACCAAATGTAAATCGAAACTAGACGTTGAACTGACATCTGTGCCCGGTGGGACTGTACGGGAAAGCTATTTGTTATGTTGGTCTTAAGGGAAATGAACGTCTTGTGAACTGTAAAAACAAATTGTTTCTGTATAATTGCTCAACAGTTTACGTAATGCCATTAGCACATAGTTGTGTCACCAGATAAAGTCTGTCACCTCCGGGAAGATGCTTAAGGTGGAATATAATTGTCACGCCTTCCTCAAGCTGATGCAACTAATGTTTATTTCAAAATCTCCCTGACTCTCTCTGTATGTCAGGTCTACACTAACAACAACAATTAACCCTCGCACCTCGACTAAACCAGAGCAGGAAGTCCACACACTTTCCACTCCTCACATACGTAGTTTCATGATGGCTAATCAGCTACACTGGCTCAACGTTTCTGCTATGCTGGCAAACATTACACTTCTTTGACCAGTACTGTAGGCAGGGGTTGTACTGTAGCTTCTCCCCTGTGTCAATCTGACACTGTCTGGCACTATTGAGAAGAAACAGACACTATCCATCAGAAGGCACATACTGTACCTTTTGTCTGTAACTGAATCTGACACGTTTTGGGTATGTAACATATTGACATGCCAACATGGCCTATGAGTCTATTTGCATCTTGTTTGCCTGTATAAAAACTACGACCTTTGGCTCCCAGTTTGTTTCAACAACAGAAGACCAGTCTGACTTGCATACACCTCTAGTGTGGTCTGAAGGTAATGATAATAGAAAACACACAGTGGCTAAATACCCTAGGAAGTCTTCTTATCCGAGGAGCTGACTTCCTCCTGCCCAACATGAGACTGAAAGGCAGACTGTGAAATAGGGCTATTCTGGGGTTTGGGGAACTGCGAACATAATGTTGTTGACAGTACACACACGCTGTAGTTTTGGGAATATTTTTTCACGCTGTACAGTTGGTTAAAATCTTCTAAATTAGTTGAGTAGCTTTACAGGATAGACTAATGTTCTCTGCACCTATTTCCTCACAGAAACTATGAAGAGAGAGGTAAACGCCGGGGTGAATTTCCTGAGACGCCTAGCCGTGGAGCGGGGTGGCTTGGATGGAACCAAAGCTGACGCTTTTGCTGAAAAGCTGCGGCAACTTCTGGTCAACAAATTCAAAGACCACTGGTACCCCGACAACCCCAACAAAGGACAGGCATTCAGGTAAACAACAAGGGAAGTGAAATATTAAAGAATTGAAGTAACTGGGTTGTTATTTCGTGTGGATGTCTATGAGAAGATACATACAGTGCCTTGCGAAAGTATTCGGCCCCTTTGAACTTTGCAACCTTTTGCCACATTTCAGGCTTCAAACATAAAGATATAAAACTGTATTTTTTTGTGAAGAATCAACAACAAGTGGGACACAATCATGAAGTGGAACGACATTTATTGGATATTTCAAACTTTTTTAACAAATCAAAAACTGAAAAATTGGGCGTGCAAAATTATTCAGCCCCCTTAAGTAAATATTTTGTAGCGCCACCTTTTGCTGCGATTACAGCTGTAAGTCGCTTGGGGTATGTCTCTATCAGTTTTGCACATCGAGAGACTGAAATTTTTTCCCATTCCTCCTTGCAAAACAGCTCGAGCTCAGTGAGGTTGGATGGAGAGCATTTGTGAACAGCAGTTTTCAGTTCTTTCCACAGATTCTCGATTGGTTTCAGGTCTGGACTTTGACTTGGCCATTCTAACACCTGGATATGTTTATTTTTGAACCATTCCATTGTAGATTTTGCTTTATGTTTTGGATCATTGTCTTGTTGGAAGACAAATCTCCGTCCCAGTCTCAGGTCTTTTGCAGACTCCATCAGGTTTTCTTCCAGAATGGTCCTGTATTTGGCTCCATCCATCTTCCCATCAATTTTAACCATCTTCCCTGTCCCTGCTGAAGAAAAGCAGGCCCAAACCATGATGCTGCCACCACCATGTTTGACAGTGGGGATGGTGTGTTCAGGGTGATGAGCTGTGTTGCTTTTACGCCAAACATAACGTTTTGCATTGTTGCCAAAAAGTTCAATTTTGGTTTCATCTGACCAGAGCACCTTCTTCCACATGTTTGGTGTGTCTCCCAGGTGGCTTGTGGCAAACTTTAAACGACACTTTTTATGGATATCTTTAAGAAATGTCTTTCTTCTTGCCACTCTTCCATAAAGGCCAGATTTGTGCAATATACGACTGATTGTTGTCCTATGGACAGAGTCTCCCACCTCAGCTGTAGATCTCTGCAGTTCATCCAGAGTGATCATGGGCCTCTTGGCTGCATCTCTGATCAATCTTCTCCTTGTATGAGCTGAAAGTTTAGAGGGACGGCCAGGTCTTGGTAGATTTGCAGTGGTCTGATAATCCTTCCATTTCAATATTATCGCTTGCACAGTGCTCCTTGGGATGTTTAAAGCTTGGGAAATATTTTTGTATCCAAATCCGGCTTTAAACTTCTTCACAACAGTATCTCGGACCTGCCTGGTGTGTTCCTTGTTCTTCATGATGCTCTCTGCGCTTTTGACGGACCTCTGAGACTATCACAGTGCAGGTGCATTTATACGGAGACTTGATTACACACAGGTGGATTGTATTTATCATCATTAGTCATTTAGGTCAACATTGGATCATTCAGAGATCCTCACTGAACTTCTGGAGAGAGTTTGCTGCACTGAAAGTAAAGGGGCTGAATAATTTTGCACGCCCAATTTTTCAGTTTTTGATTTGTTAAAAAAGTTTGAAATGTCCAATAAATGTCGTTCCACTTCATGATTGTGTCCCACTTGTTGTTGATTCTTCACAGAAAAATACAGTTTTATATCTTTATGTTTGAAGCCTGAAATGTGGCAAAAGGTCGCAAAGTTCAAGGGGGCCGAATACTTTCGCAAAGGCACTGTATACAGTGCTGTGAAAAAGTATTTTCCCCCTTCCTGATTTCTTATTTTCTTGCATATTTGTCACACTTAAATGTTTCAGATCAAACAAATTTAAATATTACACAAAGATAACCCAAGTAAACACAAAATTGAGTTTTTAAGTGATGATTTTATTTATTAAGGGAAAAAAGCTATCCGAACCTTCATGGCCCTTTGTGAAAAGTAATTGCCCCCTGAACCTAATACCTGGTTGTGCCACCCTCAGCAGCAACAACTGCAATCAAGCATTTGCGATAACTGGCAATGAGTCTTTCACATTGCTGTGGAGGAATTTTGGCCCACTCTTCTTTGCAGAATTGTTTTAATTCAGCCACATTGGAGGGTTTTCGAGCATGAACCACCTTTTTAAGGTCACGCCACAGCATCTCAATCGGATTCAATTCCAGACTTTGACTAGGCCACTCCAAAACCTTAATTTTGTTTTTTTAAAGCCATTCAGAGGTGGACTTGCTGGTGTGTTTTGGATCATTGTCCTGCTGCAGAACCCAAGTGCGCTTCAACTTGAGGTCACAAACTGATGGCCGGACATTCTGCTTCAGGATTTTTTTGGTAGAGAGCAGAATTCATGGTTCCATCAAATCACAGCAAATCGCCCAGGTCCTGAAGCAGCGAAGCAGCCCCAGACCATCACACTTCCACCACCATATTGGACTGTTGGTCTGATGTTCTTTTTCTGAAATGCTGTGTTACTTTTACGCCAGATGTAACGGGACACACACCTTCCAAAAAGTTCAACTTTTGTCTCGTCAGTCCACAGACTAATTTCTCAAAAGTCTTGGGGATCATCAAGATGTTTTTTTGCCAAAAGTGAGACAAGCCTTTATGTTCCTTTTGGTCAGCAGTGGTTTTTGCCTTGGAACTCTGCCATGGATGCCATTTTTCCCTAGTCTCTTTCTTATGGTTGAGTCATGAACACCAACCTTAACTGAAGCAAGTGAGGCCTGCAGTTCTTTAGATGTTGTTGTGGGTTCTTTTGTGACCTTTGGTAGATCGGGCACTCCTGGGAAGGTTCACCACTGTTCCAAATGTTTCCATTTGTGGTTAATGGCTCTCACCGGGGTTTGCCGGAGTCCCAAAGCTTTAGAAATGGCTTTGTAACCTTTTCCAGACTGATAGATGTTAATTACTTTGTTTCTCATCTGTTCCTGAATTTCTTTGGATCGCTGCATGATGTCTTGCTTTTTGAGATCTTTTGGCCTACTTCACTTTGTCAGACAGGTTCTATTGAAGTAATTTCTTGATTCTTCAGGTCTGGCAGTAATCAGGCCTGGGTATGGCTAATGAAATTGAACTCAGCTTTCCAAAAAATGTGATTAACCACAGTAAATTCCTGATTTAACAAGGGGGGGGGCAATTACTTTGTCACATAGGGCCATGAAGGTTTGGATAGCTGTTTTCCCTTAATAAATAAAATGATCACTTAAAAACTAAATGTTGTGTTTACTTGGGTTATATTTGTGTAATATTATGTAATATTGTAATATCTCTGAAACTGGAAACACTTATCTCCCTCACTAGCTTTAAGCACCAACTGTCAGAGCAGCTCACAGATTACTGCACCTGTACATAGCCCACCTATAATTTAGCCCAAACAACTACCTCTTTCCCAACTGTATTTTATTTATTTATTTATTTTGCTCCTTTGCACCCCATTATTTTTATTTCTACTTTGCACATTCTTCCACTGCAAATCTACCATTCCAGTGTTTTACTTGCTATATTGTATTTACTTTGCCACCATGGCCTTTTTTTTGCCTTTACCTCCCTTATCTCACCTCATTTGCTCACAATGTATATAGACTTGTTTATACTGTATTATTGACTGTATGTTTGTTTTACTCCATGTGTAACTCTGTGTCGTTGTATGTGTCGAACTGCTTTGCTTTATCTTGGCCAGGTCGCAATTGTAAATGAGAACTTGTTCTCAACTTGCCTACCTGGTTAAATAAAGGTGAAATAAATAAAATAAAATAAATAATATTAAAATTTGCTTGATGATCTGAAACATTTAAGTGTGACAAATGTGCAAAGAAATAAGAAATCAGGAAGGGGACAAATAGTTTTTCACAGCACTGTATATGATAAGTTGACTGTGGTCCAGGTGAACAGCTCTCTGCCCTTTGACCTCTCTTAGGTGCATCAGGGTAAGCGAGGGGGTGGTGTATGATGAGGAGGTGCTGAGAGCGTGTGAGGAGAGCAAGCTCAAACCCAGCGAGCTGGGCCTCCCATGTGAGATTGCGCTGTGGATCGACCCACTGGAGGTGTGTGCACGGTGAGTCACACTATGTTACTCACACGTGCACAGACCTACACACACAGTGAGACAGTGACATACTCAGTCTCAGAAGGCAGAGGAAGAAGGCTTTCATTCATCATTCATTGTACAGTCAGCTCTCTGGAGGTACCATATTTATCATCATGATGCATGTGTTGTACGAACCTGCCCACTATGTGATGACTCATCAAGTTACAGTAGGAGGAGGGTGAGAAAATACAACAACTACAATGAGGGAGTGATCCTGAGGGCGACTTTTACTGCAGTGGGCTAAATCACGGTCACAGTGATTATTGGTAGTCTTAAACATATCTATTGTGAAACAAAAGTATACACCTCATACACATGGTTATGGGCTTAAAAAACAGAAGACACCTGTTCCATGTCAGATTTAGAGTTGAAATGTATTCAATTTAGAGTTTGCATCCTAATATTACACTTTATATACATCACAGAAGACTGACATTTTAAAATAACGTTTGACATAGAAACACCAGATTTTCGGCGGCTTTTTTGATCATGAAATTATGAAAAATGAATATTAATATATATTAATAACATTCCACCCATGAGGCCACTAGGTAATTTGACTGCAGGAAATGGCTACAAGGTGGTTTATAGGTCATTCCAATGTGTTTTGTTACAGAAACTAATGTATTCTCTTTCCTCTCTCACAGGTCAGGGGAGAACTGCAGGTACTTCACAGTAGCACGTTTCAAAGAAGGAGAAGAGGAGGATGAGGAAGATGTGAAAGGAGACAAAGATGTTGACCTGGATACGTCTGACTACCACTCTGCCAGCTCGTCTGACTGTGGCTCTGCTGTCTCCAGCGATACAGAGGAGGAGGGGAAGGATGGAGAGACGGACGGAAGAAAAGATGAGGAGAAGACGAAAGAGAAAGAGGGAAAGAAAGAGAAGGAGAAGGCGGAGGGCGAACCTTATGTGATTGCCATGATGCCCAGGGTTCGGGACAGGTTCCGGGGGGAGCATGCTCAACAGAAGGTCACCAAAACACTGGTAAGAACTTTTCGGGTTAATCTACATGTGGTACCAAATCTCCCTCTCTGACATGCACAATGTAGCACTATGGACACGTGGATTCACGTAGCACCAGATCCTACACATCCAGAGGAAGTGATCTCTAAGTACTATCTGATTGAATTGAAGATGAATTATAATCTAAATCCTATCTTAAGTTCTCTCTCCCTCTGTTCTCCAGCTCCAGCCCACCTCTCAGCATTACTTCTACCACCCTGCCCCTGTGTGGCCCACAACATACAAGAAGAAGGGTCCTGTGTTCCTCACCACAATGTACGCGCCTCCACCTCCACCTCCTCCAGTGTTCGGCTACTACGTCCTGCCCCAGCCACCCCCGCAGTTCATCATGCCTTATGCCACTCTGCAGCCATGGGGGGCTGTGAAGAACTAAACCAACTGGTTGGAGAGGGGGAGGTTAAACTGCTATTTTACATATGAGCCGATCACGCATTAAGCCAATCACAATGGGTCTATGCAGGTTTTTGAAGGTGTGGGTGAGGCGCAATTAAGATAGTATGACAAAATATTTGAAGGGTTAGCGAGGAGCAGAACTTGAGTCATTATATCATTTTTTGATTGCTGTACACTTAATATTTTTATTTTTGGTGACAATCAGTTTTGGGGATTTCCTCTATGTAACTTTCTTAGGTAGAATTGCCAATGAAGTAAACAGGGATTATACTAAAACAAGCATTTAGCAAATATTGCTACAGGCACTTCCCTAAGGGCTACCAGTGGGTTTAGGGTAATCCACTGATTAAAAGAAGTCTATTCATATGATTCGTATTGACAAAAAGCAGTGGAACTGGCTTTGAGTTACAGAGTGTAGTTTGAGGGCTGTATTCCTTCATTGGGTGCTCGTAACATCTCAGGAATCCTCAGCAATAAGCTGAAAAACAAAGCTTCGACTACCTTTCATCTGTCACCTCTAAGCATCAAAATTGTAAATATGCACTGTAAGATACAGAGCAGTTCATGGTCCTGGTGGGCCTAAAATACTTCTGGTTTTTGTTTCTACTGGTAGTTAATTGGACTCACCTGGTGTCACAGGTCTGAATTAGTCCCTGATAAGGAGAGGATGAAAACCAGTAGTGTATCAGTAGTGTATCAGGACCTAGATTGGGCAGCCCGGCTATAGACTGTAATGATATGCAGTTACATGTAGTAACATATGTACCGTGTCTCTTGAGTTCTCTGAAGCTGCATCTAACTGCACATCATTACAATATAATGTATCAATACGAGACAATAGTCTCATTATTTTTGACAATTCACTGTGATTGTAACCTGTATATTTGACCTGTCAAGTACCTCTCTCTGTTTTATAATAATTAACAGACCAACCAGAAGCTTTTTGTACATACTGTAACCTGTTAACAAATAGTAATTATCAACCACATTTGCTTTTTGAATTTGTTGTAATTTATTTTTCCACCTGTGGGTGGTGCCAAAATCACTGTTGTAAAGTCAAATTCCATGCATTTTTATGGATATTCTTTATTTGACATATCTTGATAAAGTTTGTAGTGTTGGTGCATGTATGATTTTAATAATTATTTGTTTATCATTTCCTTTTTTAGAAATCTTTAGTAAAGGCCAGATTGAAGAACATCACAATTGTGATGTACTCTTAAAATCTCCACCCGGCACAGCCTGGTTCCTCTCTAGGTTTCTTCCTAGGTTCGTGCTGCATTGATTGCTGTTAAGGGTTTCAGGCTGTGTTTCTGTATAGCACTTTGTGACATCTGCTGATGTAAAAAGGGCTTTATAAATAAATGTGAGTGATTGCTGGGATAGAATGGGTCTGCACTGAACTGTATTCACTCCTGTATAATCAGTCTTCCATGGATTTACTGTAAATAGTTTTATATATTGGAAATTAAAAATGCTTGGGTGATCCAAATGTTTAGCTTTAATATGAATAGATGTTTTCATAACTTAATACCTATATTCTCTATTTTTATACGGGCTTTTATTGGTCCATTGGTCTGCTCTGGATGTATATTTATTCAATGTTATGAATTGCCTTTTCACTTGTTCTGAGTACAGAGCAGTACTCTGTATTCACACGATTCTTACTGTATCTGATAGACAATTGTCCATGCTAATGTTTATGTTAAGCTGTGTCAGTTTTTATACTGATATCATCTCTCTGTCTTGTCAGCACATATCATTAAATCAATCGATTTATAAAATGAAATTGTGTTTTTGCAATCTGTTACCTTGTGTATACTGTACTGTTTCACACAGACAAATACTGTATTGAGAGAATATGTATATATTTACATGCGCAAGAGTTGTACGCTACCTCAGGCCAGAATCACTTGTAACTATACCTGTACTTGTTTTTTTTACCCCTTTTTCTCCCCAATTTCGTGGTATCCATTTTTAAAAAATTTTAGTAGCTACTATCTTGTCTCATCGCTACAACTCCCGTTCGGGCTCGGGAGAGACAAAGGTTGAAAGTCATGCGTCCTCTGATACACAACCCAACCAAGCCGATTGTCGAACATCTGATTTCAAAATATATGGGCATTAATATGGAGTTGGTCCCCCCTTTGCAGGCCGTCATTGTAAATAAGAATTTGTTCTTAACTGACTTGCCTAGTTAAATAAAATGAAAATTTAAAAAATGCTGCTATAACAGCCTCCACTCTTCTGGGTAGGCTTTCCAGTAGATGTTGGAACATTGCTGCGGGGACTTGCTTCCATTCAGCCACAACAGCATTAGTGAAGTCGGCACTAATGTTGGGTGATTAGGCCTGGTTCGCAGTCGGCATTCCAATTCATCCCAATGGTGTTTGATGGGGTTGAGGTCAGGGCTCTGTGCAGGCCAGTGAAGTTCTTCCACACCGGCATTGTCATGCTGAAACAGGAAAAGGCCTTCCCCAATCTGTTGCCACAAAGTTGGAAGCACAAAATTCTCTAGAATTTTATTGTACACTATAGCATTAAGATTTCCCTTCACTGCAACTTAGGGACCTAGCCCGAACAATGAAAAACAGTCCCAGACCATTATTCCTCCTCCACAAAGCTGTATAGTTGGCACTAGCATTGGGGCAGGTTGCGTTCTCCTGGTATCCGCCAAACCCAGATTTGTCCGTCGGACTGCCAGATGGTGAAGCATGATTCATTCACTCCCGAGAATGTGTTTCCTTTGCTCCAGAATCCAATGGCGGCGAGCTTTACACAGCTCCAGCCGATGCTTGGCATCACGCATGGGGATCCTAGGCTTGTGTGCGGCTGCTCAGCCATCAAAACCCATTTCATGACGCTCCCGACAAACAGTTCTTGTGCTGACGTTGCTTCCAGGGGCAGTTTGGAACTCGGCAATGAGTGTTGCAACTGGGGACAGATGACTTTTACACGCTTCACGCTTCTGAACTCGGCAGTCCCATTCTGTGAGCTTGTATGTCCTACCACTTTTACACATCTTGATAAAGTTTGTTGTTGCTCCTAGATGTTTCCACTTCACAAATAACAGCACTAACAGTTGACCGGGGCAGCTCCACTTCACAAATAACAGCACTAACAGTTGACCGGGGCAGCTCTAGCAAATTTGATGAACTGGCTTGTTGGAAAGGTGGCACCTTATGACGGTGCCACGTTGAAAGTCACTGAGCTCTTCAGTAAGGCCATTCTACTGCCAATGTTTGTCTATGGAGATTGCATCGCTGTGTACTCAAATCAAATTTATTTATATAGCCCTTCGTACATCAGCTGATATCTCAAAGTGCTATACAGAAACCCAGCCTTAAACCCCAAACAACAAGCAATGCAGGTGTAGAAGCACGGTGGCTAGGAAAAACTCCCTAGAAAGGCCTAAATCTAGGAAGAAACCTAGAGAGGGACCAGGCTATGAGGGGTGGCCAGTCCTCTTCTGGCTGTGCCGGGTGGAGATTATAACAGAACATGGCCAATATGTTCAAATGTTCATAAATGACATGGTCAAATAATAATAATCACAGGCAGAACAGTTGAAACTGGAGCAGCAGCACGGCCAGGTGGACTGGGGACAGCAAGGAGTCATCATGCCAGGTAGTCGTGAGGCATGGTCCTAGGGCTCAGGTCCTCCGAGAGAGAGAAATAAAGAGAGAAAGAAAGAATTAGAGAGCATACTTAAATTCACACAGGACACCGGATAAGACAGGAGAAGTACTCCAGATATAACAAACTGACCCTAGCCCCCCGACACATAAACTACTGCAGCATAAATACTGGAGGCTGAGACAGGAGGGGTCAGGAGACACTGTGGCCCCATCCGATGATACCCCCGGACAGGGCCAAACAGGAAGGATATAACCCCACCCACTTTGCCAAAGCACAGCCCCCACACCACTGGAGGGATATCCCACAAAGATCTCCTAACACGGCACAACCCAAGGGGGGGTGCCAACCCAGACAGGAAGATCACATCAGTGACTCAATCCACTCAAGTGACACACCCCTCCTAAGGACGGCATGAAAGAGCACCAGTAAGCCAGGGACTCAGCCCCTGTAATAGGGTTAGAGGCAGAGAATCCCAGTGGAAAGAGGGGACCCGGCCAGGCAGAGACAGCAAGGGGGGTTCGTTGCTCCAGAGCCTTTCCGTTCACCTTCACACTCCTGGGCCAGACTACACTTAATCATATGACCCACTGAAGAGATGAGTCTTCAGCAAAGACTTAAAGGTTGAGACCGAGTTTGTGTCTCTCACATGGGTAGGCAGACCATTCCATAAAAATAGAGCTCTATAGGAGAAAGCCCTGCCTCTAGAGACAATTAGGAGGCCTGCGTCTTGTGACCGTAGCGTACGTGTAGGTATGTACGGCAGGACCAAATCAGAGAGATAGGTAGGAGCAAGCCCATGTAATGCTTTGAAGGTTAGCAGTAAAACCTTGAAATCAGCCCTTGCCTTGACAGGAAGCCAGTGTAGGGAGGCTAGCACTGGAGTAATATGATCACATTTTTTGGTTCTAGTCAGGATTCTAGCAGCCGTATTTAGCACTAACTGAAGTTTATTTAGTTCTTTATCAGGGTAGCCGGAAAGTAGAGCATTGCAGTAGTCTAACCTAGAAGTCTAACCTAGAAGTAACAAAAGCATGGATTAATTTTTCTGCATCATTTTTGGCCAGAAAGTGTCTGATTTTTGCAATGTTACATAGATGGAAAAAAGCTGTCCTTGAAACAGTCTTGATATGTTCGTCAAAAGAGAGATCAGGGTCCAGAGTAACGCCGAGTTCCTTCACAGTTTTATTTGAGATGACTGTACAACCATTAAGATTAATTGTCAGATCCAACAGAAGATCTCTTTGTTTCTTGGGACCAAGAACAAGCATCTCTGTTTTGTCTGAGTTTAAAAGTAGAATGTTTGCAGCCATCCCCTTCCTTATGTCTGAAACACAGGCTTCCAGCGAGGGCAATTTTGGGGCTTCACGATGTTTCATTGAAATGTACAGCTGTGTGTTATCCGCATAGCAGTGAAAGTTAACATTATGTTTTCGAATGACATCCCCAAGAGGTAAAATATATAGTGAAAACAATAGTGGTCCTAAAACGGAACCTTGAGGAACACCGAAATGTACAGTTGATTTGTCAGAGGACAAACCATTCACAGAGACAAACTGATATCTTTCCGACAGATAAGATCTAAACCAGGCCAGAACTTGTCCGTGTAGACCAATTTGGGTTTCTAATCTCTCCAAAAGAATGTGGTGATCGATGGTATCAAAAGCAGCACTAAGGTCTAGGAGCACGAGGACAGATGCAAAGCCTCGGTCTGATGCCATTAAAAGGTAATTTACCACCTTCACAGGTGCAGTCTCAGTGCTTTGATTGGGTCTAAAACCAGACTGAAGCATTTCGTATACATTGTTTGTCTTCAGGAAGGCAGTGAGTTGCTGCGCAACAGTCTTTTCTAAAATTTTTGAGAGGATTTGAGTACATTCGATTTTATACACCTGTCAGAAATGGGTGTGGGTGAAATAGCTGAATCCACTAATTTGAAGGGGTGTCAACATACAGTACCAGTAAAAATGTTGGACACACCTACTAATTTCAGGGTTTTTCCTTTAGTTTTACTATTTTCTGCATTGAAAAATAATGGTGAATAACACACATATAGAATCATGTAGTAACCAAAAAAGTGTTAAACAAATCCAAATATATTTTATATTTGAGATTCTTCAAAGTAGCCACCCTTTGCCTTGATGACAGCTTTGCACACCTTTGCACACCCATGGCATTCTCTCAACCACCTTCACCTGGAATGTTTTTCCATTGTCCTGTTGAAATATGATAGTCCCACTAAGCGCAAACCAGATGGGATGGCATGTTGCTGCAAAATGCTGTGGTAGCCATGCTGGTTAAGTGTGCCTTGAATTTGAAATAAATCACTGACAGTGTCACCATTAAAGCACCCCCATACAATCACACCTTCTTCTCCATGCTTCACAGCGGGAACTACACATGCAGAGATCATTGGTTCACCTACTCTGCGTCTCACAAAGACACGGCCAGTTGGAACCCAAATCTCAAATTAGGACTCATCAGACCAAAATACATATTTCCACGAGTCTAATGATAATTGCTCATGTTTCTTGGCCCAAACAAGTCTCTTTTTCTTACTGGTGTCCTTTAGTAGTGGTTTCTTTGCAGCAATTCGATCATGAAGGCATGATTCACACAGTTTCCTATGAACAGTTGATGTGAGATGTGTCTGTTACTTGAACTCTGCAAAGCATTTATTTGGGCTGCAATTTCTGAGGTTGGTAACTCTAATGAACTAACTCTGGCTCTTCCTTTCCTGTGGCGAGCCTCATGTGAGCCAGTTTCATCAAGTTCTTGATGGTTTTTGCGACTGCACTTGAAGAAACTTTCAAAATGTTTGAAATGTTCTGTGTTGACTGACCTTCATGTCTTAAAGTAATGATGGACTGTCGTTTCTCTTTGCTTATTTGAGCTGTTCTTGCCATAATATAGACTTGGTCTTTTACCAAATAAGGCTATCTTCTGTATACCACCCCACCCTTGTCACAACACAACTGATAGGCTCAAACGCATTAAGGAAAGAAATTCCAGCAAAGCTGACACCAAGGCAAAGGGTGGCTACTTTGAAGAATCTGAAATATAAAATATATTTAGATTTTTTTAACACTTTTATGGTTACTACATGATTCCATATGTGTTATTTTATAGTTTGATGTCTTCATTATTATTCTACAATGTAGAAAATAGTAAAAATAAAGAAAACCCTGGCATGAGTAGGTGTGTCCAAACTTTTGACTGGTACTGTACTTTTGTATATATAGTGTACTCCGGACTCTGACATTGCTCGTCTTAATATTTCTATATTTCTTAATTCCATTCTTTTAGTTTTTAGATTTATGTGTATTGTTGTGTATTGTTAGATATCACTGCACTGTTGGAGCAAGGAACACAAGCATTTCGCTACACCCGCAATAATGTTTGTGTATGGAGATTGCATGGCTGTGTGCTCAATTTTATACACCTGTCAGCAATGGGTGTTGCTTAAATAGCAGAATCCACTCATTTGAAGGGGTGTCCACATACTTTTGTATATATATAGTGTACTATGTTGGCCTTGGGCCCAGTATTTATCAAATCAGTCTCCACCAATTAACCATAACCCTGTTTTCACAACCTCTCCCGGACACTGATACAGAGACCAGGTCAGGTCAGGTCGTGATACAGATACCAGGTCAGGTCCAGTAGAAAGCCACTCTGAGGCGGTCATCCAGTCACTTAGAGCCGTGAGAGTAGTGACACTGTCGTCAGCAGCAGCCCAGCACAGGATACCTTGTCGGAAGGATCCGTGTGGGGTGAATGCGTCACATGGCCCAAGGTCATGACGCTGTTCCTCCCAGGCATAGAACCTAGGAAATGGGGTGAGAGATTGTGTACACTACACTATAGCTCAAGGATTTTTGAGGAATGTTACTTAGGTGTCTGGGGAAGGTGGGGGGGGGGGGGGGGGTAGTTATCTAAATGTCACTTAATGCATCAGTTTGTTGGGGAGAGATAAAGATCTCTAGAGTTTAGAGGTTGAGACATCTGAGACCAGTACAAAACAAAATACAACAATTATGAGGTGACGTCTACATTCCACGGGACGTTTATTAACAGTCAAATAATAACAATGCAGTTTTATTCAAGAGAGCCTGAAAATCCCTCTCATATAAATGGGTGTCTGACAATAAATAGTTGGCGACATACTGTATACGTTGTCCCTAAATCTCAATAAACACCCTACTCCTTTGTCCACCAGAGGTTACCCTGGAGCTGTGAAAGTGTTGTTTGAGAATAGGCTCACCATGTCAATGCACAGGTAAATAACAACAGTACTAGTCTATAATGTGCTTTTTATTGGTGGCCTATGTGACAGCTTATTTGCAATTGATAATGCCAAAATTAATTAATTAATTCTAGAAGGCTACAGAATAGAATTTTGGGAGCACACAGTATTGTGGTATTTTTAAAACAATTTGTTTTGACAGGGATTGCTGGATTTTTTAAAATCTATTTTTTATCAGTACTGTAATTAATGGAACACATCACTGAAAAGCCCATCAAAACGGTATTTCAAAAAGAGAGCGACAAGCTAAAATAGTTGTCTAACTGAATTGGTGATTGACCCTCACCATCTGAAATTATCATATTTGATCATCTGGTCATAAAACCCTTACATCCTGTATCTTATGCAATTACCAGCCTCTAGAATTATCCAATGAGTAGGCTAGCCTACATCTGCGTGAGGACCCCCCCCCCCCCCCCCCCCCCCCCCCCCAACACACACACAGATGTAAAGTACTTAAGTAAAAATACTTTAAAAAACGTAAGTAGTTTTTGGGGGTATCTGTGCTTTACTTTAATACATTCCTAAAGAAAATAGCTTAAAAGACGGAATTTGAAATGATTTATACTTGTACTTCTCCTTTTGATACTTAAGTACATTTTAGCAATTACATTTACTTTTGATACTTAAGTATATTTAGAACCAAATACTTTTAGACTTTATTAGTATTTTACTGGGTTACTTTACCTTTTACTTGAGTAACTTTCTATTAAGGTATTTATACTTTTACTCAAGTATGACAATTGGGTACTTTTTCCACCACTGCATGCACGCACGCACGCACGCACGCACACAGAGAGAGCGAGAGAGAGAGAGAAAGAGAGAGCGAGATACTTTTTTATGGCGCACTCTCATACAGTATATCCTCATAACCCTTGCAAATAAGAATAGCGCCCCAGTCAACTGTCAGTGGTGAGCGTATCACATGCCGCTAGTGGAGGTGTTCGATGTTCGTGTTCAGGTGAGCTCATACAGTTAGTTATACAGTCCTTATCCGCTACTTTCATGAGCCACGGAGAGGAGGACCTGGGACACAGCTGGCCCATCGTGGTATACTTTCCCGCACTCCAGGGAAGAGCACGGACAGGGCAGAGGCAGGACAGTGAGAGGACGAGGCATCAGAGGACAACAACACGGAGAGCGGACACAGCCGAACCCAACGCGACATGGAGATGACAACCCGCAATTTGCACCTCGACTCCAAAGTTGACAATTGCGATGGAGTGATCAACAGAAATGGCGGGGACATGACGGAGATATCTGTGCCTCTGTCCCACTCTGGGAAGCGTATGCCTCAAATCGAGGGGGGCAATCTTTATAGATTGCGAGATAGAAAAGTTTTATTGGAGAACAAAAAGTGTCTGTGCGCATGGGCTCTAGGCACTGCGCTGGTTGGGACACTGCTCATGATACTGCACGCGGAGCTGTGTCCGTTTATTTACCAACCGGTAAGTCATTTTGGTCACGTCACATTCCGTAAAATTCACTTTCAACTACCAACAAGACTGTTAAAATATAATCATGCTAACGAATTTATCAAGGAAAGCATAACAAATCCCTGGCAATTAAAGTTGTTTGCTGTTGGTTTTCAGTTTCAGTGAAATAAAGTGGACCTACATTATAGTCTTGCAACTCTCAAGTTGAAAGAGAAGAACTGAAAGAGCTGTTTCTATTTAAAAATGTTACGATCAAGACAGTGAACTTAAAGTACAAGGCTTCCCTCAGAATGCTAACATTCAAAGTGGGTCAAAGACAGGTGTCAAACATATGCCACTATGAGTTGTACAGGCCATTATGGATATACAGAATATTCATAATTTCTCAGCTCACATATTTTGATTAATCAAGAGACAAGTTATCATGTGCCATAAAAGTGATTTAGTCTAAGACACCTGTTGACCTGTCATAGCCACATGCCAGAGAGAGAGAGAGTAAAGTCAGTGGTACATCGTATTTGGAAAGCTCACAATATATGATTCCCCTTAGAACAGCAAATGCCATCATGATTATCAAGTTACTGTTGAATAGGCTAGTGGTGAGAACACCAAGGTTGTCCTTGTAATAAGTCAAATAAATCAGATTGATTCTCTACCTAATCGTTAACTACACCTGTTTGACACCACAGGGACCATGTTGGTTTGGTGCGCTACAGACCTCTTTAGGGTTCAATACCTTGTCCCCACCTGACCAATGATGAAATGACCAGCAACGCAGGCCTCAACAGCAGCATGTAATACAACTGAAACCTGCAGGAATCAACTGACCTACTGCTGGCCAAGCCACCACAGAAATTCATTGAATAGTAGCAGCTATCTCAGGGAACCAGATATCCTGTGTATACCCCTAGTACTCTGACTAGGCTGCTCAAGAAAGAGAGTCTGTCTGAGAATAGGTCACAGACCTACTGAACACTATTTGTGTTTTTTTAATGAGTGAATGTCACCCCCCTTGTGTGGAGAATGAGTTTCAACTTCTGCATTGATAATTAACATGTTAAAGGGATACTTTGGGATTTTGGCAATGAGGCCCGTTATCTACTTCCCCACAGTCAGATGAACTTGTGGATGTCATTTTTATGTCTCTGTGTCTAGTATGAAGGAAGTTGGATGTAGTTTCACGAGCAATGCTAACTAGCATTAGCGCAATGACTGGAAGGCTATGGGTAACTGCTAGCACGCTCTGGGGAAGTATAAAGGGTCTCATTGCCAACATCTCAAAGTATCCCTTTAACATGAAGAGGTCAGTCAGACGGACAGAAAACAGGTGCTGTTGATACAACATAAAGATCATGAATGCTATTATCAACCTACATGTGCCCTGTAGCTCTACCACAAAATCCTTGGATTAATCTATGTACAGAAATACTATATTCAGTCCATTCATAGGAAGAGAACGGAACGGCGTGTCTAATTGTTGTCGTAACCATTTCCTTGATTAACAGACCCGTTAAACAAGCATGACTTGCGTCACAGCATAATAGCATAACCCACAACTGGGATTTGAACCCGGTGACCTTCTGATTATGAGCCCATTTCCAGAACCACTGCTTGCTTGGTACTGCCGTCTCTTCACATCAACATACAGATTAGGATGGATAAAAATGTCAGTCCACACAGTCAAGCAGTTTTTAACTCCGTCCCACTGAAGTTCTAGAATATACGTGCCAGGTCCATAAGTAGAAAAGAGGCTCTCAGCAACTCACCCATGATGCAACCAAATGTCAGACCACCTTAACACTATAAGGTAGGTGTTTCCTACCCTGGTGTACCAACCTGACCATGGCACTCGCCATTTTTTTCAATTCACTTTCACTTATCAAGTGAAGTGAAAACAATGGAGTGAAACAATCGGTCAGCCTGGTTATACCTGCCTGGCCATCCAGTGAAAGGAGATCCAATCTGAGGTCCCTATACTTTGAGGTAATTACAGCTAGATGAGCAAGCTATAGTTCCTGTCCAGCTGATCTAATTCCTCCGTGTAATGGTCCCAAGGCAAGTGAAGTGAAAACTGCTGAGTGCAGCAGGCAGGCTGTTTAAATCAGGCTGATTTCAGGGAGAGGAGATCCAATCTGTTTGTTTGATTAAAATGATTGTCATGATTGATCAAATATTGATTGCCAACTAGGCTGACACGCAGAAGTTGATGTTGCAAACAGCTCCATATGCTGATGTATCTGGCAATTACCCGGGCAGGCATTTCCATGCATTTTTCCCTATACATTATCTTGATTTTGAAAACCAATTGAGTTTGCCAAACTATTATTTTTGGAAATGCATAAGTTGTATCAAAACTCAAAAAAACAGGCTACATGATGAGTGAGATAACTGGATGCTCAGAAATAGCTAGAAGACTGGTATACCCTCTCTGTATGACAGTGTATTTAAGGATACTTTTCCTTGGAAACCAGGTTATACAGGATGAGGAAAATGTGCTATTTGTGGTACTTTTTCCACATTGTATTTGTTTCCCTTCACAGCTAGTGTTTCTCAGGTTGCCCACGGTCATTTTGGATCTTTCCACATCATTTGTGTTTCATTAGAGACTGTTTGAATAATGCAAGAGTTTCACCTCTCCTGGAGATGGGGGGCTGGGCTGAGGCTGGGCTGATTGTCAAGGTCTTTGGGCCAGCATGCCAGACTGATATTACTGAGTGTGACCATCTAGTTAGTTACATCAGCTAATCTGCACTGTGTTTATCCAGAGTTAAATGGCGTCAGGTTTGACTGTGTGCCAAGAGGATGCGTTTCTATAGTAAAGCCGATACAACACCATCATGTTGTGACTGTAAAAACAAAACAAACAACAATGATGATTGATGTTATTAGCGACGGCCTAGCAACTATTTGGGTGTGCCATTGTCACGGAACACAGCACACAGAGGACATTGTTGCAAATGAACTAGACCTTATCAAAAGTGACCAACAGAAGGGGTTTTTCTTTCTTTTAATAATTAATTTAGAATTATGATGAATGTTTCAGGCTCTACTCACATCCTCTACTCACAGCTTCTGTCTGAAGGCTGATGGGATGGATTCTGGCCTGCATTGGTCTTGGGTGGCCTTCCTGTCTGTCCAAGGCCTGGATAAACAACGGTGTTAGAGTTACTATAAATTAGGTCGTTTCAAAAAGGCTTGAAATTACTCTGTTTCCAAAGGGAAAATATTCCAAAACAAATTTAGACACTCAGAGCTGTGGTCTCCATGTGATAGAGGTCTAATAATGTAGTCAAATTAACGTTACGCTGATGTGGAGTCCAATTAGGCTTGGGATAAAATTAGACATGATGCAGATGGGCTGATTGTGAAATTGTGGAAATTGTGGAAAACAATCAAAGTTGCCAACGCACGTCACACCATACCACCTCTCTGCGTTGAAGTTTCCCTAGCTTTGTCTGAAAATTTGCAATTATAACTTTTAGACTGTAAACTCCAACCACCCATCATTAAATGAACTCCCCGTTAAAACTTTCATCGAGGTTACATCAGTTGCCTGCGTGGACGTCATGGCAATAAACAGCACAACTTTTATCACTCAGCCTACTTAGCCTACTGTCGAGACGATCGTTTCAAGTACAGGGAAGTCAAGTGATAGTTACTCACGGGGTTAATTATTAAGACACTCAGCCTACTTATCAGATGTGTTGACATATCATTGCATAATTCGCGGGAAGTAGTATGCTAGCGCTGATGGTCTGCTAATACAGGACTAGTAAAGGCCCAGTGCACTACTTTTGTGAAAATATTTAAACTAAATCTATTTGTAATTGAGGGTTTACCAGCATTTGAAACTTGAGTCTGATAATTATCTGTACAAAACAGTTAATCTGATAATATTGTACTTGTGGAATATAAAAATACTTGTTTGATATATGTTTTCCATTTTCTTGAAATACTCTGCAAATGCAACTTATTTCTATGTGTAAATTGAAACGGTGTATTCATTCCTTTTACCTTTCAGTAGATCTTAACCAGAGCAATTTATTGTAGTGAATGCATACTGGTACAGCAGTAGCCTCGTGGTTAGAGCATTGGGCCAGGAACCAAAAGGTTGCTAGATTGAATCCCAGAGCTGACAAGGTACAAATCTGTCGTTCTGCCCCTGAACGAGGCAGTTAACCCACTGTTCCTAGGCTGTCATTGTAAATAACAATTTGTTCTTAACTGACTTGCCTAGTTTTAAAAAAAGTGTAATTTCATACAGGTCCCCTGTGGGAATTGAAATTCACAACACTAGTGTTGTGAGTTCAACAACTAAGCCACATCATCATAAACCACTTGATGTCTGTATGTACTAAATTACTGTACTGCACTTTGTTTTTCTTCATGGTGATAGACATATTTGAAGACAGACTTTCTGGATTCTATTAGAATGACAATCGCTGAGAAAAAGACAGGGCAACAACTCTTACAATTACAACCATTGAATCCTGCAAGATACTGTTCTTTTCCCCAATTGTTTACACACTAAAATTGGAACTTGAAACGCAATCACCGAAACCTGAAACTCGTGTACTAAATCCCGAAACCAAGTCTGCAAAATTGCAAGCACAATTCCTGCTTTACACTCAGTTTTAAATTCTATATCACACTTTTTGCAAAACACTACACACAGATCTCCTCTACATTAGGCACAACATTCAAAATTAAAATCTCTTTAGTCCCTTTGGAAAGCAACGCCAATCACAATGCCAAGCTCTATAAACCAATTGGCAACTGTATTGCATTTGTGTGTATTTATTTATGTATATTTGAGTAGGTTTACATTGCTGTATACATTACTGTAACAATCTTTTACAACCGGCTTAGTTGTTGAACTCACAACACTGATGAGATATTCATAGTAGTGTTTTGTGTTGAGCACATCAGTCTGTTGTTGGTTGGTAGACAGATCTATTCATATGACGCGTGTGTCTGTCATTTTGATGCAGAAAAACACTTTGGAAAGAGACAAAACAGTTTTGAATGCAGTGTTTGTTTTTTGCCAGATATTTGTAGAGTTTTGCATTTTGTGTTTGTGGTTTTGTGTTTAGAGTTTTGGGGAAATGGCCCAAAGATTCAGCAAACGTGTGTAAACAACTGTGGAAAACCATACTTATACAACTACCTTTTTTGACAAAGTGGAGATACTGAAAAAAAAAAAGTATGCCTATGCTACAGATGTCTATATCGGCCCAGTGCACTACTTTTGTGAAAATATATATTTTTTGGTTTTCAAATTGTATTTTTTATTTGTATTAATATATGTTTTTTTTTTATTCATATTTTTCAGGGGCTGCTGCAACACCCTCAGCACCCCCACTTCCAGCGGCTATGTTCATTGCTACAGAAGCCAAATCCGGTTCCCTTTTCTTTCATCTAACTAAATGTACCATGATCTTTAGGTTTTGCTGCAGTCCAGGGTAAAGTTGATAAACTGATTTAGGAATCTTGGATAGCATGTCACCTCTCACCTGGTTAGTGACTTACAGTTTTAGATTTCATTTGCTGCAATTTTACACATTTCGCCAGAGGGCAGAGAGAATATTTACCAATTTTATAACTGATTTCATGGAATTCTACAAATTCTGCTATAGGGAGGAGAGAAATGTTTGTAGTGTTTTGCACTGACTTATGCCATGTTAATATGATATCTGAGTGAGAGCGAATAACAAAATCAATGGGAGCCCCCTGGAGATCAGGGCCCCTGGGTAATTGAACCACTTTTACACAATTACTAGTTTGCATAGCTGTCTAGACCAATATAGAAAAAGTTAGCTGACGTGCTAATTGAGTGAGTCTCAGTGACTGACATAACAGTAGAAAAACTGCTTATACACAACCAAATTTGGATTGCACCTTGTGTATTGTGTACCTTGCACCAAATTGCACCTTGTGTATTCTACTATTCTATCTCTCAACAGTAAGTTGAGACCCTGACTAAGTTCCTAAAATAACCAATAAACAAAAAAAAAACGTATTTTGGGTCGGGGCACCCTAGTAGGCGCGGGGCCCTAAGCGTTGTCGCTTAGTGGCTAGGGCCGGCTCTGCTAGTTTATAAAGATCGTTTTAATGCATCAGCTAAGAGCTCTGTAGGCCTACACTCATCTTATTTGGTTGCGCGACCTGGTGGTTCACTTGAATCCAATACTTCATATCATGCCAGGTCAATATGCCTACTTGATCTAATGCCACCCAAGTGTGTGCGTGTGTTCGTGAGGGTGCATGTGCATCACACACATGATAAAGTTGTCACCAAATCAGTGTGCGTGACCAGCGGAGACTGAAGGTCAGAGCATTCCACTAACACTAACACACTGCTACTGGAAATGCCAAACGGAAAATAATCGAAAACAGAAGCACTGTTTGAATAACTTTAAACCTCCCTTTAATGTCTTTAACTTGTCTGTCATCCTCTTTCTCCCCAGGGCTCCCGCTACGCCTTTATCATCAACTGCTCCATCAGCATATCCACTGGGTGTCTTCTGATTCTCATCGTAGCCTTCCATTATAAAGACATTAGGGTGAGTGTGTGTTCTCTCTGACCTCTGATCCCATTGTTGACTGTGCAGCCCAGCTCTCTATCACTGGAAAGAACTGTGTTAGTTACTCTTTGAACATAGGAGTTGAAGGCAGGGGTTACGTTATATCACTAATTGTTAAAGGTAAGCAGGATTAGGCGGCCGGCCACCTGTAGCCTACAGGCTAGAGATAACAAGTATGATAATGTAATCAGACAGACACTATTTACATCATGCAGGTTTTTCCGATCAAATAGCCTAACCTAAATGGCGCTCAATCAAATTAACAAACAACATATCCTAAAAACAGGAGAGGTCAAAGTAAAATGGACAATATGGAATGTACAATCACAAATGTTGTCCAGGAGTTTCACCTCATTGTCATGATCAGTTGTTTCAAGTTTGTATTGGTCCATTTTTGACAAGCTGATCATAGCGAAAAATAAAATACTTTTCCTGCTGTGTAAACACATTGCAAATAGGCTTGAGATAACTCCTGATAAAGTTGGGTATCTGATATTCAGAGCTTACCGTTTTTTATATCGCTTACACACTAAAAGTGGTACTTGAGGCACACTCAGTGAAACTATTAACTCATGTACTACCTAATCTTCAGACCAAGTCTGCAAAACTGCAAGCACATTATCTGCTTTACAATCAGTTTGCAATTGTAAAACACACTTTGTACAAAACACTAAACACAGTTCTCAACATTAGACACATCATTCAAAACCAACAGGTCTTGTGTTTTGTTTGGAAAACACTGCCATTCCAAATGCCACACATTTACCGATTACCTACACCCAGTATTCATGTTTGAATACTTGTTTCCACCGCACACTGAACATGCAAAAGACACAAGATTGTATTGTTTTACATTTTTCACATCCGTGTGTATAAGAGCTAATCATTTGATGGTTTGTGTGTAGAGTTTTGATGCATAAACACTATTTTGAGAAAAGTCAAAATAGTTTTGAATGAAGTGTTTAGTTTTGCAAGAGATGTGTGACGTTTTGCATGTTGTGTGTGTGTTTTGGGGTTTTGTGGGTAGAGTCTAAAGAAAGGAGCCATAGTTTCAGAAATCATGTGTAAGCAATTGTCAAAAACTGTAAATAACCAAATTGATTAGTCACAGGAATCAGGACTAATACAGCCAATGCAATGGCCTGTTTTACAAACGGTGGGCCTACCACATGGATGGGCATTCATAAAATTCCATTGCTGGCCGACATTCTAGGCTACATCCCAGTAAGCACAAGCCGACGTCTTTTGGATGTCTTTTTTTGGTCCTGTCCGGATGTCTTTTTGGGGTGTTTTACAAATGGTAAGCTTACCACATAGATTGGCATTCATACAATTCAATTTCAGGCAACACTGTTGGCTACACCTTAGTAAGCTCAGCTCGACGCCTTTTGGACATCTTTTTGGTGCAGATCCTGCCGGCCTTGATTTCCACATCCACGGACATTGGTTTTTGGTGCGGTCCGGACCAAATCTAAACCAATCATTCTATGTTTGATTCAGATTTTGTACGGTCTGGACCAGCCTTAATTTGGCCCAAACATAGACATCTATAAAATCATTTTTCAACTTTCATTCAGAACCGAAAATTAACCTGATTTCAACGTCCGGAAAATATGCCTTTTCAACGACCTGGAAAATATTTATTTTAAACATATGGTAAATACCTGTTTAACTTTCATTCAGAACCTAAATTAAACCTAACTTCAACGTCTGGAAAAGACGTCTTTTAGACGTCTTTTCAACGTCATTTTGCTTACTGGGATTATTCTAGTTTTGTGGGGAGGCCGCATTTTTTCATTTGCCATTAGTGTTTTTTGTTTTACATACTTCTTATTTGATCTGGAAGTGAATTGCTCAAATTTTGTGGCTGTCCTACCAACCTCACTTTGATAACATTCAGCTGTTGGTTTGTTCATTGATTGGTCACAAAAAATTCTGATGCTGATTTGCCTTGATGATATCTTGATTACACACACAGACTGTCAGCAGGACTTCTTAGTAAATAACCATGCGGTGGCTTACACACACTCACATGCACGTTCCCCCTGATGACACTCGAATTCACGGAGACCTGTACAGTTCTCTAGTCGTCTTATTTTCATCCTTGCTCTGTAATACCTTGTCAATGCACAAGGTGTCAGGACTTTAGTGAAGATACTGAAATTCAATATGTTAATATCCTTACTGCTCAGTATAGAAGTCAACAAGGTACTATATGATAAACAGGTTAGTGCAAGGTGTGAAGACTGTGCAGAAGTAGATATATTTTATGTACCACTCAGTGCAGTATATGATTGCAATTTTTGCCAATTTCTTACACATGATTTCTGAAACTATGGCTCCTTTTCTCTAGACTCTACCCACAAAACCCCAAAACACACACACAACATGCAAAACGTCACACATCTCTTGTAAAACTAAACACTTCATTCAAAACTATTTTAACTTTTCTCAAATGGTGTTTTAGCATCAAAACTCTACCACAAAACATTAAATGATTAGCTCTTATACACGGCAACTACACATGGATGTGAAAAATGTAAAACACTACTATCTTGTGTCTTTTGCATGTTCAGTGTGCAGTGGAGTCCACCGCAGTTTGTCATAGCACTCACACGTACATGTATGTGCACAAATATAAACAGTATGTATGCATATTCAGTATATATTTGCACTATAAACAGAAATGCAAGAGGGGGGAAATACAATTTGTTTACTTCTCAAAACATTTTATTTTCATCCAGATTTCAGGATGAACAGTAAAATGGGATGAACAGACAAAACAAATACAGTAGAAGATAAACAAATAGGCTTGTCCTTGTCCTCATCCTCGTCCTTGTCCTCCTCCTCCTCCTTATCCTCGTCCCCCTCTTACTCTCACTCCTCTTCCTCTAACTCTCTCTTTCACTGAGTGTGCCTCAAGCACCACTTTCAGTGTGTAAGCGATTATAAAACACTGTAAATAAAACATAGTGGGGCAGGTCCCATTCATACATTTTTTGACAAAAGGGTAGGCAGCCAGAAGGTTTTTCAGGCCACACTGCCTGGTCTTTAAACACCTGTTAGGTTGACATCCATGTGTAGGCATATCTGAGAGGAGGGGGGGGGCTCTGCGCAAGTGCTGCGGGGAGATAAGAGAGGTGAGGTTCCAAGCAAGGATGAAGGTTATCGTTTTTGAGCTGTGCATTGGGCCTCCATATTTAGGCTGAAAACAAAACATGCGGCAGCACAACCTAGTGTTAACCTTTCTCACTCTCAAAAAAAAAAACAGAAAAGAGAAGGACATTATCAGAGAAATGAAGCATAGAAAGAAAACATAGGAAGAGGAAAATGGACAGAGAAAAACGAACCCAGCTGATATTTCCTCATATCATGGGTCCCCCTCTTGATTATCATGTGAGCATCGTTCAGGACGGTGTGCAGGCGGAGAGAGTGATATGTGGCTGGGGTCCCCAGGCACTAGTAAACACACATTCCCAGGGTTATGGGCTGTCAATATCATCACCTGTCTCTACATGATCCCCAACCCTAAGCCTCTTCCCAGCTCCCATTCCCATTGGGTTCTGATGGCCCTGCTTGTACAGTGGCAGGCCTAACTGCTGGCTTGGATACATTCCAGGATGAGTAGCACTTACTCCCTCCCCTTTCAGTTACATATAAAGACTCCTCTTCATTGGTGGCAGATCATTTGCATTACCAGAGGGCCTCATTTCATTCTGCTGTGTGCGACATACTTTTAATGAGGCTCACAGGTGCGTAGTGTTTACACACAGGAATTGAACATCTGTAATTCTTTGTACATCTTCAACATGTTCCAAGCAAATTGCATTTGCTTACCGGTATATACTGTATAACTATAATGTACAAATAAGAACAAGACTTTCTTATTGTAAAAATGTAGGGTTAGGATTGGTTGGTAATGAACTGTATTTTTACGTTGGCTTGCTGGTGGTTTGGGTGTGGGCTACCCAGGTAGTGTGTCTGTGAGAACACATAAGATGGAGGTACAGTTGAATTTCTATAAACGTTTCCAAAGATAAAAGACAAGGAAAATAACTTGCACCAAAAAAGAACTGAAATGAATTGTAATGTTTATCAGACTGCCACACGGATTAGCCATAGATTAATAACATTTCCAAACACTTCCGCCCAAATACGCAAAGAGTATGGTGGACCAATGCTTCAAACTTGGCCTTCGTTAGCCAATACAGAGAAACTCCCAGCGCGCAGGCATTCAGCTTAATCTACCAACCAATCATCTCCCACAGCAACTTCCCCCTAACCCTCCCGCTTACACTAGCACATCACAACCACAGAGCCACGTCTCGCAGTAGTGTGATTCACTAAAATTAAATGATGGCAAATACTTTACTCAGTCGGTGACTCCTATAGAATTCTATGGTCACTCACACTAAGGCCAACTTTGAGTGGTTGATATACCAAGCTTATATGCGCTTTTGTTGACTCGATGGCCATTAGTGGAGGTGTTGATTCGATTACCACTGGTGGTGTTGACTCGATGGCCACTGGTGGAGGTGTTGACTCGATGGCCACTGGTGGTGTTGACTCGATGGCCATTAGTGGAGGTGTTGACTCGATGGCCACTGGTGGTGTTGACTCGATGGCCATTAGTGGAGGTGTTGACTCGATGGCCATTAGTGGAGGTGTTGACTCGATGGCCATTAGTGGAGGTGTTGACTCGATGGCCACTGGTGGTGTTGACTCGATGGCCATTAGTGGAGGTGTTGACTCGATGGCCATTAGTGGTGGTGTTGTCTCGATGGCCACTGGTGGAGGTGTTGACTCGATGGCCATTAGTGGAGGTGTTGATTTTGATGGCCACTGTTGGAGGTGTTGACTCGATGGCCACTGGTGGAGGTGTTGACTCGATAGCCACTGGTGGAGGTGTTGGCTTGATGGCCACTGTTGGAGGTGTTGACTCGATGGCCACTGGTGGAGGTGTTGACTCGATAGCCACTGGTGGAGGTGTTGGCTTGATGGCCACTGGTGGAGGTCTTGGCTTGATGGCCACTGGTGGAGGTCTTGGCTTGATGGCCACTGGTGGAGGTCTTGGCTTGATAGCCACTGGTGGAGGTCTTGGCTTGATAGCCACTGGTGGAGGTCTTGGCTTGATAGCCACTGGTGGAGGTCTTGGCTTGATAGCCACTGGTGGAGGTGTTGGCTTGATGGCCACTGGTGGAGGTCTTGGCTTGATGGCCACTGGTGGAGGTCTTGGCCATTGTCCACAGGAACTGGAATGGGCCACCAGCCACAGTGTGAGGTCAGCTTGCCCCACTGGCCACTGGAGGTACTGTGTCTTCTGTGTTAGGGGGCACAGGGTAATCTTGTACGGGAGCCTGGCTGGTCCCTGGGACTGGAGCTAGGGTGACTCCATGGACTACTGCAGGCCTGACAAACTTGGCATTATTAAGTTAGATCTGAGACTGCACAAGGTACTGCAGTGGAGATGGAAGTTCTAGTCTGAAAGGGTACAGCAGTGAAAATGGAGTTGTAGTCTGAAAGGGTACTGCAGTTGGGCTAGGAATGAAGGTGGAGCACAGGGAACTGGAGTTTAGTCTTGAGCTCATGTGAATAGGTAATAGTAGAGTTTTGGACAAATCCATTTCTGAAATGTGGCTTGGAGTGGGCCTGGGATGGATGGTTTCTTTGTTTCCATATACTTGATTTGATGTGTAATCTCCCTCATTCTCTATCTGAAGATGAGCCCTCAGTCAGATGGGAATCTGTACTCCATTGTTGTCCTTTCCACCACAATAGCTCGTTCTGGCTCGAAGGATGTAAAAACTGGTTAGGGTTGGTTGGCCAAGGACTGTATTTTAAGGTTGGCTTGCTCTGCCCTGGAGGTTAGTCTATAAGAACACAGATGATGGAGGTACAGTTGAATTTCTATAAATGCAGGTGAAAGGTAAGGAAATGAACTTGCACCAAAAGCCTCAGGTGAGCCAATTTCAAGGCAAGGGTGTGGCAAAATCAAAGGAAAGTTGTGGCAATATCAAGGGAAGGTGTGGCGATAACTAGGGACGGGTGTGTCAATATCAAGGGAAGAGTGTGGCAATATCAAGGGAAGGGTGTGGCAATATCAAGGGAACGGTGTGGCAATATAAAGGGGAAGAATGTGGCTTAAGTTACCCCTCTGCTGCAGGAACTGGGTGGCTGGGTGATTGGGCAATGGGAAAGTCAGTCAAGGGCAGAAAGACTATGAACTGAGTGTTCTAATATGCTTACGGCAGTTTCAAATATCAAGAGTTACAAAGAAACCTCAAAGCACCAGGAATTGGAGGTTTTGGCGAGCGAGGGATTTGGTTTTCATTGTCTTTAGTGATATAATAAAGTGATATCTTGGACTTGTGTCATGTCAGACTAGGATCAGACAGGATTATATTCATCATCTAAGAGACTTGTGAGTCAGAGGGCTTGTGTCGCTTACAACCCCCACAATCTTGACTTTCACTGGCTCCGTATCTGCTTGGGTGGGTCTTTGTTTGCCTTGGCATCATGTTTCTGTTGTTCTTCCAATTCCCACCTTTAGTTAATCATCATCATTTCATTATCATGCCAGCAGCATACCACACTGCTGGCTTGCTTCTGAAGCTAAGCAGGGTTGGTCCTGGTCAGTTCCTGGATGGGAGACCAGATGCTGTTGGAGGGCCAGTAGGAGGCATTCTTTCCTCTGGTCTAAAAAAATATCCCAATGCCCCAGGGCAGTGCCCTGTGTAGGGTCCCGTCTTTCGGATGGGACGTTAAACGGGTGTCCTGACTCTCTGAGGTCATTAAAGATCCCATGACACTTATCGTAAGAGTAGGGGTGTTAACCCCGGTGTCTTGGCTAAATTCCCAATCTGGCCCTCAAACCATCACAGTCAGCTAATAATCCCCAGTTTACAATTGGCTCATTCATCCCCCTCCTCTCTCCTGTAACTATTCCCCAGGTCGTTGCTGCAAATGAGGACGTGTTCTCAGTCAACTTACCTGGTAAAATAACGGATAAATAAAACATTTTTTTCCTTAATGCTTCAAATCAAATGAACAATTCTCCGTTGACATTCTTCATTTACTACCTCTCTCGCGCTCTCTCCCCCACTCAATCCCTTTCCCTCTTGCAATCTCTCTCTCTCTCTCTCTCTTTCTCTCTCTGTCTCTCTCTGTCTCTCTCTCTCTTTCACTCTCTTTCCCCCCTCTCTCCCTCTAACTCTCCTCCTCCCTCTGGCTCTTCCGTTCACCCTCATCCCTTTCTCTCTCTCGACCCTGTCCCGACCCCTCTCTTTTTTCTCCAGCTCTTCATCATTGACCACAACCAGGTGGACTGGCGCATCGCCATGACAAGCCGCAGGGTGCTGGGCATCTCCCTGGAGCTGCTGGTCTGTGCCATCCATCCTGTGGGCACCTACTGGGAGGTGGGCATCCCTGCACCCATCGCCAGGGAGGGGGTAGAGGTCAACTCCTCCAACTCGGCGCCGCTGTGTGTGTCCTCCCGCCACGGGGAGGTGCTGTTGGACACAGAGCTGCTACTGTCGGCACTGATGTTCCTCAGGCTGTACCTGGTCCACAGGACGATCCTACTGCACAGCAAGGTGCTGCTCAGTGCCTCCTATAGGAGTATCGGCTCGCTCAACAACATCAACTTCACGTTCCGCTTCGTGCTCAAGGTGCTGATGAACAAGTACCCAGCGCGCACGCTGATGGTGTTCATCTTCTTGTTCTGGCTCATCGCCTCCTGGATGCTCACGCTGTGTGAGAGGTAGGGTAGAGGGGCGTGCACATGCTGGCACACACTCATGCTCACACACACACACATACATACCTCATGCTCACACACACACACATACATACACGCACGACTCACGCACGACTCTCTCTCTCTCTCTCTCTCTCTCTCTCTCTCTCTCTCTCTCTCTCTCTCTCTCTCTCTCTCTCTCTCTCTCTCTCTGTCTCTCTCTCTCTCTCTCTCTCTCTCTCTCTCTCTCTCTCTCTCTCTCTCTCTCTCTCTCTCTCTCTCTCTCTCTCTCTCTCTCTCTCTCTCTCTCTCTCTCTCTCTCTCTCTCTCTCTCTCTCTCTCTCTCTCTCTCTCTCTCATACACACACACACACACATCTCATGCATGACTCACACACACTCTCCTGTTTGAGAAACACAGGCACAAACAGACGTCTGTGTGATAGACAGAACAGAAAATGAGGACACACAGTGACAGATAAAAACAGTTTGCCTAAATATAAATATAACACATTACTACTGCCAGCACAGAAACACGCACACATACACATACACCCCTACACAGTTTATTACAAACAGACTGGGGCAATCAATTGATCACTCTACTTCAAATATTGATGGTCAATTTGAGTTCCCCATTCGGAAAGGATGTCTAATAACAGATTCAATGTAGATCGTTTTCTGTTGAGTTACTCCGACAAATGACTCTTCATTGCGAGCCAACACATACCGTCCTAGGCCTCTGAAGTCGGCTTGTGGCCAATGTGATGTCATTTGTTTAGGCTGAACCTACAATGGGATGGGATTCTTAGATCTCAGTTACATAGAGAAATCAAACATGTTAATTAATCAAGCTGCATGTTAAACAAACTGACGTTTTGGTTATACTATCTGATGATTGACAGATTGTAAAACTTCTGAGTAACACCCAAAAGGTATAATGCATTATAACTTCCCTGTAGGCAATAGAAGACTTAAGATGAACACTGAATTGGAATGGTCTTGAAATAGATTCTGAGAAAACAACAACTTACAAAAGTCAGCTCATTTTTGAGTCAGTTTCACCATCTGTCCAGACAATTCAACTTCTATTTTCTCTTTCCTGGAATTGAAACAGGACCTTCCCTGACCCCACAGCCACTGCCATATAAACAGATAATCACCGTGAAATCCTTCCTTACAAGCCCTTAACCAACAATGCAGTTTTAAGAAAATAAAGTTAAGAAAAGATCTACTAAATAAACTAAAGTAAAAAAATCTAAAAATTGTTACACAATAAAATAACAATAATAAGGCTGTATACAGGGGGTACTGGTACCGAGTCAATATGCGGGGGTACAGTTTAGACAAAGTAATTTGTACATGTAGGTAGGGTTAAAGTGACTATGCCTAGATAATAAACAGCAAGGGGGGGGGGGGGGGGTTCAATACAAATAGTCCGGTTGGCCATTTGATTAATTGTAAAACAGTCTTATGGCTTGGGGGTAGAAGCTGTTAAGGAGGATTTTGGACCTAGACTTGGTGCTCTGGTACCGCTTAGCAGAGAGAACAGTCTATGACTTGGGTGACTGGAGTTCTTGACAATCAGATTTGACAACTTAATATATCTGCTTTTGTCTTACCCATTGGTCTGATCTTGTTAGTAATGTAATGTCTAGATAATATTGATAAAATCTATGAATATCTTCATGTAAGACATATGTATCTGTGTATGTAGTGAGTGACCCCAGGGTGTGTGGCCCTCTACAGGCAGACACAGGAGGAGACTGGTCGTATGGACACAGCTCTCTGGCTCATTGCCATCACCTTCCTCACCGTGGGATACGGGGACGTGTCCCCCAAAACCAGCTGTGGCAAAGTGGTGTGCCTCTTCACCGGAGTCATGGTAACTATATGGAGTCATGGTAACTATATGGGGAATGGAGAGATAGGGAAAATAACATTTCTAGCCTGAATGTCAAAGCATGATAAAGCCTGTATCTTAAAGGTTACAATGGCTTTTTAAAGCAGAACATTACTGTAAAGTAGACAGGCTAAATAACATACAGAGGCTTGCGAAAATATTCACCCCCTTGGCATTTTTCCTATTTTGTTGCCTTACAACCTGGAATTCAAATATATTTTTGGGGGATTTGTATAATTTGATTTACACAACATGTCTACCACTTTGAAGATGCAAAATATTTTAAATTCTGAAAATAACAAGAAATAAGAATCGTGATACAGTGAATTATAAGTGAAATAATCTGTCTGTAAACAATTGTTGGAAAAATTACTTGTGTCATGCACAAAGTAGATGTCCTATCCGACTTGCCAAAATTATAATTTGTTAACAAGAACGTTGTGAAGTGGTTGAAAAACGAGTTTTAATGACTCCAACCTAAGTGTATGTAAACTTCCGACTTCAACTGTATATACTGAGATCGTGTGACACTTAGATTGTACACAGGTGGACTTTATTTTATCTTTATTTTAAGTAATTATATGACTTCTGAAGGTAATTGATTGCACCAGATCTTAGTTAGGGGCTTCCTAGCAAAGGGGGTGAATATACAGTATATGCACGCACCACTTTTCAGTTTTGAATTTTTTGAAACAAGTTATTTTTTTTCATTTCACCAATTTGGACTATTTTGTGTATGTCCATTACATGAAATCCAAATAAAAATCAATTTAATTTTGAGGTTGTAATGCAACAAAATAGGAAATACAACAAAGGTGATGAATCATTTTGCAAGGAACTGTACATGTACTGTACATGGCTTCATGTCTCTGCAGGTGTACAGATGTATGATACAAATTTGAGCCAGTTTTCTACAGCAGGGAAATAATCCTGCAACAACAGGAAATGTGAATTACTATATGGATTATAATTAATGGACATTTTTGTAAGGGTTGATACATTTTTCGTAAGGGAAAATCATGTCTGAAATTTCAAGGTGGAAATGACAAACTTCAGAAGCCTTTTTAAACCTCAGATACACTGCATTGCAGGAAGGTTATTCTGCAACAGGGTGATCAAATTAAGAAGAATAGAGGGAAACTGAAACACTAGTCAGTGCTCTCTAGTTGGTTGTTTTGTAAGTACCTATTACATTGAAGTGGCTGCAGAAAGTGACTTACTTACAGTAGAAATACAGTGGTGCTTGGTGCCACCCAGTCCCGATATTGACTTTGATGCTGGCGGCTAGTTGCTGGGTACATGCAGAGAGCACGCCATGTACAGTACTGCTTCTTTCTCTATTATCTTCCATGATGGCATTCTTACAATGTCAGCATGTGCCCCCTGTGTGTTGCCAGTGCATGCTATGATGTCTTAAAGTGCAGTAGCTGTATTTTTCATATTGAAGCTTTTCTATTCTATTCTGAAAATGTAACACTGTAATAGTATTATTATTATTGTTTACCCCACTATCAGCCTGTATTTGACATATTCAGGGGAGAATGCCTGATGATGTCTTGGTTGTTTATGGGTCAGAGAAGTGATTCTCTAGTACCAGGCACTCTCTCATCACACACACGCTCACACACACGCACACATGTACAAACACACAGACACACACACAGACACACACACACAGACACACACACACACACACACACACACAGAGACACACACAGACACACACAGACACACACACGTACAAACACACAGAAACACACGCGCACGCACACACACACACACACGTACAAACACACACACACACACACACACACACATGTACAAACACACAGACACACACACAGACAGACACACACACACACACACGTACAAACACACAGACACACACGCGCACGCACACACACACGTACAAACACACACACACACACACACACACGTACAAACACACACACACACACACACACACACACACACACACACACACACACACACACACACACACACACACACACACACACACACACACACACACACACACACACACACACACACACACACACACACTGGAGTAGTTGTTATGTAGATGTCTCGGCACTGAGCAGAGGTGGGGAGATGTGAAAGGTTACAGTGGGTTTTATGGGTGAACTCAAAGAGTACAGGCACTGATAATATTGAACTTTATTTTCATAGCACGTTTCTTACAGAATGCAGCCCCAATGTGCTCTACATGATAACATATGACCTTTCTCTTGTCCAACGACGAAAGCAGGCAGTGTGGTCATTGACTCATGTATTGTTATGTCTGTGACTCAAACACTTTGGTTACACCCAATGGTAAGAAAGGCACACGTAGTAGAAAAAAAGCTCATTTGAAACACTGTAAACATATTTGAAATTTGTGAAAGTGCTGTAACTCTTATGTTCAAGCAGTCTTGGTGCCATGGAAATGACATTAAATAATACACTTCAGGTCTTGTTCTGTCATAGAAAAGAACACAGGAGTTTCACTATGATATATTGTCATATTCAACTGCCATTGTTTACTAAACAATGGACCCTCACCAGTAAGAATATAGGCCAATATCTCAGTTAAGTAGGTTGATGCTGAGTACAAAGAGTTGATAGGTTTTTACAATGGAAAAAATATTTGAGAAGGAGATGGAGAGGGATGGAGAGTAAAGGGAGAGTGAGAGGTGGGAGGTTGGAGGGGGTGGAAGATGGAGCATAAGAGGGAGCTGGGGAGTGAAAAGGAGAGTAGAGAGAGTGAGGGAGAGTGGAATGCAGAGGGAGATGCAGAGGTAGAGGGAGAGTGAGAAGTAGAGGGAGAGATAGAGGGAGATAAAAAATTTACTCATATCCACATGGCAGTCAATGAAACTGAAATACATGGATATCAAATCATAGTTGATTGGATATTACAATACATACACAACAAAACTTTGAAGTTGAAATTCAAGACAATATGTACATTCAGGAGACTCAAAGTTTTGTTTTGTTAATTTACAGTACCAGTCAAAAGTTTGGACACACCTACTCATTCAAGGGGTAGTCTTTATTTTTTACTGGTTTCTACATTGTAGAATAGTAGCGAAGACATCAAAACTATGAAATAACACAAATAGAAGCATGTAACCAAAAAAGTGTTAAACAAATCAAAACATATTTTATTTTTGAGATTCTTCAAAGTAGCCACCCTTTGCCATAATGACAGCTTTGCACACTCTTGGCATTCTCTCAACCAGCTTCACCTGGAATGCTTTTATAACAGTCTTGAAGGAGTTCCCACATATGCTGAGCACTTGTTGACTGCTTTTCCTTCCCTCTGCAGTCCAACTCATCCCAAACCATCTCAATTAGGTTGAGGTTGGGTGATTGTGGAGGCAAGGTCATCTGATGCAGAACTCCATCACTATCTTTATTGGTCAAATAGCCCTTAGGCAGCCTGGAGGTGTGTTGAGTCATTGTCCTGTTGAAAAACAAATTATAGTTCCACTAAGTGGAAACCAGATGGGATGGCATATCGATGCAGAATGCTGTGGTAGCCATGCTGGTTAAGTGTGCCTTGAATTCTAAATAAATCACAGACAGTGTCACCAGCAAAGCACCCCTACACCATCCCACCTCCTCCTCCAAGCTTCAAGGTGGGAACCCCACATGTGGAGATCATCCGTTCACCTACTCTGCGTCTCACAAAGAAACGTCAGTGGGAACCATAAATCGCAAATTTGGACTCATCCGACCAAAGGACAGATTTCAACCTTTCTAGTGGCCGTTGCTTGTGTTTCTTTGCCCAAGCAAGTCTCTTCTTCTTATTTGTGTCCTTTAGTAGTGGTTTCTTGCAGCAATTCAAATATGAATTTGCCTGATTCACACAGTCTCCTCTGAACAGTTGATGTTGAGATGTGTCTGTTACTTGAACTCTGTGAAGCATTTATCTGGGCAGCAATTTCTGAGGCTGGTAACTCTAATGAACTTATTGTCTGCAGCAGAGGTAACTCTGGGTCTTCCTTTCCTGTGGCGGTCCTCATGAGAGCCAGTTTCCTCATAGCACTTGATGGTTTTTGCGACTGCACTTGAAGAAACTTATTGAAATGTTCCCCATTGACTGATCTTCATGTCTTAAAGTAATAATGGACTGTCATTCCTCTTTGCTTATTTGAGCTGTTCTGGCCATAATTATTATTATTTTTTACCAAATAGGGCGATCTTCCTTATACCACCCATACCACCCAATAATACAACTGATTGGCTCAAACAAATTAAGAAGGAAAGAAATTCCACAAATACATTTTTAACAATGCACACCTGTTAATTGAAATGCATTCCAGGTGACGACCTCATGAAGCTGGTTGAGAGAATGCCAAGTGTGTGCAAAGCTGTCATCAAGGCAAAGGGTGGCTACTTTGTAGAATCTCAAATATAAAATATATTTTGATTTGTTTCAGACTTTTTTGTTATTTCAAACTTTTGATTTCTTCACTATTATTCTACAATGTAGAAACTAGTAAAAATAAAGAAAACCCCTGGAATGAGAAGGTGTGTCCAAACTTTTGACTCGTACTGTATGGAATGGGCGACTTTTATATCTCTCAGTCCTGGCATGTGGAATAGAGAGCAGGTGGATCTGCCTGACACTTGTCCTCGGCAGACAGGTAACTAACTGTTCTCTGAAGGGGGACTTGAACAGGGAAAAAGGAAAATCAAGGTACAGTTTCTCTCTTCTCTCATGAAGTGAGGGCAGGTGATAGTGATGTCAGAGCATTGTTGTTTCCAGGATATGCCGTGCCAGGGATGGTTCTGCAAACACGCTTCTGTATGGGCTCGAGTTGTTCAGAGAGGGTTTGAGTCAAGGAGCTGTGCCAAGATGTTGCGATATACTCTAGGCAGGGTTGAACATAGCCCGTGCAGATGGCTACCAGGTCCATTTGTGGTACGTCGACGTAGGAAGAACAACTTTTTGCTTCCCTTGCGAATCATTGAATCGATTTGTTTGTCACCCTGCAGATTGTTTTTCACAATGACTCCAAGGACTTTCACACTTCCACAGACTTGCAGGTTTTTCCCATATATCATAAGGGGACATGCAGGGGACAGGTTTCTCATGCATGCTACCAACAGGATCTTGCACTTTGAAGGGTTTAGGACCATGTGACTAGTACAGGGAGAGAGAGAGGGAGAGGGAGAGGGAGGGAGGTATCTGGGTGTTTTCTGCTTGTTGTGCTGTAAGGACTTGGCTCTCTGCCTCACCTCAGCTCTGTCCGTTTCCGATCCGAGCAGATAAGCGACGGAGAGTCACAAGACCGGCAGAGGGGCGCGAGCCAGGCCGAGACACCTCCCTGACACAGTGGAAAATTATCCTTCACTCCTCTTTCTCTCCCTCTCCCCTTGTTTTTATAAGCTTTCCCCTTTTTTAAGGGGAAACTTTCCACCATTTCCATTTTTAGGTAGTTTATAGCCTTTGGCACCACTGGAACAGGAGGGCGTGCCAACCTGTGCCCATGACTTGAGAAAAAAAAAGTTTCCTACTCCCAACAGAGCAGCTCTCTAGGACAATGAGTGAAGCAGTACTCACACCTGTAGTGCTCGGCTGTCAATGACCCCTAGGCTCAGCACATCTACCCTGGGCTAGCCTGCCTCTCTGGTAGTGTCCCAGCTGTGTAGGGGAGGTGAGCAGAGCAGTGTGCTCACCACACATCCTATCAGTGGGGTGTGAATGGATCCATGGAAAGGATGTTGTGCCTCTTAGAATTCCCAGATTACACTGGTGCAGATTCACATGGAATCTTTGGTTCCAGTCATGCCCATATCAGTACCAGTGAGTGGGCTGGTTGATGTTAGGAAGCCAGCAGAGTATTTTGGGAGCTCTTAGGAGGGGACAGGGGACTAGTGCAGGATTTGTGATTTATCCATCCAAATGGCTCTTAGCATTATCTCTGTGTCCAGACTGTAAACCGTGTTTCATTGTGAGCCTTGGCCTGCATGCTAATATGATTGTTCTTTTTTAATCAGACTTTTATCTCTCTCTCTCTTTTACTAATGCAAACAAGGGAAGGAAAACAGGTAAAAATTGGTGTTCATTTTCAAACCAGTCTAATCTTTAAATGATATGATTACACTGTGTCTCTAAAACCATGTACTGTATTTCCTCAGTAATTACACTGGCAGGTACAATGCAATTACGTTGTAGGTAGATACACATTGGTACAACTGTGAGCTTTGTGCAATTACAGTACATATTGATATAAAATTGCTCTCAATTGTAAATTAACTATGTTAAACCTCCCCCATAGGTTGGAATTGTAATCTAAGATTACACAGTAAGAATTAGTGTGTTGAGACTATTGTACCACACTGAAATATAGTCACTTTTAGTGCCAAGTCACTCTGATTCTGTAACGGTTTTCTTCTGTGGACGAAGGATCGGACCAAAGCGCAGCGTGGTTAGAGTTCAACATGTTTAATAAAGACCATAAACGTGAACACTACAAAATACCCAAAACAACAAATGTGAAAAACCAAAACAGTCCTATCTGGTGCATAGACACAAAGACAGAAGACAAGAAACAACCACCCACAAAAACCCAACACAAAACAGGCTACCTAAATATGGTCCCCAATCAGAGACAATGACTAACACCTGCCTCTGATTGAGAACCATATCAGGCCAAACATAGAAATGGGAAAACTAGACACACAACATAGAATGCCCACTCAGCTCACGTCCTGACCAACACTAAAACGAAGAAAACACAAAAGAACTATGGTCAGAACATGACAGATTCACTCTGTGGGGTTCCTGAGCATTCGTCAGCATTTAGTTGTTCCCTATCCAGCAATAGCACAATGTTGACCTTATGGTTTACTATTCTCAGAGTAAACCATACCACTATATCAGTGGCACAGTGGCATATGATTAACCATTTCACTCTCACATAAACATAAGGTCAATTCAGTGTAACTGGTATTATTAGGCGAAATAGGCATAATAGGCCCACCATATTTGTACAAGTTATAGCAAGTCACAACTATGTCATAACTTCTTGAAAAGAAATTGCGATGTCTATCTTGATGTTGGCCAAACAAACCTGAAACTATAGGGCTGATTTTGAATGTTGACATGATCATTTTGTGAATTCCGACTGACTCCCGCTCTTACGGGTCACAAGGGGACACGAGGAGGATGACAAACAGTGGTGGTGGTAATCATGGTGACGGTGGTGTGACTGTCTGTATGTCTGTCCTCAGGGTGTGGCCTGTACCGCCATGCTGGTGGCCGTCATGACCAAGAAGCTGGCACTGAACAAAGGAGAGAAACACGTTCACTTCTTCATGATGGACATCCAGATCTCCAAACGGGTGAGACGAGGAGAACGACTGCACCAGAGTTTTTCCATATCCCATGTGTCCAACTAGTCAGGAAAACTCTGGGCCCTAGTTCTAACCTTTACAAGGGCTGGGAGTTTTTCCTGGTCAGGTGGTCACATGGTCAGTAAAAATACCTGGCTCTATAATGACAGTAATGAATGAGCATGTTGTGGGTGTCTCTCAGTGGAAGGAGTCATTTATCCCCATATTTCCAATAACTGAATGACAAGAAAAACATACTGTGAAGATCCAAACCACTGTCCTGCATTGATAACCGGAAGCAGCCACCTCCCTTCAAAGGTTCCCTCGGTCTCACAAGAAAAACAAAACCCTTGACACAACAGATGAGGCCTCCTGGGTGGATGCAGCGATATTTTCCACGTCGCACGCGTGTTATGACTTTGGAGTCTTTTTATAATATTATTCTTTCCTTAAATAGGCCATTCCAGAGGACAGGATAGTGTGGGAAAATGACTGGGGGGGGGGGGGCTCGGGAGGTGGGGCCCGCCAATCTCTTATTAGCCTCCAAAAGGCGTCAAAAGGAGGAAATAATCGTGTCCCTGTCAGGAAAGGGACTGCCAGGATGGGGAGCTCGGACCGACAGGAAACTGGATAAGATGGTGTGTGTGTACTCACTGCCGTAACTGAGGACACAGTGAGCAAGCGTATGTTGGTGAGGGGTTACTTCATGTTGAAGCCTCGGACAGGATCCATCTGTTTGCTTATCGCCGGGAAGAAGAATCAACAACCTGAAAATAAACGAGCACAACGGAAGATGCTAGCATGATTTCCATATCCATTTCCCAATATCCATCATTCTCTAATATGCAAGTAGTGTATGGCAGGATTCTTTGAAATCCACTGACCTGATTGAGCATTAGCTGAGCGCTAGGTTGGCAGTGTAGGGTGTAGGCTATACCTGGCTGCAGGCTGCAGTGTGTTGTCAGTGTGAGGATGTGAGGTTGTAGGTCTGCTGAGGATATAACCACTTCCTCCCTGGCACTGAACACATCCTCTCACTGGGTGCATCCTTATGTCTGTTTGTAGTTGTTTGGTGTGTGTGTGTGCGTCCCTGCGGTGTTGTCCGTCGTTGCCCTGATTTACGTTGACAGGAAGAATAAGGAAAGACATCTGGGCACGGCCCCTGACGGCCCCTAATAATAACCCCACACAGAGGACAACACAAGACAACGCCTGGCTGTAGTGACATCACCAAGCTCAGATAGCAGGGCAGTTACAGTGTCCTCGTCAGGAAGGAGAGCAGACACTAATAGAATCAAAGAGAAACAAGAGGAATATGTTTCCGTAACCAACATATGGCCCACTGATGCCTATTCACATCCTCAAATATTATTCCCTGTATGACGGGTACGCATACATCCGTTTGTGTTTTTAGCAAACACCGTCGAGTAGCAAACATTAGTGTACAGTCCATCCCGCCTGACCCAGTTCTGCACTAGGCAACATTGTTTTCATCAACGTTAACCATGGACTACCTCTCACTTCATAACAGCAGTTTAATCAGCAAATAAACAGGCTCCCATGATGGCACCATTATATACACATGCTCCCAAGATGGCACCATGATCTAAACATGCTCCCAAGATGGCACCATGATATAAACATGTTCCCAAGATGGCACCATGATATAAACATGCTCCCATGATGGCATCATGATATAAACATGCTCCCAAGATGGCACCATGATATAAACATGCTCCCAAGATGGCACCATGATATAAACATGCTCCCATGATGGCACCATGATCTAAACATGCTCCCAAGATGACACCATGATCTAAACATGCTCCCAAGATGGCACCATGATATAAACATGCTCCCATGATGGCACCATGATATAAACATGCTCCCATGATGGCACCATGATATAAACATGCTCCCATGATGGCACCATGATCTAAACATGCTCCCAAGATGGCATCATGATATAAACATGCTCCCATGATGGCACCATGATCTAAACATGCTCCCATGATGGCACCATGATCTAAACATGCTCCCAAGATGACACCATGATATAAACATGTGCCCAAGATGGCACCATGATATAAACATGCTCCCATGATGGCACCATGATCTAAACATCCTCCCAAGATGGCACCATTATATGAACATACTCCCAAGGTGGCACCATGATATAAACATGCCCCCAAGATGACACCATGCTATGACATGCTGTCATCCTTCCGGTTAGTGCGGTAATTCTATACGCATGAGTGTTAGCTTAATGCATCACCGTTCCATATACTCTTATCTCCAGCTGTGACAGTCATTCTGTACAAAGGAGTGTGTTGTGTCACACACGTACACGTTAGGGCTGCACGTTTGATTGACTGGGTCTAGATGTTGGTGCTCTGTCTGTCCCAGATCCGCCATGCTGCTGCCAACGTGCTGAGGGAGTGTTGGCTGCTGCACCGCACCAACATGACCAAGGGCAACAGTGGAGAGCACCGCAGACACCAGAGGTGCCTACTGGAGGCCATCAGAGTGTAAGTCCTCATCACAGTTTAACCTTTGTATTTCAGATGGGAGCTGGCCATAAGTTTGTCCACTGCTATATGCATCTTCAGGTTTCTTGACACATCTCATCTCGACTAGATTTGTTCTGCAGAAACACTGGAGAACAGAAGAATAGCAGTACATTTAGAGACCATTCAGAACACTAAGCAGGCTAAAGTGTGTGTGTGTGTGTGTGTGTGTGTGTGTGTGTGTGTGTGTTGTGATGGTTTTATGGGTCATTAACTCTTTGTCAACACTAAACAGAGTCTATTTTGTTTGGATGCTACGATCCAGCAAAACAAGCTTGGCATTCCACCCCTTTCGGTAAAAGATTAGGCCACTATGTAAAATCGACTTTAGACATCAATCAAGTGGATACACTCACTGACAATAGTACAGTTTGATTTTAGAATAGAGTAAAGCATACAACATAGTCTCACTCTTACAAAAGCTCTCATGACTAAAAGAGCTGGACAATGGTGATCTGACAAACAGTGAAACGTTTATTTGACACGGAATTCAGAAGAAGGAACTTCCATCATGTGAAGTCAAATCACAACTAAGAAACACTGGAAAAGTTAACAAAAAACTGCTTGTGTTTTGACGAAAAAACGAATCTGAATGACAGCTCCTTCTCCATAATAGCACTTGGGAACTTTGACGTCCTCTGCCTGCTTCCTCATGTCTACTTTCATTGTTGTTCATCCTTGTTGTTTGACAATGTATTCTAGCCTTCCTGCTAATAACAAGTGGAGTGAGGTGTGGGGTTGCCTGACTTCTTTCACTGGAGATCAAGGAAGCTTAGACGTGTGAATATGTGAGTCATTATCAGGCAGCAGGACTTCATAATAGTGTGTGTGTGTGTGTGTGTGTGTGTGTGTGTGTGTGTGTGTGTGTGTGTGTGTGTGTGTGTGTGTGTGTGTGTGTGTGTGTGTGTGTGCATATGTGTGGGAGAGAAAGAGTATGCCTGTTAGGGTGGAGGGGTTACATTTCCTGTTGTACAGTTAGCAGACCCACTATAAATACATGTTGGAAAGAAAGCATGAGGAGACACTTCCAGCACCTTGGAATGGAGACAGAGCCAAATCAGTTAAGTTACTATTTAGAGACTAATTTTGTTTGTACTTTTTCAGGTTTTTATGTATCGGTTCTTTGGCTCTGGCAACCCCACTAGGACATTTTAGTGCACATGAGTGCTTGATGGAAGTTCCCTGCAATATTGGTTTCCGTTTTTCTTATTCTGGGGCAGTTCTGGTTTCATCCAACTTAGAATCTAAATTTAGTTTTTTTTCCAACCCTAAACGTTGAAAACATTGGAGCAACAGACATTTCTCCAATCTACCCATTCTGAGCACAAAGCAGGGCTCCTGGATGTTGAGTTATTGACAGTATCTAAGAGCCAAACACGATAAACTTAAAAGGGTCAACCTGCAGATGCCACATCCAGTCTCCCCAGGGGAAGTTAACTACTGACTTTCAGTGTGCATATAGGGAAGGGCACTCAACTTGTACTGCACTGACTAAGATGGCTGATGATTGGCTAAAATAAATGGATCGTAAGATGATAGTTGGAGCTGTATTATTAGATTTCAGTGCAGCCTTTGATGTTATTGATCATCATTCGTATTGAAAAAACTTGTTATGGCTTTACATCACCTGCCATCATACGGTTTGAGAGTTACTAATCAAACAGAACTCAGAGAGTATTCTTCAATGGAAGCTTCTCCAACATCAGATACAGTCAGAAGTTTACAAACACTTAGGTTGGAGTCATTAAAACTAGTTTTTCAATCACTCCACACATTTCTTGTTAACAAACTATAGTTTTGGCAAGTCGGTTAGGACATCTACTTTGTGCATGACACAAGTAATATTTCCAACAATTGTTTTCAGACAGATTATTTCACTTACAGTATAATTCACTGTATCACAATTTCAGTGGGTTAGAAGTTTACATACACTAAGTTGACTGTGCCTTTAAACAGCTTGGAAAATTCCAGAAAATTATGTCCTGGCTTTAGAAGCTTCTGACATCATTTGAGTCAATTGGAGGTGTACCTGTGGATGTATTTCAAGGCCTGCCTTCAAACTCAGTGCCTCTTTGCTTGACATCATGGGAAAATCAAAAGAAATCAGCCAAGACCCTAGAAAAACATATATAGACCTCCACAAGTGTGCTTCATCCTTGGGAGCAATTTCCAAACGTCTGAAGGTACCACGTTCATCTGTACAAACAATAGTACGCAAGTATAAACACCATGGGACCATGCAGCCATCATACTGCTCAGGAAGGAGACACGTTCTGTCTCCTAGAGATGAACGTACTTTGGTGCGAAAAGCGCAAATCAATCCCAGAACAACAGCAAAGGACCTTGTGAAGATGCTGGAGGAAACAGGTTCAAAAGTATCTATATCCACAGTAAAACGAGTCCTATATCAACATAGCCTGAAAGGCCGCTCAGCAAAGAAGTAGCCACTGCTCCAAACCGCCATAAAAAAGTCAGACTACGGTTTGCAACTGCACATGGGGACAAAGATCGGACTATTTGGAGAAATGTACTCTGGTCTGATGAAACAAAAATAGAACTGTTTGGCCATAATGACCATCGTTATGTTTGGAGTAAAAAGGGGGAGGCTTGCAAGCCGAAGAACACCATCCCAACCGCGAAGCACATGGGTGGCAGCATCATGTTGTGAGGGTGCTTTGCTGCAGGAGGGACTGGTGCACTTCACAAATTAGATGGCATCACAAGGAAGGAAAATTATGTGGATATATTGAAGCAACATCTCAAGACAGAGTCAGGAAGTTAATGCTTGGTCGCAAATGGGTCTTCCAAATGGACAATGACCCCAAGCATACTTCCAAAGTTGTGGCAAAATGGCTTAAGGACAACAAAGTCAAGGTATTGGAGTGGCCATCACAAAGCCCTGACCTCAATCCTATAGAACATTTGTGGGCAGAACTGAAAAAGTGTGTGCGAGCACGGAGGCCTACAAACCTGACTCAGTTACACCAGCTCTGTCAGGAGGAATAGGCCAAAATTCACCCAATTTATTGTGGGAAGCTTGTGGAAGGCTACCCGAAATGTTTGACCCAAGTTAAACAATTTAAAGGCAATGCTACCAAATACTAATTGATTCTATGTAAACTTCTGACCCACTGGGAATGTGATGAAAGAAATAAAAGCTGAAATAAATAGTTATTTCTAGTATTATTCTGACATTTCACATTCTTAAAATAAAGTGGTGATCCTAACTGACCTAAGACAGGGAATATTTACTAGGATTAAATGTCAGGAATTGTGAAAAACTGAGTTTAAATGTATTTGGCTAAGGTGTACAGTCGTGGCCAAAAGTTTTGAGAATGACACAAATATCTACAGTGCCTTGCGAAAGTATTCGGCCCCCTTGAACTTTTGCCACATTTCAGGCTTCAAACATAAAGATATAAAACTGTATTTTTTTGTGAAGAATCAACAACAAGTGGGACACAATCATGAAGTGGAACGACATTTATTGGATATTTCAAACTTTTTTAACAAATCAAAAACTGAAAAATTGGGCGTGCAAAATTATTCAGCCCCTTTACTTTCAGTGCAGCAAACTCTCTCCAGAAGTTCAGTGAGGATCTCTGAATGATCCAATGTTGACCTAAATGACTAATGATGATAAATACAATCCACCTGTGTGTAATCAAGTCTCCGTATAAATGCACCTGCACTGTGATAGTCTCAGAGGTCCGTTAAAAGCGCAGAGAGCATCATGAAGAACAAGGAACACACCAGGCAGGTCCGAGATACTGTTGTGAAGAAGTTTAAAGCCGGATTTGGATACAAAAAGATTTCCCAAGCTTTAAACATCCCAAGGAGCACTGTGCAAGCGATAATATTGAAATGGAAGGAGTATCAGACCACTGCAAATCTACCAAGACCTGGCCGTCCCTCTAAACTTTCAGCTCATACAAGGAGAAGACTGATCAGAGATGCAGCCAAGAGGCCCATGATCACTCTGGATGAACTGCAGAGATCTACAGCTGAGGTGGGAGACTCTGTCCATAGGACAACAATCAGTCGTATATTGCACAAATCTGGCCTTTATGGAAGAGTGGCAAGAAGAAAGCCATTTCTTAAAGATATCCATAAAAAGTGTTGTTTAAAGTTTGCCACAAGCCACCTGGGAGACACACCAAACATGTGGAAGAAGGTGCTCTGGTCAGATGAAACCAAAATTTAACTTTTTGGCAAGAATGCAAAACGTTCTGTTTGGCGTAAAAGCAACACAGCTGAACACACCATCCCCACTGTCAAACATGGTGGTGGCAGCATCATGGTTTGGGCCTGCTTTTCTTCAGCAGGGACAGGGAAGATGGTTAAAATTGATGGGAAGATGGATGGAGCCAAATACAGGACCATTCTGGAAGAAAACCTGATGGAGTCTGCAAAAGACCTGAGACTGGGACGGAGATTTGTCTTCCAACAAGACAATGATCCAAAACATAAAGCAAAATCTACATTGGAATGGTTCAAAAATAAACATATCCAGGTGTTAGAATGGCCAAGTCAAAGTCCAGACCTGAATCCAATCGAGAATCTGTGGAAAGAACTGAAAACTGCTGTTCACAAATGCTCTCCATCCAACCTCACTGAGCTCGAGCTGTTTTGCAAGGAGGAATGGGAAAACATTTCAGTCTCTCGATGTGCAAAACTGATAGAGACATACCCCAAGCGACTTACAGCTGTAATCGCAGCAAAAGGTGGCGCTACAAAGTATTAACTTAAGGGGGCTGAATAATTTTGCACGCCCAATTTTTCAGTTTTTGATTTGTTAAAAAAGTTTGAAATATCCAATAAATGTCGTTCCACTTCATGATTGTGTCCCACTTGTTGTTGATTCTTCACAAAAAAATACAGTTTTATATCTTTATGTTTGAAGCCTGAAATGTGGCAAAAGGTCGCAAAGTTCAAGGGGGCTGAATACTTTCGCAAGGCACTGTATTTTCACAAAGTCTGCTGCCTCAGTTTGTATGATGGCAATTTGCATATACTCCAGAATGTTATGAAGAGTGATCAGATGAATTGCAATTAATTGCAAAGCCCCTCTTTGCCATGCAAAATTAACTGAATCCCCCCAAAAACATTTCCACTGCATTTCAGCCCTGCCAGAAAAGGACCAGCTGACATCATGTCAGTGGTTCTCTCGTTAACACAGGTGTGAGTGTTGACGAGGACAAGGCTGGAGATCACTCTGTCATTCTGATTGAGTTCGAATAACAGACTGGAAGCTTCAAAAGGAGGGTGGTGCTTGGAATCATTGTTCTTCCTCTGTCAATCATGGTTACCTGCAATGAAACGCGTGCCATCATCATTGTTTTGCACAAAAAGGGCTTCACAGGCAAGGTTATTGCTGCCAGTAAGATTGCACCAAAATCAACCATTTATCGGATCATCAAGAACTTCAAGGAGAGCGGTTCAATTGTTGTGAAGAAGGCTTCAGGGCGCCCAAGAAAGCCCAGCAAGCACCAGGACCATGTCCTAAAGTTGATTCAGCTGTGGGATCAGGGTACCACCAGTACAGAGCTTGCTCAGGAATGGCAGCAGGCAGGTGTGAGTGCATCTGCACGCAGAGTGAGGCAAAGACTTTTGGAGGTTTTCCTGGTGTCAAGAAGGGCAGCAACGAAGCCACTTCTCTCCAGGAAAAACATCAGGGACGGACTGATATTCTGCAAAAGGTACAGGGATTGGACTGCTGAGGACTGGGGTAAAGTCATGTTCTCTGATGAATCCCCTTTCCGATTGTTTGGGGCATCTGGAAAAAAGCTTGTCCGGAGAAGACAAGGTGAGCGCTACCATCACTCCTGTGTCATGCCAACAGTAAAGCATCCTGAGGCCATTCATGTGTGGGGTTGCTTCTCAGCCAAGGGAGTGGGCTCTCTCACAATTTTGCCTAAGAACACAGCCATGAATAAAGAATGGTACCAACACATCCTCCGAGAGCAACTTCTTCCAACCATCCAGGAACAGTTTGGTGACGAACAATGCCTTTTCCAGCATGATGGAGCACCTTGCCATAAGGCAAAAGTGATAACTAAGTGTCTCGGGGAACAAAACATCGATATTTTGGGTCCATGGCCAGGAAACTCCCCAGACCTTAATCCCATTGAGAACTTGTGGTCAATCCTCAAGAGGTGCGTGGACAAACAAAAACCCACAAATTCTGACAAACTCCAAGCATTGATTATGCAAGAATGGGCTGCCATCAGTCAGGATGTGGCCCAGAAGTTAATTGACAGCATTCCAGGGCGGATTGCAGAGGTCTTGAAAAAGAAGGGTCAACACTGCAAATATTGACTCTTTGCATCAACTTCATGTAATTGTCAATAAAAGCCTTTGACACTTATGAAATGCTTGTAATTATACTTCAGCATTCCATAGTAACATCTGACAAAAATATCTAAAGACACTGAAGCAGCAAACTTTGTGAAAATTAATATTTGGGTCATTCTTAAAACTTTTGGTCACGACTGTATGTAAATGTCCGACTTCAACTGTATGTACAGTGCGGTATCCATCATGGCAGTTGCCTTGGGCTGTTACTATTCTCTATTGTTTACAAGAATGCACACTCTATATATAAGCACCTACAGCCAGTGAGCTCACTGAGGCTCTTAGTAAAGAGTTACAGTCAGAGTGGGTAATTAACAATAAACTGGCCTTAAATACATCTAAAACCAAAAGCATTGTATTTGGTTAAAAGCATTCTCTTAGACCTAAACCTCAACTGGAGTTGTGCAGGATGTGACCAGGATGTGACCATTGAACAAGTTGAAGAAGCTGAACTCCAGGGAGTAACCTATGTTATCAAGTTCAAGTTATATTGACAAAGTTGTTATAAAAATATGTTCTGCGTTTGTGACACAAAGATCAACTGTACTAGTTGTTCAGGCTCTGATCTTGTCCCATCTTAATTACTGTCTGGTGTTATGGTCAGGTTCAGCAAAGAAAGACCTAGCAAAGCTGCAGCTGGCTCAAAACAAAGCAGTGTGCCTTGCCCTTAACTGCACAAACAGAACTAACATCAACAACATGCATGATGGTCTCATGGTTGAGGAGAAATTGACTACTCTCGTCTAGTCTTTTGAAGAAACATTTGTGTGTTGCAATATGCCTAACCACTTGTATAATCTATTTACATACACTTGAAAAAGACACATTCCCCACCAGACATGCCACTATGGGTTTTCTTCATGGTACCCAAACCAAAAACAGATTTTATCCGTTGCTTAGTTATGTATAGCGCCATGTCATAGTGGAATGCTCTGCCACCAGAGGTTACTCAGGCAAAAAGCAAGTTTAGCTTTAAAAAACTGATAATAAACATACAGTATTGTATCACAGCGCCTCTCCTCTTTCTAAAGATCTGATTTAACTGTACTGTATATAATAATATGAATATACACTGAGTATACAAACATTAAGAACACCTGCTCTTTCCATGGCATAGACTGACCAGGTGAATCAAGGTGAAAGCTATGATCCCTTATTGATGTCAATTGTTAAATTCACTTCAATCAGTAGGGTGAAGGGGAGGTGACTTGACACAATTGAGACATGGATTGTGTATGTGTGCCATTCAGAGGGTGAATGGGCAAGATACAATATTTAAACGGGGTATGTTAGTAGGTGCCAGGCACATCAGTTTGTATCAAGAACTGCAGCGCTGCTGGGGTTTTAACGCTCAACAGTTTCCCTTGTGTATCAAGAATGGTCCACCACACAAAGGACATCCAGCCAACTTGACACAAGTGTGGGAAGTATTGGAGTCAACATGGGCCAGAATCCCTGTGGAATTATTTCGATACCTTGTAGAGTCCATGCCTTGATGAATTGAGGTGGTCCTGAGGGCAACTGTTCTGTACTTTGTCATGTATTTGTATGTTTTATGTGGACCTCAGGAAGAGTAGCTGCTGCATGTGCAGTAGCTAATGGGGATCCTAATGAATTAAACTAAACACACGTACATACACTTTTACTCAGAATGTCATATGATATTCTCATGACATAAAATGCTGAATTTGGTCAGGAATATTGTTCAATCAAAGAAAGGCTATTTGTTAGACTGTATGTTATATTGCTTCATTTCCTGTTACAAAATGAATAAACTACTTGCAAACATTGTGAAAACCAACAACATATTGTGTGACATCCATCCCCACGATGGGGTTAGTTGTCACAAGTGGACAGAGTGTGTTTGATGGCTTAGAACTCCATGTTAGAATAAGATATGAGGATAAAAAGGGTCCCCATTTCAACCGAAGACCTTGGTCCTTCTCCTAATATTAAAAAATAGTCTTGTAAGATATACTAGTGCTGAGAAATACACACAAGAGTATAATGTTTGACAACCAACCCCGGTCTCCCCTAACCATTGATTCTTGAAGAGTATGACTTATAAATGCCTCATCAGTTTAGTTCAACTGTTGTGCCTCATCAGAACCCAAAATATAAGCTAGTTATGCTCCAATGTTTTTAAACAAAGTAAATGTAAACAAACATAGTTAAAACTATAATTTTGATAGCATGGATGGTCAGTTCTTGCATCCATAGCCCTGTCTATGAATGTGAGTGGTTTCATTTCTACAGCTCCTTCCCTCAACTACCGAAACAGGGGGAGGGAGAACCCTATGTTCTTGTTTCTATAGCTGATTGCCTTTTTAAGCCTGAAGCAACTGTTTATTATGTAGCTCAGCTTTTCTCAAAGCCAAAGGATTGTGTAATTGTTAGTATAAGGGGTGTTGTGTATGTTCAGTGAAGGGGACCCTCTATAGCGCACACACTACCCAATCAAATCTATACTGTAATGGGTAGAAGTGGCAGTAATGACAGTTTCTCACTTCAGGCCCAGGCATTTATTTAAGGTCTCTATCACACTGTTATCATACTAAGATGTTGCTATGTCCTTTGTCTGTTTTGGACAGATTCCGGCACCTGCGCCTTAAACAAAGGAAGCTGAGAGATTACGCCAGTGAGATGGTCGACCTGCCCAAGGTAAACCAACCACACCATACAGTAGGCTAGAACAACTCACGGCAGAGCTGTGTCGACATATTTGACACACACACACACACACACCACGCGCAGGATAACCCAGATCCAGGTAATAACTACACTCTTACACAGACCATTATCCAGTATATTAAAGTTGCTGTGTAATTTATTACTAGGTGTTGAGACACATAAAATGTCTGTAAAAGACACATAAAACTCTATAAAACAGCCATGAGTTCTAGCAGAAGGTTCAAGTCACTCTGTGATGTAATCCTAGACTCAGAGCTTTTTACCTAATGGGCAGTATACCTGGCAAAGAATGCACATCTATAGAAAATGGCTATAGTTAATGGGTAGTGAGCACTTTTATTAATTACATTTATCAATATATTTGTGCAAGTCCAGCTCATATGTATATCGAACACAGGAACCAGTTCATGAGGAAGAAACGGTCACAGGAGACAGTTTTAGGAGGGAGATATGTACATGTGTCATATGTGGTTCCCCTCTGTGTTTTAACTACCCTAGGGAGTTGTTTCCCCCAAGAGAGTTGCCACTGTCACTCTCAGCTCATCCGGGGTTAAGTCTGGGTTTATCTGATTTCCATGTTTGGATTTTGTTTGGCATGCTTGTGTTGTTATGACAAATAACGATAAAAAACACAATAATATTAGATAATAGATAATATTTGTTTGTTTGTTTGGTTGGTTGATTGATTGATGGTGAACAGATACAGATGATCATGTTTGGTTGGTTGGTTGGTTGATTGATGGTGAACAGATACAGATGATCATGTTTGGTTGGTTGATTGATTAATGGTGAACAGATGCAGATTATCATGTTTGGTTGTTTGGTTGGTTGATTGATGGTTAACAGATGCAGGTGATCATGTTTGGTTGGTTGATTGATGGTGAACAGATGTAGATGATCATGTTTGGTTGATTGTTTGGTTGGTTGATTGATGGTGAACAGATGATCATGTTTGGTTGTTTGTTTGGTTGGTTGGTTGATTGATGGTGAACAGATGCAGATGATCATGTTTGTTTGGTTGGTTGATTGATGGTGAACAGATGATCATGTTTGGTTGTTTGTTTGGTTGGTTAACAGATGCAGATGATCATGTTTGGTTGATTGATGGTGAACAGATGCAGATGATCATGTTTGGTTGATTGATGGTGAACAGATGCAGATGATCATGTTTGGTTGGTTGGTCGGTTGTTTGGTTGATTGATGGTGAACAGATGCAGATGATCATGTTTGGTTGTTTGTTTGGTTGGTTGATTGATGGTGAACAGATGCAGATGATCATGTTTGGTTGGTTGATTGATGGTGAACAGATGCAGATGATCATGTGCGACTTGAGTGCGAACTGGAACAACTCTTACCGGGAGCTGGAGCAGCGCATCATCTCCATGGAGCAGAAGTTAGATGAGCTAAGCCACTGCTTCCAACAGACCTCTGAGCTACTGGCACAGGCCCTGTGCTACCGCAACCCTGAAATCAGGTACAGCTAACACAACCCCAACCCTGAGATCAGGTACAGCTAACACAACCCCAACCCTGAGATCAGGTACAGCTAACACAACCCCAACCCTGAGATCAGGTACAGCTAACACAACCCCAACCCTGATATCAGGTATAGCTAACACAACCCCAACCCTGAAATCAGGTACAGCTAACACAACCCCAACCCTGAGATCTGGTACAGCTAACACAACCCCAACCCTGAGATCAGGTATAGCTAACACAACCCCAACCCTGAGATCAGGTATAGCTAACACAACCCCAACCCTGAGATCAGGTATAGCTAACACAACCCCAAGATCAGGTACAGCTAACACAACCCCAACCCTGAAATTGGGTACAGCAAACACAACCCCAACCCTGAGATTGGGTATAGCTAACACAACCCCAACCCTGAGATCAGGTATAGCTAACACAACCCCAACCCTGAGATCAGGTATAGCTAACACAACCCCAACCCTGAAATCAGGTACAGCTAACACAACCCCAACCCTGAGATCGGGTATAGCTAACACAACCCCAACCCTGAGATCAGGTATAGCTAACACAACCCCAACCCTGAGATCAGGTATAGCTAACACAACCCCAACCCTGAGATCAGGTACAGCTAACACAACCCCAACCCTGAAATCGGGTACAGCTAACACAACCCCAACCCTGAAATCGGGTATAGCTAACACAACCCCAACCCTGAAATCGGGTATAGCTAACACAACCCCAACCCTGAAATCAGGTACAGCTAACACAACCCCAACCCTGAAATCGGGTATAGCTAACACAACCCCAACCCTGAGATCAGGTATAGCTAACACAACCCCAACCCTGAGATCGGGTATAGCTAACACAACCCCAACCCTGAAATCGGGTACAGCTAACACAACCCCAACCCTGAAATCAGGTATAGCTAACACAACCACATCACATACTGTATATCAGGTATGTATAGGTATGTATATCAACCACAATCCAACCAAGTGCTAACAGTCACTATCTGGACAATATGTGTGAAATGCTTGATAATGTATGTGATATCAACAGACAGGTATATTTTCTGGGTAACCTAAAAATGTACGGGCATTCATCAAGCTGTCCACTCAAGACAAAGCCTCAAACGATAACAAGTGCCTGCAACCTGGTTCAGCTTATCAATCAACCTACCACTGTATTTACAAACAGCACAGGAATTAAATCATCCAAATGGCTTGATCAAATCTTTACTGATGCTGCAGAAATCTACACATTCATCAGATATAGTGATCAAAATATAGAAGTTATATCTAGGAAAACCAAAGGCTGGGCCTAATATAGTGTATAAGAGATCCTACCGAGGTTTTGTAATGATTCCTATGTTGAAGATGTAAATAATATTTGCTGGTCTGTGGTTTGTAATGAGGAGCAACTGGACATTGCACTTTATGAAATTGCTTATTCCAGTTACTAATAAGCATGCACCCGTTAGGAAAATGAATGTAAAAAACGGTTAAATCCCTGGTTGAGAGGGATGAGGCAAAAGGAATGGCAAATAAGTCTAGCTGCACAGCCGATTGGCAAACTTATAAATTGAGTATTGTTGTCATGTGTTGCTACCATGCTGTGTTGTCATGCGATCCTGCCATGATGTGTTGTCTTCGGTCTCTCTTTATGTAGTGTCTCTCGTCGTGATGTGTGTTTTGTCCTATATTTTTAATCCCAGCCTCCATCCCCGCATGAGGCCTTTTGACTTTTGGTAGGCTAACATTGTAAATAAGAATCTGTTCTTAACTGACTTGCATAATTAAATAAAGGTTAAATAAAATAAAAAAATGTTGCTTAACTAAACAAAAATAAGATTTTTTTTTACTATGAAACAAAGATAGATGATATAAAGGATGACAGTAAAAAGCTTTGGAGCACCTTAATGAAATTTTGGGCAAAAAGCCGAACTCAGCTCATTGAATCAGATGGCTTATTCATCACAAAACCCACTGATATTGCCAACTATTTTAATGATTTTTTTTCATTGGCAAGATTAGAAAATGTAGGCATGTAACCATGAATAACTGACTAAATTCTGAAGGACAAACGTTGTAATTTTGAATTCTGTAAAGTGTGTGTGGAAGAGGTGAAAAAATGATTGTTGTCTATCAACAATGACAAACCACCTGGGTCTGACAACTTGGATGGAAAATTACTAAGGATGATGGTGGACTATATTGCCACTCCTATTTGCCATCTCTTTAATGTAAGCCTACAGGAAAGTGTGCGTTGACTGCATCACTAGTACTACTTGTCTTTGTGAGAGGTATAATGATGAAATGATGAAAGCACCAAGCTGTCTGTTCAAGTGACTAGCACACAGCTCAGACACCCATGCATACCCCACAAGACATACCACCTGGGGTCTCTTCAGTCTCCAAGTCCAGAACAGACACCGATAAAGGCACAGTACTACACAGAGCCATGACTACATGGAACTCTATTGCACATCAATTAACTCATGCAAGCAGTAAAAATATGATTTGAAAAACAGATAAAACTACACCTTATGGAACAATGTGGACTGTAAAGAGACGCACACATACGCACACACATTGTAATGTTGTTGTATTGTGGTATTATCCATTTTGTATTGTAGATACTGAATGTAGTGGTAGAGTAGTGGTGTAATAATGTATGATGTACTGTTTTATTTTTTGCGATGTAATCGCCTTCATCTTGTTTGGACCCCAAGGAAGCGTAGCTACTGCCTTGGCAGCAGCTAATGGGGATCCTTAATAAATACAAATACAGAACTCATATCAGCTACAGCTCACACAACCACAACCGTTACTGTATATCAGGTATAGGTAAGACAACCACAACCCAAACACAACCCTGAGATTAGACCATTTCACAACCACAAACTAAGCAGTTTTTACAGTAGACCTTTAAAGGTGCTACAAATAGGGATTTTTTTGTGTAATTTCAGAAAATGTCCATAATATACAGTATCTGGCACTAATTGTGGATTGATAGTGTTTCACAGTATTATTTATCTGCCAGTGTTGTGATATTCACCTATTGATTTCTCCAGCCAGCCAAGCATCTGTTGTCAAAGCTGTTCTGACTTTATGGCTGTGTTATCTAGTGGAAATCGCTCTGTCATTTCCTGGTTGCATCTTCCGTTTATGTGAGAAAACAAGCACTGAATAGTATAAGGAATCATGGCACTAAATCACTGCAAAATATATTTTCAATAACAAAATATTGTTACTGTTACTTCCGGTTTTGGCCCACCATCTTTAAACAGCTGTAAAAAAATATATTTTTGTATTATTGAAAAATATATTTCACAACATTTAGATGGTACAATGACTCCCTACACTATTCAGTGCTTGTTTTGTCAACTAGATAACACAGCCAAAGTCCAAACAGCTTTCACAGTTTGACAACAGATGCCGCTCCGGCAGTAGAAATCAATAGGCGAATATCCCTGCCAATCACAACACTGGTGGGTAAGTAATAGTGTGAAACACTATCATTCCACTATTAGTGCAGATATATTATGTACATTTTCTGACATTACAATGCAAAAATAAAATAAAAAATGTCTAGCACCTTTAACTATCACAACCAAACTTGATATGAACATGCTTGGGAGAATAACCTGCACTGTAGATTCTAACTATTCTCTCTCTATAGGTGACTCGTGGCTGTGTGGTGGTTGGGTGAACCACACTCGCTGCAGGCCTTTCCCAAAGACTAAATATGGATGCTACCAGCCTTCTGTAATTTCCATCAGACCGGGATGGGAATCCTCTTCTCCCCCAAAGCTGCATTTAACATTTGGCCTGCTGCACCACTTGGACTACTGCCAGGACCACGGCTGGCATCATGTTCTGACCCAGCGGCTGAATGGACCCTACGCACAACGACTCGTACTTGTAAAGACAAAAAAGGACTTCATTTTACTACAGCGGGGTCTGATATAGATGACTGGTGTATTTTTATCAGATGTGTTTAATGTAGAACATTTTGTGTTAATCTCAATTAAGAACTCCAGTAACATGGCCTCTGGTTCTGTAGCTTGTGTCATCTCAGAGGGAGGGGCTCTATGGGTTCACCCACTGATGGCTCTGTAAAGTATGTCCCCTAACTCCTGCTATTACTGTTACAAGTTACATTGGAGTCTCCTAAACATAATGCCTGGTTCCTATGGAACGAGAGGTTTAAACACTGTTTTTAAATGTGAGGGGAACTTTGAATGCCACTCAGTATTGACAGCCTCCCTCAAAGCATCTTTCAATCATATATTTTTCCACAAGTAAAACACAATGGTTATTCCACACGTCTTTCCTAACAGGAAGTATAAAGAGGTGACATTCTCAGAGGCACCAGTGTATGGGACAACTGCCTTATTACTAGAGAGAGCTGCTGGTCACTTATAAAATACACATCTCTGTTCTCTTACTGTTCTAATCCTCTCCATTTTGTTGGATTAGGAAATAAAACAATTTCTCTTCACATGGCCTCAGTCAGAGGGATAAACTGCTAGTCAGTTGCCATGTCTCAAGGGCTGCCCGCTCGCCCACTCAAGCACTCCCTAGGGTACTGTGGAGTTACCAAAGTAGACTGAATTTAACAGAGACTCTTTCGCATAAATAACTAATCTAGACTGTTAAAGCCCGACATATATTGTTGTTTTAAGGATGATTGTATGGGGAAGCAGTCAGTTTACATAGTTAAGCTATTCTCATAACGATCAAGACAAGTGGCATAGCCTAATAAAGTATGCAGGCTGATATTTATTGGGATAACTCATGTACTGGAGGCAGCTCTGCAGTGGTCACTAGCTGGCACAGCCACAGTCATAACATCTGATTTGAAACCCAACCACGCTGCTAAACATAATGCCAAATTGTTGTTTTCATTAATTTTTACAATATAGCCAACTTTGAGTTTGTAAGTCACCCATTTAGTGGAAACCGCTCAGTTCTGCTTCCAGGGCAAGACTCAAGACAATAAATGTCAACCTGCATAAAGTACATGGAGACATTGCTCACTGTTATTCTAATTCTGATGTGACAGCTCCCCCCAGAGGATATGTACATGCATGACAATCACACACCAGTCATTGGCATGAATGAATCATTTCATATTCTTGGGTCTCTGTGGCAGCCTATTGGTAATACATCATCAGTCTAAAAACGTTTGAAATCTTTTACCAAACAATACTTGTGACATGGATTGTTTTGGACTAGTAACAGCCAAATTATATTTAGTACACAGGTAGGATTAAAAATGGTCAGTCTTTAAATGAGGGTGGGTTTTTAGAACACAGCTCTCAATATATGTTGCACTCAAGTGTGAATGGGGAAATATGGGTCAGTGGCACAGCATTGTCTTATTTGCATAATTGATGTTATTCACTTTGTGAATCAACAAATTGTACTTGTTCTCCAGCCCCAATGGTAAGGCTGGTAATCTGGGGCATTACTAAATCAAGCACCTTGTGAGGACAACTATTCCCATGGTTGTATTTAAACTGGACTTCTGCATTTTCATTAACTGGAGTGAAGATATGTAATTTAAAAATATATATATTGTTTTTAACATGAGGATAACATGTACAGGTAATATTGTGAAATCGGCTTACAAAAGGATAGATTCTGTAAAAACGATAACTGCGTTTACAGCTTTTCTTTTGCACATGATAAACCATGCATTGTAAATACTTTTTCTGGTCTTCCTGACAATTAAAAGCCATTGGTGAGTGGAAGTATTTGAATGAGTATTGTTCTACCAGCTAAATCATAACCTACTTATAATATTAACGATAATATGGCCATCTCATGGAACCAAATTAATGATAATGCTTTAGTCTTCCTAATGTACCCTATGACCTCTTACAAAGACAACTCAAGTAAAATATATCATTTTAATATGATTGTATTTTTGCTCTTTTGGTGAAAACAATGTTTTAGTGGAAGTGAAAACACATTTTAAACCAATACATACATAGATTATTTCTTAAGGAATCATCTTTCATTCAGTGAAAAAAGTCAAGCAAGTCCACAAACTGCATTGTCCTCCTCTACCCGTAACATAGTAAATTATAGGCTTGCCTGCCTGTGTGAGCCATGGAAAAACCACTGCTTTGAATAGGGCCTAGACTGGGCCCTGCTGTGGGCCCATTTCAGTGTTAAGTCCTTTGGGTGTTTTTCAGTTTGTGCCAGAGAAAAGCAGCGGGCCTACAAAACACCTGCCCACAGTGACAGGAGAAGGGCATCCGGCACTCTTTCCTCAGCTTCAAAGTTATGCTGTCACCTGGACATCGAGTCGTGTTGGAAGCTCCAACCATGTGCTGTGTGAGGCACTTTGCTCCGTCGAAGGTCTCACCGCAGGCAGTGCATATGTAGCGGGTGGCCTGGGCGTGCTGGAGGTAGTGGCGCAGGAGGTGCAGCCGCCGCAGGAACGACCTACCACAGTGGCAGCGGTACCGCCGGGAGCCCCGGTGGAGGTAGCGGTGCTTCACACTGAGCGAGGGCTGCTGCGAGACGGCGCCGCACTGGCGGCAGGTGTAGGTGCACTTGGAGCGCCAGCTCATCTTCATGCGTTTCTCCAGGGCCAGCTCCTTACTTCTATTCACAAACATACACATGATGCTTAGAGGGGCTGGGGCAAAGGCAAGGGTAAGGGGGGAAGACTGCGCTAGAGGGGGGGTATGGACAGGTGAGTGGTGGATCATGGTGATTTTCCCCGGGGCAGAGGCTGAGACAGGTCTAGGGGATGGGGTGGTGGGGGATCTGATAGGGTCCATGGCTAGGGCAATGGGCCTGGGTGTCTGCTGTTGGACAGATTTTGCCTGATGGACAGTCTGTTGCAGAAGGTTAGAGAACTGCTCAAGGGGCTTTGCTGTATTAGTATGCGTGGGTGCCGTGACCTGAGGTTTGGGAGGGTTGGTCTGTGGGGCCACTGGGACCAGCCTGGCCATTTTCGCTGGACCACCACCAGTGTTGTCAATGAGCAAGGTGGCCACCACAGGAACAGCTGGTTGGGAAGAGGAGGTGGAAGACAGCATTACTCTAGGCAGAGACACAGACTGTCCAGCAGGTGTTAGCTGGCCAACTGCACGGTGGCCCTGATCAGACACTGGGACTGGGCCCAGTCGTTTCAGCTCCTTGATGCCACTACTGCAACACATCAGGGTGGAGCTACTGGGGCTCTGCCGGCCAGAGGTTGTAGAGATAGCCATGGGTACGAAGGAGAAAGTTGTAGCGGAGGACCCACCAGCTTGGGTGACCAGCTTGTCAGCGTGGGCCAAAACAATATGGTCCACCAGACTGCCCTCAGTAAGAAAGTAAGCTTTACACATAACGCATTGGATGCCCTTCTGCTTTTTGCAGTACTTCATGTGATGTACCAGACTAGTGAAGGGCCCTCTGCCGCAACGGACACAGGCACCATTGTCAGGCATCTCTGTGACTGGGCTCTGAACTCGGGATTTGGTACTGTGATAGGAAATCATATGGTTGGCCAGGACATCACTAGGAAAGAACAACTTGCACACAGAACATTGGATGCACTTCCTCTTAGAGCAGGTCTTCATGTGGTTGTCCAGATTAGTGAATGGCCCCTTGCCACAATGGTCACAGGTACCTTTGTCAGGGGTCTCTGATGGGATACTGTGAACGAGAACCTTATGGTCGGCCAGGGCTGTCTCTGTAGGAAAGAAAACGTTGCAAACAAAGCATTTGAAGCCCTTTTTCCCAGAGCAGGTCCTCAAGTGGATATCCAGACTAGTGAATGGACCTCTGCCACAATAGAGACAGGTACCTTCAGGGGTCTCTGAGTCTGTGCTCTGGACTTGGTATGGGATGCTCTGGACTTGGTATGGGGTTCTATGGACATGGTACGGGGTGCTATGATAGCAAACCATATGATCAGCCAGGACTGATTCAGTAGGGAAAAAAACTTTGCACACAGAGCATTTTAAGCCCTTCTGTTTAGAGCAGGTCCTCATGTGGATGTCCAGACTAGTGAATGGTCCACTGCCGCAATAAACACAGACACCTTGGTCAGAGGTCTTTGATGTGGCACTGTGATATTTAAGATTATGGTCCACCAGAGATTTCTCAGAAGGAAATTGGACTTTGCATTCAGAGCATTGGAAGGACCAATCCCTAGAGCAGCTCCTCAAATGGAAGTCCATATCAGTGAATGGCCCTCTGCCGCAAACAGCACACATAGTGGAAAGCTGTCCGTGAACTGAAACGTTATGGTTCTGCAGGGCCTTCCTATTATGGAAGAGTACCCTGCACTCAGTGCATGTAAGGCCTTTCCAACTGCAGCCTCTCAAATGAACGTCCATATTAATGAATGGCCCTGTTCCACAATAGATACACGTAGTGGGATCAGGGACATATGGCGGGGGTTTGTCTTTTTTGGGACAGTTGTGGTTTTTGTAGATGGCCAGATCAGGGAAGACCTGGCGGCAGAACTCACAGGCGTACATTTGGCCCGATATGGCTTCAGAGTGAGTCCGAATCTGATGGTCCAACATGGCCATCTCGGTAGGGAAGACTGCTTGGCATAAAGAGCATTGAAAGTCCTTCTTCATATTGCAGGTCTTCACATGAAATTCCATATTATGATACGGTCCTTTGGCACAATAGATGCAATAATAAGGCTTGACTTGGGACAACTTGGTCTGGGGCTGCTTAGTCCGGGACGGCCGGGTCTTGGCGTTCCGTGTGCGTACAGGAGTGTAAGAAGACCCACTGGATTCCCCAGTGCTGCTGGACCTCGAGTCAGAATCTGATAACTCTTCTGGGTCAAATTCTGACTCCCGCTCAGACGAGGAGGGCTCACCCTCTTGGTCAATAAGCGTCTCAGCATCCTCATCCTCTTCTTCGCTGTGGATGTCATTATTCCTATCCTCCCCCTGTTTGCTTTTAATTTCCTCCTCCTCTTCTTCACTCAGCCTGATGTCCTCCTCATCGATATCCGTTTCCCCGCTGCTCTCTGTTAACCTGTTGTCTGTTCCTCCAGCGCTCTCAGTGTCTTCGCTATGTTCACTCCCCTCTCCATCGTTCATCCCCTCAGCCCACTGGAGGGGGGCGCAATCAACCTCAACCCCTCTCTCCAGTTTGACACGGATCCTCAGTGAGGGAGTCAGAGTGGAGGGGTCTGGTTTGACATCTTCCCCCTCCTCCTCTGATTCCTCCAGCCTATGTCTTGTCTTTGACACTCTCCCATTGCTTTCCATGCTGTATGTATGGTCTAGGGTCACCGCTGAAGGTAGAGTACACTGTGCATTTAAAGTCTCCTCACTTCCGTTCAAGCCATCATTTGAGGTGTCCTCATGGTCAAGAGCCACCACTGAAGGAACAGTATGCTGTCCCTTTAAAGTCTCCTCACTTCCATTCAAGCAATCATTTGAGTTGTCATCATGTTTGAGGGCCAAGGCTGAAGGTAGAGTATACTGTCCCTTTAAAGTCTCTTCACTGCTATTCAAGACATTATTTGAGATGTCCCCAAGGGGTGTATTTAACAACTCAGTGAACAAGTGTATTCCTATGTGCTTGTTGAGATCCCACAAGTTGCTGAAATGCAGCTGGCAGTTGCTGCAATGGAGGACTGAGTTTGTGTGTGCGTTGACTAGGTGCATAGCCAGTGATACTGTGCGACTGAAAGTCACCCGACAGATGTTGCAGGATGTTGAGACCTTGGACCTGTGGCTCTCAAAGTGTTCGATCAACTCCTGGCCAGGCTTGAATTGCACGCCACATTCCCAGCACTTTCCCCCCAGCTCCATGGAATGCATGCCGTAAGCAGAGATGCTGTCCCCTGACAGGTCACAGTCATCGTCACTCGAGTCCTCTGGCATGGAGAACGGGCGTGGCACAGAAAACCTGGGGATCTCCTGCAATTCACAGCAAAATGACTTATTAGAGACAAAGTGAGTCATTTAATCAATCAATAGTTTACAAAGTGATGACTGTTGACTGACCACAAATATATTATTGTTTATTGTACATATGAGACAGACACTGGTGAATGTCAATAAATAGAGCCTTGGAAACAGTCTACAGAAAGATACAGCATACTCAAAGCCTAACAGCCAGAGTAGTTTTTCTTAATCAGTTCATTAAAGGATAAGTTCCGTATTTTGTATGTAAATGGCATTTTATAGAAGTATGCAGACACTTTGTGATTTCACTTGATTTTGAGAAACTTACCCCACCAGCAATACACATGACATTCTGTCATTCCTAACATTAATCACACCTTTATACTCTATTTTGTGAGACTCGAGTAGTTTCCCCTATCCATCTGTGCCACTTCTCCGTGTAGCCTGCGCATTCGCACACGGAAAAGTATCATGGGTTACACAGAGAAGTATCGCTCGAGTCACACAAAACGGAATATAACCTTGCGGATAAAGTTCGGAATCACACAATTTAATGTGTACAACATCTAAAGACCTGCATCACTATACTGAGAGAGTTGCTGTTTTTCAAAAACATACGTACTTAGGTGTTTTTGGAGCCTTTTTTCATGTTTTATAATGCCCCTGAAACTGCTGAACAAGCATGAGGAAGTATATCGCTGGTGGGGTACGCTTCTCAAAAACAAATGAAATCGCAAAAAAAAGTGTCTGGTACTTCTAAAACATGTCAAATACAGATTTGGTTCAAAAGAGTGAACTTCTCCTTTAATAGCCTACATAAGGAAAACATATAAAATTACCAAGTGTACAGGTGTAGAAATAAAACTGAGATTTTCAGAGGGTTCCCTGTCCTGCAGATGAAAAAAGAGAGGAAATAACAAGGCAGCCAATGGAGAGGGCATTGCGAGAGGAAAGAGATAAGTATAGATAGGGATACATTCAAGAGGGATACAGAGACTATTCCATTTCCATGCCAGACTGAATTGATTGAAAGGGAATTTGGGTTAAAAATGTAAACAATGAAAAATTCCTCAAACAAATTATCAAAATTGACAGCCATCAAAATTATATGTACTATCCCGCTGTACATAATTTGGGATGGATGACATCCCACTGGGAACACTGATAGGATATCATTGATAACTATAGTCTCTGGCCTGTATCAACTCTGTTTAAACAACTCACCGGTGGGCTCTGTTTCTTGGTTTTGATCACGTCCTCCAGTAGCTCCACCTCTGCCCCCAAGGTCTCCTGAATCACTACGTCTTCCGGAGCGATCTCCATAGCAACCGTATACTGGCTCCCTACATTTTGAAGAACACAAAGTAAGCAAAAAGAAATCCACACAGACAGTGACTGACTTACACACACACACAGATGATATAGTGACATGGAGAAATTCAGAATAACTTGCTACAGTATTACCACAGATAGAAAAAGGGTTAGTTGCCAGTTTGGCATTACTGTGTAGACTGTGATAGTTAAACTCCCAAAGGCAAAACATTAGTTCTAATGTCACTTTCTGCAAAATGTTGCTAATATTGGCCAAGAGGGTTGTTAACTTCCATGATATTGTCCTGCTAAGCGCCCGAGTGACGCAATGGTCTAAGGCACTGCATCTCAGTGCAAGAGGCGTCACTACAGTCCCTGGTTCGAATCCAGGCTATATAACATCCAGTCGTGATTGGGAGTCCCATTGAGCAGCGTCCGGGTATGGTCGGGCGCCATCATTGTAAATAAGAATTTGTTCTTAACTGACTTGCCTAGTTAAATAAAGGTTAGATCTCCTCTCTGCTGGTACTAGCGTTAGCTAGGCTAAAGTTATCAAAAATATGTTTTTATTCAGGCAATCTAGGGTGTAATCATTAGTGCAAACAGTTGCAAATTGGACAGATTCTGGTAGGTCCCGTCCCGTTTTGTTTGCTTCCTTTTCCGAAACGATTTGTAACAGAATAGCGTCATGAATACACCCCTAACTAGATATGAGACAACAAGTTATTCCAATTATGTACTTCAGACTACACAGGTGTGTAGCTAGATCGCTCACTAACGTACAAGTTAACTCTCAAATGTGAGGATCACGTAACAATTTCTCTCCAATGTAATGACGCGCTCAATGCTGTTGTTATCGATCGAGAGAGAGCGCGTTCTCCCATTCGATTATGCCGTTGGTTTGGTGCACGTGCGAAATTGGCATTGATTCGTTTATTTTTGGACTTAAATTCCCTAGCTAACACCTACTACGAATTGTGAATAACTATAGCAACATTTGTAAAACAATTACCTTTTATGTCCCTTTTAAACGTTAAAATTCCCTGCTTTGGCTTCCATCATTTATTCTCTATTTCCTGTTTTAACAGGAATGGGTGGAGTCAGTGTGACGCCTACAGCTCCCAGTATGCACCAGTGGCCATCTTTGTAAAGGCTATACTACAACTCCCAGTATTCATAAGGTCCTATAAGGTCCTACTTTAATTTATGATTTAAATGTGATGCCAAGTTTTGATGCCATTTCAATTATGCCATTTTTATTATGTAATTAATTAATTATTAGGCCTATTTTATTAGCTAAGTGGGGAATTTAAATTAGTAAAAATAGGACTATATTGTTGTTAAGTAGCTAAATGACTATTTTTAGGGTATTTGTAGGACACTTATCTTCTCCACAGCTTAATGGGACAATCTAACGGCAATAATAAAGTAATGAAAACTTTCTGCATTAGTATATGGTATTATACCATATAGGCCCACAAAAAAAACACGTGGTTCTATTTGATTATTATTTATTCAGTTTTGCATCACTAGCTAGGCCAATATCCGCATAAAAACAATGTGCGCATTTTCCCACCAGAGATAGTAGATAAAATACTGTGCGTGATGACGTAGTGCACATAAAACTTATATTTATTGTTAAATCCCCATAAAAATTATATTTATTGTTAAATCCCCATGTACCGAATAAAAAAATCCAAGTTAAATGGGTTTCCATCTAAATACCATCTACAACAAAATAACATGTTTTCAGGGCACTGGCTCATCACACATGCATGTATTGCTTTGAAGTCTGTGCACTGTGCATTGAAGCCTATTCACATGATTTATTCTAGGTTCACTTAGAGGACATTTCAAAATCCATCTGAAATTATTGTCATCAACATATGACACCCTCCCATAAAAAGTATGATTAGCTAAAAGTATGCCTGAACTACATGAACGGTGCTACAATTTACTAACCAAATTTTACACAGCATTTACAAACGTCAGAACTCCAATCAGTTTACAAAACATGGAATTATGTGTTGTATTCATTACGTCTTGCAACGGAAATAGTTTAACGTTTAAGAACCAAACGGAAGAAAACAGAGCAAACGGAACGAAACGGGGAGGGACCTAGCACATACCTACTTGAATTTGTCCAATAGAAACTCTCGTATTCGTTGCAAAACGGAAAACGTTTTTGGCATAATGAATACTCCCCTGTCGTGCAACAAAACCACACTGAACTGCCCGGAACTAATGTAGCCTAGTCATCTGGCTTCCCAACGAAAGATTTGAGAGATGTACTTCAGCGTTACCGTCTGTTTTTGTTTCCGTTTTGTGGATTTTATCTGGAAAGCAAGTAGCTAATCCTTCATGAAAAGCCAATTAATCGCATAACGTAAGTGTTAACGAAATAACTATGTGTATTGTAAAATGAAAGACGAGTGAAAGTGTTTTAAATATATGCGTCGTTGGCCTGGAAAGACTAGCGTTCATTCAATCATTGTAATTCTCCCGGCTACAACTATGGCAATTTCCATGATTTGTTCATGGCTGTTCGTGTAGTAGGTATATCATCTATTTAGAATGTTCCTGTCCACTTTACCTGGACATCGAGTTGATCTAGCTAATAATAATAATAATAATAGACATTCACCACTTACCAAGAGGAGGTTTCGTATAGTCGTGGTCACAGTTAAGTGTCCGGCTCCTGGTTCTCGATTTCTCAAACATCAACTCCAAGACGAGCTTTTGCCCTTTCATATCCAGATTCCCGCGTTGTTGCGGGATGATAGTCGTTCCATTGGAAACGTCTAGGAACAGCCCCCGGCTTCAGACCCTTGCGGTCTGACGAAGTCGCCAGGGTTGAAGTGTAAGTTGCATATATACAGAATGTGCTTCCTCGACGTCTCTTCTAATTGCATGCCCCCACTTCTTCTTCAATTCATCAATGCTCGGGGGATATATGACTGTTTTTGTTTGGAATTTGAGCACTGCGGGACACTACAAACACGTATGTTTTTCGAGTCCGCCATTGGCATTTCTGTTGCCGGAAGTGCGTCGACCCACCTGCAGCTACTTCCGCTTTTAAGAGCCAGGAATTGTGTATATAGCCACTCTTCAGATCGATTCCACCCAAATATATTTGTTACTGTAGCTAGATGCTGCATATCAGTAGAGCAGTATCCATAACATTTGAACTGATGTTCCCATTAAATCACATTAAATCTGTTCCCATTTTATTTTGACAGTTGACCACAGTGTGCAACATGTCAGAATCTGGCCACAGTCAACCCAGCATGTATGGACAGGGACGGAGGAGAAGGCAACGCCGAGACAGAGATGTGGGTCCCCCGGGGCAAAACCTCTCTGGTCCCAGTCGAGATCGAGAATATGTCCCCAGAGAACGCAGGGTAAGAACAAGAGTGCACGGCTTTCCTATGCAGGAAAATGATCTCTATGGGCTTCTTTAGTTTATTGTAGTTCTTATCTGGTCTTTGAAGGATGCCAGTGAGGAGCTTCCAGGACCACTCCTTCAGAAGACCCCCATCATACTGGCCAAACCCCTTGGCGTACGGGTAAGGAGAGATGCTCTCGCTGAAGGTTGTTGTCTGTAAGATGACTGAAGGTTTTTACTGAATTCAGATGCATGGGTCTTGACAGTAAATACAACAACAAGTATAATGCATTGGCTCTTGTTTTGTTTCAGTCCAAGCCTTCCGAGAGTGTACTCATCAGTGGAGGCCAGGCTCTGGAGAAGCCCATCATGCTCATCAAGACCAGGGAGGATGGGGGGAAACCAGGGACCCCTCCTGACGTGGCTTCTCCAGTCTCTGGCTCTGGGGCCTCAAAGCTAGAGAGGGAGGGCTAGTGCCCTACCCAACCTGTCTACCAGATCCAAAACAGAGGCATGGTAGCAGCTGCTTCCAGCGGTGCTGTCGACCGTGAGTCAATACTGGTCAAAGACCACTGCTTTCTTTACTAGTGTCATCAGAGACATAATATAGACAATAAAAGAAAGGCCTCAGACCACCATGGATGCAGGACATGTCTACTGATCACCAGCATTACCCTAGCCATTATAAGCATTTATTTACTGTAGCAGTGAATACAATCTCTAACACATGTACATTACTTACAGCTGTGATTGTCCAGACCAAGCTCGTCCCCCCTGAGAAGATGAAGCACAGCATCAAGCTGGTGGACGATCAGATGAGCTGGTGTGACAGCGCCATGGAGGTAAAGCTCTTCTGATTATCGTTGTCGTGCCATACATATGTGTAACATATGCAACTTTATTTATATTTATTTATTTATCAACTCCTAAATATGCATGAACTGCACCATTTATACCCAGAGTTTTTAGGAGCTCAATGGTTAAGCACCTTACTGCTCAACACTTTTTTTGTGAGTGCATAGGGAAAATGGGGCTTGAATATGTATATCAATTTTAGGGTAGCTTTAGATAAAACGCCACCCTACCTCAAAAATATTTTTTGGGGGCACAAAATGTATCAATATGATGCTAACTAGTTAAAATACCCCACTAGCTAATGATTAGATCAATAGGGTAAATGCAGATAGCGACACCATGATTCAGCCAATTTATTTCTAGCCACTATGCCTTTTATTGGTTGGGCTACAGGTGATAATGTTTATTGCTAATAGCTTACCTGATAATATGGACCATGCATGGACCATGCCTGTGTTACAGTACCTAAGGTACCAGACAGACATGGTGGTAGTGGGAGTCATTGGTCTGCAGGGAACAGGGAAATCCACCATCATGTCTCTCCTGTCTGCTAACGCACCTGAAGAAGACCAAAAGTATTGTTCTATTGACACCCCCTTACATGGAGCTCTTTCCATCTATAAAGACAGGGAATATTGTGTTGTATATTGTACTTTATATTGTAAATTAATGTAATTCAATTTTAAAGTTAACAGTAACATATGGTTGTATTGTGTCTATGTGTGTTTGTGTAGGGGCTATGTGTTCAGGGCTCAGATTCAGGAGATCAAAGAGAGAGGAGGGAACCAGAGCACGGGTATTGACTTCTACATTACCCAGGAAAGAGTCATCTTTTTGGACACACAGGTCAGATTAAAGCATCAGCGGTTAAGGCGATTCACTGTATCTCAAATTTTGTATTTATTCATATACCATTCCTCTTGCTCCAATGTTATTTTCTATACCAATGTGTTCCTCCAGCCCATTCTTAGCCCCTCCATTTTGGATCGCCTAATCAACAACGAATGTAAGCTGCCTCCAGAGTACAATCTTCCTCACACCTACGTGGAGATGCAGGTCAGTGAGGGGCCAGCAGGGGGCACTGAGCAACAGAGGCTCATCTGATCCAGTCTGATGATTCATTTTTTTATCATTCTCTTCAGATCACTGCCGTCCTGTTCACAGTGTGCCACGTGGTCATTTTGATTCAATACTGGTTCACTGACATCAACATCTACAGGTAACCACCCCACCCGTCTGGCAAACAAGAGCATTAGCACTGAATCACTAATGCTTATCATGGGGTTTTCAAATCAGGGCAGATAGGATCATCATTGGAGTGTAGTGTTCTGTGTCTGAGTGTATTTTGGCTGTGGCATTACAATTTACACTCATCACCATGGAAAGGTTTTACACCCTTGCATCCATTGTGCTGTCACAACATTGGGAATGTTCTGATATCATATTCATGTTGTCGTTGTAGTGGTTGATGTGCTGTGTGAATATTCTGACCAGGTTTTTTGAAGTGTCTCTGTGGTGATGATGATATTGTCTCTGACCAGGTTCCTCCAGACAGCAGAGATGTTAAAGCCCTCCACCCCCTCAGCCAGCCATGACAGCACTGGCTCCTCTGGCACCGAAGAGGGATTAGAGTACTACCCACACCGACTCACATAGGTGACAGATGTAGCAACAGACACACACACACACACTCTAGTTCCGGCTGAGTGTACTGAATGCTCAATAATGTGTTGTTCTGTTGTCTAGTGTTCCTGCAGAACAAATCTAGTCGTGATGAGTTCTGTCCCAGAAACCTGAAGAAGATGCATATGGCAGTGGACAAGCTGATTGCCCACTCCCATCTGAAATATAAAGGTTAGACTGGAGAGGATGTACCAACAGGCTTATCACAACTTTCACATATTTAAACACTATACTATTGTGTTGTTTCTATATTAGGATTCCTGCACGTGCATCTTTTTGAAGGGTGAGAAGTGCAAAGCAGTGACAAATGTCATTCAAAAAAAACATAAAGTGTGCAGACATGGGTTTAGTTAGCTTGTATTGACTGATCATGTTCTGGTTTCTATATGCAGGCACTTTGTCCATGCTGGACTGTAACATTTTCCCTGGCCTGGACCGCGACTACCTGGAAACAGAGGTCAACATGTTCCTGCTGCCCCTCATGGAGAATGAGGGGGAGGACGCTCTAACCAAAGCAGGTCAGAGCAAATACCATGTCTTAGTTTTCACATACACGTCTGTCTATTTTATCTATTTATTTTGTATTTCACCTTTATTTAACCAGGTAGGCTAGTTGAGAACAAGTTCTCATTTGCAACTGCGACCTGGCCAAGATAAAGCAAAGCAGTTTGACACATACAACAACACTGAGTTACACATGGAAGAAACAAACACACAGTCAATAATACTGTAGAAAAAGGCTATATACAGCATGTGCAAATGAGGTAAGATAAGGGAGGTAAGGCAATAAATAGGCCATGGTGACGAAGTAATTACTATATAGCACTTAAACACTGGAATGGTAGATGTGCAGAAGATGAATGTGCAGGTAGAGATACTGTGGTGCAAAGGAGCAAGATAAATGAATAAATACAGTATGGGCATGAGGTAGTTGGATGGGCTATTTACAGATGGGCTATGTACAGGTGCAGTGATCTGTGAGATGCTCTGACAGCTGGTGCTTAAAGCTAGTGAGGGAGATGTCTATCTTTGTGGATGTTCTCCTCTCTCATTCCTTTGTTATATTGATTACCCATGTCTGTGTCTTGGTGTTTTGTTCTAGGGTCCGTGGCCGCCCCCCTCTTCTCTCTCCTCCCGCTGTCACACACCATCCTCACAGATAAGAAATGAGGCAAAGATATGGAAATGAGGCAAAACTGTACTCAAAAATATGTTTGACTGTTATGTTGTGACAGGTTTCACTATGCAGTTCGCATCTGGGGCGGGGTGAAGAAGTCCTCAGCCCTGTCTGAATACAGTTGTCTACCTGCCTAGCAGCACTGTCAACCTGTTATGAATATACTGAAGGAAATGGATGTCCCTGTCCTACATTAGGACCAGAAGAGACAGAGAGAGAGCTGGGTCTGGAGATGGACAGTGCCAGTACTATTGGGCTCACCGGTTCAGTCAGTGGTGAAATGAGGTGCTTGATGTTGAGGAGAGGTCCATCTCATTGGGAACATATGGAACTACAGATAGTTCAACTTTGGTGTCTCTGGCTTTGTAACAGAGGGAGAAAGGGGACAGCTGATCAGATTCAGGTGTCAATGTGACAGTAAATAACCTTGCTAAGTGTCAGAAGATTCAGATGGTACAGAAAAGGAATGACTTTGAAAGATACATTCTGACTAGCACGCAAATGGTGAAAGTAATATTTAGTTGAAGCATACAGTGGTGCTTCATTTTAATTTCAAAATATGTGATTGTCTAAAGTATTTGTTACCGGTTCATCTGAAATGTTATGATGGTTTATTATGTAAAGATGGAGCTGAGATTCAGGACAAGACACTTCTGCAAAAGAATTGTAAAAAAATATGATGTAATCATTAACATTAATGAAAGATATACTCTGTTATATCTCCCTGTTGATGTAGTAACATTAGAATACTGTAAGAACATTCTGAAAGAGTATAAAATCCTTTCTATTCCACAACCTTTCCATTTCAGGCAAGTAATATTGATTAAATCTTAATCTTAACTAGGATTATTTTCAAATCCAGAAGCAAAAAAATATTTTTTTGATTACGCAATCATCTCAAAACATCAAATTTGACTGTCATGGTGGTGATTGAATCCTTTAAAAAATAATAGACTTCATGCTGTAGGTTATAGAGATTAAATTGGTATGAATATGCAAAAGGAAGCATAGTATTTTATGTATATATTTGGGCAAGATATAGTTTCCTTGTATATTTAAAAGGCACTTATGAAAAAACATCCCATCCCCCATCCCTCGAACATAATCAAAACAGTCTCTTTGACAGTATCTCACTCATCGGCCTTCAGAGCCTTCTTCAGTAAGTTTTGCGCATCTTCAGACCATCAATGTTGACCCAGCTGCCTTGGTCAGAATGTTGATGCGTCTTTGCTCATCTCCTTGTTCAGAGGGGACTTGAGGACTGCTTTCAGCTCCTCCACTGGCACATTTGTTCTACCAGCAAGGCTCTGCAGAGACTCATTATTAAGACCAAAAGCCTGATAGTACATTCTGATCTCCCTTACCAAGATGGTTATGTCTACACTAACGGAGTGACCTGAAATTGGTATTGTTGCCCCACAGCCAGATACAAGAGCTGATCCCCATATGTTAGCTTGGAGAGCCTCGTTCTTCCTCTGGTTAGTTTTCAGGCTCATGTTGGGAATGGCTAACAGCAGGACATGCCTCTTGAGAACAGGAAGTTCCTTCTCCATTGTCTCCACCAGTTTGGGGAAGTCATAGAGAGGTACTGAAATTGGAGATGAGGAAGACCTGAGGAGACCACACCATGATACTAGAAGTCCTAAGTTGAGCAAAGCATATAAAATGAAGACCAGTACAACCACAACAGTAACTGTATTTCCACTAACTTGTCCAGTGATAAAAAAAAGGGCCACTTTTTAACTTAAGGCTTTATTCTACACCAGCACCATACCAGTGTCTACATACACTGAGTGTACGGGACATCTGCTCTTTCCCTGATGTAGACTGACCAGGTGAAAGCTATGATCCCTTATTGATGTTACCTGTTAAATACACTTAAATCAGTGTAGATGAAGGAGATGAGACTGGTAAAATAAGGACTTTTAAGCCTTGAGACAAATGAGACATGGATTGTGTACGTGTGCCATTCAAAGGATGAATGGGCAAGACAAATTATTTAATAGCCTTTGAACTGGGTATAGTAGTAGGTGCCAAGTGCACCAGTTTGAGTGTGTCAAGAACTGCAACGCTGTTGGGTTTTTATGCTCAACAGTTTCCCGTGTGTATCAAGAATGGTCCACCACCCAAAGGGCATCTAGCCAACTTGACACAACAGTGGGAAGCATTGGAGTCAACATGGGCCACCATCCCTGTGGAACGCTTTTGACATATTTTAGATTCCATGGCCCAAGTGCAACTCAGTATTAGGAAGGTGTTATTAATGTTTTGTACACTCAGAGTACATGCAACATTGTCATATTGCAATGAGAACATAGCATTTTACAAACAACATCATGTGACTCTATAAGGGAATACCCCAATAAAGTGCCATAAGGGATGGATGCAGATTAACACAAATATTCTTTACTTAGTTTATAACTAATGATGTTACACTCGCCGAATAAGCAGCGCATGAGTGAAGTCTTTATGAAAATAAATCATGTTTTTATGTACCATTGCGCTCAAACTCAAAATGTTGGTGTGTTAAACCAATATACCACGAATAAAGGGTGGTTTGAACACAGAATATACAAAGCTTCCCAACTTCCGCTTTCATTTTTTAGTTTTTCAGCAGGCCAGGGAATAAACCAACACAAACGTTTCGTTGTCCACCTTCTTCAGTGTATGTCTGGTTTCAGACAGCAGTTATCTAGAGTGAGACACAGCTGTGAATTATAGTAATCAACAGGACCAAGTTTTACAAAACTTTTCTAATCAGATTTTTAAATGTTAGAATTGGGTATTTCAAAACTGAAAATGAGATTCTAATCCTTGACACAAGTATGAATGATTTGTAAACAACAGTTGATTAACAGTTGGTTGGCATTCTCACATGTTCGTGGAGTGGATCATGTACTCCCCTATAAAAGACACTTGAAAGATATCAAATCTATATTGAGCAAGTATTTGCTGAAGTTGTATCTATTTTTTGGTGTGAACCACCCTTAAATGTGTTACATTTACATTCAAATGAGTGAACAATCGATTCTCAAATGACATCTTTGTTGTAAGCACCGGCTGAGTGACGGAATCTCAGTCTATAGTTATGGATCTGTGTTTTTCATTTTTAGCCTTTTTATTCTTCCCAGAATCGCACAGTGGCATCACTAGTAATTCAAATTCCTATGATATATGTTGGCATATAGCCAGTCACATTTCAACCACATTATTTTACTGTACTTGGCCGTACTGTACACAGGCTTTTGTGGTCATACATGGTTATTGAAAATTAGTAGCCTAACAAGTTTCTACAAGGCCCCTGTCACATTTGCAATCAAATTATTTGAAACACTGCAAATACTGTTGTGTATGTGTAATTTTTTATTTTGAAAATGTGTAATTGTTTGGTATTTCCACCACAAAAGTGTATTGCTTTATAGTATGCATGGTTTTCAGTATCGGCATATTTCGGAAGGGCCCGTGGTGATGGAGGATGCAGAGAAGGTGACTGTGGTCACCATGGAGAAGGCCGTTGAGGAGGGGCCCGTGGTGACGGATGCAGAGAAGTTGACCGTGGTAACCATGGAGGGAACTGATCCCAATCAGGGCAGCTAAGCGAGAGAACTGAATCTTGAGCAGAAATAACACTGGGGACTTTATTTAACTAGGCAAGTCAGTTAAGAACAAATTCTTATTTACAATGACGGCCAAACCCGGATGACGCTGGGCCAATTGTGCACCACCCTATGGGACTCCCGATCACAGGCGGTTGGTATACAGCCTGGAATTGGACCAGTGTGTCTGTAGTGACGCCTCAAGCACTGAGATGCAGTGCCTTAGACCGCTGCACCACTCGGGAGCCCAAGAGTTGTGTTCTCTTTTGAAATCAAAGTTGCCTCATTCCTGGAGTTTCCAGATGTAGCCTAGGCTACATGCCATGATCTAAATAAACAGGAGTAGCCGGTGCATTTTATTTCAAATAGGTATCCAGCCTATTTGTCAGATAAACCATAGCCTACAGCTCAAAATATATTTTACTTAGCAGAGTAGGGAAGATCATAACAATTCCTTGAACTCTCAACAAACAACCCACTCAATCTCTAAACCAGATTTGATAAATTTTAACCACTTAATTTGAACTGTACAATCAAATCAGCTGTAAGCAACAATGGTGATAAGGTTAAGAAAATGACACTGACAATGTGATATCATTCGGAAACAATCGAGTTTATAAATGTAGAATAACATTGCATTCATACGTTGCTTCATAAGCACTAGTCTATACATACTGTTGGCTTGCAATTAAACGCATTTACACTAAATAGACCATTTTTACATTAACTTCACAAGCATGTTGACATCAGTCTTGTCCTGGAGGCAGAACTGAGCGATTTCCCCTGTTGGGGATTCATCAGAATTAGTTGGGTAACATAGATAAGATGTTTTATTTTCATGATATGCTTATGAGTTATTTCTCATGAGAATGTATTTTGTTGTACTATAGTGGTGGCCATTTGCAGTTATCTGTTCTCTGTCAGGACTAAGTTGTTTGGGCCGCAGAGATGGGAGAGGTCAAGGTGTCATCATGTGTAAACATATATTTTAAACCATGTGAAGGGATGATTGATGGGGAACCAATTATCTCTTGGCTCCATTGTGTCTGTGTGCCAGTCACTCCCTACTTTTCCCATCGGGGAGAGGAGGATGGCAGTGTCTGGAACCATTCTATGTTCCCTCTCTCGTTGCCCCTATCTTGACCTAGAGGCTCACTTTCCTCTCTGTGAGCTTGTCCAGAATTGGGTGGGGGTAATGTCTTGGTACCATTTTGTACCAAGGATGAGATAAGAGCTTTGTTTAGGAGACCAAACTGAACGATCATTTATAGCCAATTCTGTCTGGCTAGGGGATATTTCTCTCTGAAGTAAAGTTTTTATTTGTGTAAGTTCCTAAGACCTGTGGTTTGTCATGTCGACCAGGGGGGGTTGATCTTTGCTATAAAGGATCCCAGTTGCCATTATGTTGACCACTCTCAACTTTTCATTAGAGATACTGAACTGTTGAAAGTCAAAATGCTATTGCAAAAGCTTCATTATTATTAAAGGTGAAGATTAAGCACAACTCTGACTGGTGTGTGATTTGCTCTCTCATCATTTGGTAATTAAGGAAATTTCCACGACACCCCTTAGATAGGCTGGCTATATTGTAAAAAATTCATGACAACAATTTTGGTCCTAATTTAGGGTTAGCAGTGTGGTTAGGTTTAAAATCTGATTTTGTGGCTGTGCCAGCTAATGACCACTCTGCAGAGCTGCCTCCAGAAGTAGACTACAATAAAAGTAATAGAGGTAACACAATAAGAGTAACAATAATGAGGCTATATACAGGGGGCACCGGAATCGGGGCAGTGTGGGGGGGGTACAGGCTAATTGAGGTAATCTGTACATGTAGGTGGGGGCGAAGTTACTATGCATAGGTAATAAACAAACAGCGAGTAGCAGCAGTGTACAAAGGGGGGGTCGGGGGTCAGCCATTTCCTAACTCTTTCCCTTGTCCCTAACCCTTAGATGTTTGTAAATGTGTAAGCAATGCGGTGTAAGCTCCACCACTTTCCTGATTATACCTATCCAGACCCTTCAGAAAAATTAAGTCAGGGCCAAGGAGGAGGGATAGGGAGTGAATTTGGACCAGCAAATAATGTGTATGTGCCACCTAAGAGTTTCAATTCAGTTTTTTTTGTTCATTCAGGTTGAAGTTCAGTGGAAGAGAAGCAGGTGTCCATTGTGACCATGGAGGAGGACACTGGCACTGCAGAGAAAAGACAGAAACCAAATAAGTGCAAAGGTACATGGACCTATATTTAATTTGTCACTGCACACAATACGGGTCTGGGCTGTCATCTCTATAGTACATAATGTTATCTTAGTTGTTTATTCATTTAAAAAAAATGTATTTCACCTTTTTTTAACCAGGTAGGCAAGTTGAGAACAAGTTCTCATTTACAATTGCGACCTGGCAAAGCAGTTTGACACAGAGTTACACATGTAGTAAAACAAACATACAGTAAATAATACAGTAGAAAAATAAGTCTATATACAATGTGAGCAAATGAGGTGAGATAAGGGAGGTAAGGGAGGTTCCTCTGGTTAGTTTTCAGGCTCATGTTGGGAATGGCTAACAGCAGGACATGCCTCTTGAAAACAGGAAGTTCCTTCTCCATTGTCTCCACCAGTTTGGGGAAGTCATAGAGAGGTACTGAAATTGGAGATGAGGAAGACCTGAGGAGACCACACCATGATACTAGAAGTCCTAAGTTGAGCAAAGCATATAAAATGAAGACCAGTACAACCACAACAGTAACTGTATTTCCACTAACTTGTCCAGTGATTAAAAAAAGGGCCACTTTTTAACTTAAGGCTTTATTCTACACCAGCACCATACCAGTGTCTGCATACACTGAGTGTGGACATCTGCTCTTTCCCTGATGTAGACTGACCAGGTGAAAGCTATGATCCCTTATTGATGTTACCTGTTAAATACACTTCAATCAGTGTAGATGAAGGAGATGAGACTGGTAAAATAAGGACTTTTAAGCCTTGAGACAAATGAGACATGGATTGTGTACGTGTGCCATTCAAAGGATGAATGGGCAAGACAAAAGATTTAATAGCCTTTGAACTGGGTATAGTAGTAGGTGCCAAGTGCACCAGTTTGAGTGTGTCAAGAACTGCAACGCTGTTGGGTTTTTATGCTCAACAGTTTCCCGTGTGTATCAAGAATGGTCCACCACCCAAAGGGCATCTAGCCAACTTGACACAACAGTGGGAAGCATTGGAGTCAACATGGGCCACCATCCCTGTGGAACGCTTTTGACATATTTTAGATTCCATGGCCCAAGTGCAACTCAGTATTAGGAAGGTGTTATTAATGTTTTGTACACTCAGAGTACATGCAACATTGTCATATTGCAATGAGAACATAGCATTTTACAAACAACATCATGTGACTCTATAAGGGAATACCCCAATAAAGTGCCATAAGGGATGGATGCAGATTAACACAAATATTCTTTACTTAGTTTATAACTAATGATGTTACACTCGCCGAATAAGCAGCGCATGAGTGAAGTCTTTATGAAAATAAATCATGTTTTTACGTACCATTGCGCTCAAACTCAAAATGTTGGTGTGTTAAACAAATATACCACGAATAAAGGGTGGTTTGAACACAGAATATACAAAACTTCCCAACTTCCGCTTTCATTTTTTTGTTTTTCAGCAGGCCAGGGAATAAACTAACACAAACGTTTCGTTGTCCACCTTCTTCAGTGTATGTCTGGTTTCAGACAGCAGTTATCTAGAGTGAGACACAGCTGTGAATTATAGTAATCAACAGGACCAAGTTTTACAAAACTTTTCTAATCAGATTTTTAAATGTTAGAATTGGGTATTTCAAAACTGAAAATGAGATTCTAATCCTTGACACAAGTATGAATGATTTGTAAACAACAGTTGATTAACAGTTGGTTGGCATTCTCACATGTTTGTGGAGTGGATCATGTACTCCCCTATAAAAGACACTTGAAAGATATCAAATCTATATTGAGCAAGTATTTGCTGAAGTTGTATCTATTTTTTGGTGTGAACCACCCTTAAATGTGTTACATTTACATTCAAATGAGTGAACAATCGATTCTCAAATGACATCTTTGTTGTAAGCACCGGCTGAGTGACGGAATCTCAGTCTATAGTTATGGATCTGTGTTTTTCATTTTTAGCCTTTTTATTCTTCCCAGAATCGCACAGTGGCATCACTAGTAATTCAAATTCCTATGATATATGTTGGCATATAGCCAGTCACATTTCAACCACATTATTTTACTGTACTTGGCCGTACTGTACACAGGCTTTTGTGGTCATACATGGTTATTGAAAATTAGTAGCCTAACAAGTTTCTACAAGGCCCCTGTCACATTTGCAATCAAATTATTTGAAACACTGCAAATACTGTTGTGTATGTGTAATTTTTTATTTTGAAAATGTGTAATTGTTTGGTATTTCCACCACAAAAGTGTATTGCTTTATAGTATGCATGGTTTTCAGTATCGGCATATTTCGGAAGGGCCCGTGGTGATGGAGGATGCAGAGAAGGTGACTGTGGTCACCATGGAGAAGGCCGTTGAGGAGGGGCCCGTGGTGACGGATGCAGAGAAGTTGACCGTGGTAACCATGGAGGGAACTGATCCCAATCAGGGCAGCTAAGCGAGAGAACTGAATCTTGAGCAGAAATAACACTGGGGACTTTATTTAACTAGGCAAGTCAGTTAAGAACAAATTCTTATTTACAATGACGGCCAAACCCGGATGACGCTGGGCCAATTGTGCACCACCCTATGGGACTCCCGATCACAGGCGGTTGGTATACAGCCTGGAATTGGACCAGTGTGTCTGTAGTGACGCCTCAAGCACTGAGATGCAGTGCCTTAGACCGCTGCACCACTCGGGAGCCCAAGAGTTGTGTTCTCTTTTGAAATCAAAGTTGCCTCATTCCTGGAGTTTCCAGATGTAGCCTAGGCTACATGCCATGATCTAAATAAACAGGAGTAGCCGGTGCATTTTATTTCAAATAGGTATCCAGCCTATTTGTCAGATAAACCATAGCCTACAGCTCAAAATATATTTTACTTAGCAGAGTAGGGAAGATCATAACAATTCCTTGAACTCTCAACAAACAACCCACTCAATCTCTAAACCAGATTTGATAAATTTTAACCACTTAATTTGAACTGTACAATCAAATCAGCTGTAAGCAACAATGGTGATAAGGTTAAGAAAATGACACTGACAATGTGATATCATTCGGAAACAATCGAGTTTATAAATGTAGAATAACATTGCATTCATACGTTGCTTCATAAGCACTAGTCTATACATACTGTTGGCTTGCAATTAAACGCATTTACACTAAATAGACCATTTTTACATTAACTTCACAAGCATGTTGACATCAGTCTTGTCCTGGAGGCAGAACTGAGCGATTTCCCCTGTTGGGGATTCATCAGAATTAGTTGGGTAACATAGATAAGATGTTTTATTTTCATGATATGCTTATGAGTTATTTCTCATGAGAATGTATTTTGTTGTACTATAGTGGTGGCCATTTGCAGTTATCTGTTCTCTGTCAGGACTAAGTTGTTTGGGCCGCAGAGATGGGAGAGGTCAAGGTGTCATCATGTGTAAACATATATTTTAAACCATGTGAAGGGATGATTGATGGGGAACCAATTATCTCTTGGCTCCATTGTGTCTGTGTGCCAGTCACTCCCTACTTTTCCCATCGGGGAGAGGAGGATGGCAGTGTCTGGAACCATTCTATGTTCCCTCTCTCGTTGCCCCTATCTTGACCTAGAGGCTCACTTTCCTCTCTGTGAGCTTGTCCAGAATTGGGTGGGGGTAATGTCTTGGTACCATTTTGTACCAAGGATGAGATAAGAGCTTTGTTTAGGAGACCAAACTGAACGATCATTTATAGCCAATTCTGTCTGGCTAGGGGATATTTCTCTCTGAAGTAAAGTTTTTATTTGTGTAAGTTCCTAAGACCTGTGGTTTGTCATGTCGACCAGGGGGGGTTGATCTTTGCTATAAAGGATCCCAGTTGCCATTATGTTGACCACTCTCAACTTTTCATTAGAGATACTGAACTGTTGAAAGTCAAAATGCTATTGCAAAAGCTTCATTATTATTAAAGGTGAAGATTAAGCACAACTCTGACTGGTGTGTGATTTGCTCTCTCATCATTTGGTAATTAAGGAAATTTCCACGACACCCCTTAGATAGGCTGGCTATATTGTAAAAAATTCATGACAACAATTTTGGTCCTAATTTAGGGTTAGCAGTGTGGTTAGGTTTAAAATCTGATTTTGTGGCTGTGCCAGCTAATGACCACTCTGCAGAGCTGCCTCCAGAAGTAGACTACAATAAAAGTAATAGAGGTAACACAATAAGAGTAACAATAATGAGGCTATATACAGGGGGCACCGGAATCGGGGCAGTGTGGGGGGGGTACAGGCTAATTGAGGTAATCTGTACATGTAGGTGGGGGCGAAGTTACTATGCATAGGTAATAAACAAACAGCGAGTAGCAGCAGTGTACAAAGGGGGGGTCGGGGGTCAGCCATTTCCTAACTCTTTCCCTTGTCCCTAACCCTTAGATGTTTGTAAATGTGTAAGCAATGCGGTGTAAGCTCCACCACTTTCCTGATTATACCTATCCAGACCCTTCAGAAAAATTAAGTCAGGGCCAAGGAGGAGGGATAGGGAGTGAATTTGGACCAGCAAATAATGTGTATGTGCCACCTAAGAGTTTCAATTCAGTTTTTTTTGTTCATTCAGGTTGAAGTTCAGTGGAAGAGAAGCAGGTGTCCATTGTGACCATGGAGGAGGACACTGGCACTGCAGAGAAAAGACAGAAACCAAATAAGTGCAAAGGTACATGGACCTATATTTAATTTGTCACTGCACACAATACGGGTCTGGGCTGTCATCTCTATAGTACATAATGTTATCTTAGTTGTTTATTCATTTAAAAAAAATGTATTTCACCTTTTTTTAACCAGGTAGGCAAGTTGAGAACAAGTTCTCATTTACAATTGCGACCTGGCAAAGCAGTTTGACACAGAGTTACACATGTAGTAAAACAAACATACAGTAAATAATACAGTAGAAAAATAAGTCTATATACAATGTGAGCAAATGAGGTGAGATAAGGGAGGTAAGGGAGGTTCCTCTGGTTAGTTTTCAGGCTCATGTTGGGAATGGCTAACAGCAGGACATGCCTCTTGAAAACAGGAAGTTCCTTCTCCATTGTCTCCACCAGTTTGGGGAAGTCATAGAGAGGTACTGAAATTGGAGATGAGGAAGACCTGAGGAGACCACACCATGATACTAGAAGTCCTAAGTTGAGCAAAGCATATAAAATGAAGACCAGTACAACCACAACAGTAACTGTATTTCCACTAACTTGTCCAGTGATTAAAAAAAGGGCCACTTTTTAACTTAAGGCTTTATTCTACACCAGCACCATACCAGTGTCTGCATACACTGAGTGTGGACATCTGCTCTTTCCCTGATGTAGACTGACCAGGTGAAAGCTATGATCCCTTATTGATGTTACCTGTTAAATACACTTCAATCAGTGTAGATGAAGGAGATGAGACTGGTAAAATAAGGACTTTTAAGCCTTGAGACAAATGAGACATGGATTGTGTACGTGTGCCATTCAAAGGATGAATGGGCAAGACAAAAGATTTAATAGCCTTTGAACTGGGTATAGTAGTAGGTGCCAAGTGCACCAGTTTGAGTGTGTCAAGAACTGCAACGCTGTTGGGTTTTTATGCTCAACAGTTTCCCGTGTGTATCAAGAATGGTCCACCACCCAAAGGGCATCTAGCCAACTTGACACAACAGTGGGAAGCATTGGAGTCAACATGGGCCACCATCCCTGTGGAACGCTTTTGACATATTTTAGATTCCATGGCCCAAGTGCAACTCAGTATTAGGAAGGTGTTATTAATGTTTTGTACACTCAGAGTACATGCAACATTGTCATATTGCAATGAGAACATAGCATTTTACAAACAACATCATGTGACTCTATAAGGGAATACCCCAATAAAGTGCCATAAGGGATGGATGCAGATTAACACAAATATTCTTTACTTAGTTTATAACTAATGATGTTACACTCGCCGAATAAGCAGCGCATGAGTGAAGTCTTTATGAAAATAAATCATGTTTTTACGTACCATTGCGCTCAAACTCAAAATGTTGGTGTGTTAAACAAATATACCACGAATAAAGGGTGGTTTGAACACAGAATATACAAAACTTCCCAACTTCCGCTTTCATTTTTTTGTTTTTCAGCAGGCCAGGGAATAAACTAACACAAACGTTTCGTTGTCCACCTTCTTCAGTGTATGTCTGGTTTCAGACAGCAGTTATCTAGAGTGAGACACAGCTGTGAATTATAGTAATCAACAGGACCAAGTTTTACAAAACTTTTCTAATCAGATTTTTAAATGTTAGAATTGGGTATTTCAAAACTGAAAATGAGATTCTAATCCTTGACACAAGTATGAATGATTTGTAAACAACAGTTGATTAACAGTTGGTTGGCATTCTCACATGTTTGTGGAGTGGATCATGTACTCCCCTATAAAAGACACTTGAAAGATATCAAATCTATATTGAGCAAGTATTTGCTGAAGTTGTATCTATTTTTTGGTGTGAACCACCCTTAAATGTGTTACATTTACATTCAAATGAGTGAACAATCGATTCTCAAATGACATCTTTGTTGTAAGCACCGGCTGAGTGACGGAATCTCAGTCTATAGTTATGGATCTGTGTTTTTCATTTTTAGCCTTTTTATTCTTCCCAGAATCGCACAGTGGCATCACTAGTAATTCAAATTCCTATGATATATGTTGGCATATAGCCAGTCACATTTCAACCACATTATTTTACTGTACTTGGCCGTACTGTACACAGGCTTTTGTGGTCATACATGGTTATTGAAAATTAGTAGCCTAACAAGTTTCTACAAGGCCCCTGTCACATTTGCAATCAAATTATTTGAAACACTGCAAATACTGTTGTGTATGTGTAATTTTTTATTTTGAAAATGTGTAATTGTTTGGTATTTCCACCACAAAAGTGTATTGCTTTATAGTATGCATGGTTTTCAGTATCGGCATATTTCGGAAGGGCCCGTGGTGATGGAGGATGCAGAGAAGGTGACTGTGGTCACCATGGAGAAGGCCGTTGAGGAGGGGCCCGTGGTGACGGATGCAGAGAAGTTGACCGTGGTAACCATGGAGGGAACTGATCCCAATCAGGGCAGCTAAGCGAGAGAACTGAATCTTGAGCAGAAATAACACTGGGGACTTTATTTAACTAGGCAAGTCAGTTAAGAACAAATTCTTATTTACAATGACGGCCAAACCCGGATGACGCTGGGCCAATTGTGCACCACCCTATGGGACTCCCGATCACAGGCGGTTGGTATACAGCCTGGAATTGGACCAGTGTGTCTGTAGTGACGCCTCAAGCACTGAGATGCAGTGCCTTAGACCGCTGCACCACTCGGGAGCCCAAGAGTTGTGTTCTCTTTTGAAATCAAAGTTGCCTCATTCCTGGAGTTTCCAGATGTAGCCTAGGCTACATGCCATGATCTAAATAAACAGGAGTAGCCGGTGCATTTTATTTCAAATAGGTATCCAGCCTATTTGTCAGATAAACCATAGCCTACAGCTCAAAATATATTTTACTTAGCAGAGTAGGGAAGATCATAACAATTCCTTGAACTCTCAACAAACAACCCACTCAATCTCTAAACCAGATTTGATAAATTTTAACCACTTAATTTGAACTGTACAATCAAATCAGCTGTAAGCAACAATGGTGATAAGGTTAAGAAAATGACACTGACAATGTGATATCATTCGGAAACAATCGAGTTTATAAATGTAGAATAACATTGCATTCATACGTTGCTTCATAAGCACTAGTCTATACATACTGTTGGCTTGCAATTAAACGCATTTACACTAAATAGACCATTTTTACATTAACTTCACAAGCATGTTGACATCAGTCTTGTCCTGGAGGCAGAACTGAGCGATTTCCCCTGTTGGGGATTCATCAGAATTAGTTGGGTAACATAGATAAGATGTTTTATTTTCATGATATGCTTATGAGTTATTTCTCATGAGAATGTATTTTGTTGTACTATAGTGGTGGCCATTTGCAGTTATCTGTTCTCTGTCAGGACTAAGTTGTTTGGGCCGCAGAGATGGGAGAGGTCAAGGTGTCATCATGTGTAAACATATATTTTAAACCATGTGAAGGGATGATTGATGGGGAACCAATTATCTCTTGGCTCCATTGTGTCTGTGTGCCAGTCACTCCCTACTTTTCCCATCGGGGAGAGGAGGATGGCAGTGTCTGGAACCATTCTATGTTCCCTCTCTCGTTGCCCCTATCTTGACCTAGAGGCTCACTTTCCTCTCTGTGAGCTTGTCCAGAATTGGGTGGGGGTAATGTCTTGGTACCATTTTGTACCAAGGATGAGATAAGAGCTTTGTTTAGGAGACCAAACTGAACGATCATTTATAGCCAATTCTGTCTGGCTAGGGGATATTTCTCTCTGAAGTAAAGTTTTTATTTGTGTAAGTTCCTAAGACCTGTGGTTTGTCATGTCGACCAGGGGGGGTTGATCTTTGCTATAAAGGATCCCAGTTGCCATTATGTTGACCACTCTCAACTTTTCATTAGAGATACTGAACTGTTGAAAGTCAAAATGCTATTGCAAAAGCTTCATTATTATTAAAGGTGAAGATTAAGCACAACTCTGACTGGTGTGTGATTTGCTCTCTCATCATTTGGTAATTAAGGAAATTTCCACGACACCCCTTAGATAGGCTGGCTATATTGTAAAAAATTCATGACAACAATTTTGGTCCTAATTTAGGGTTAGCAGTGTGGTTAGGTTTAAAATCTGATTTTGTGGCTGTGCCAGCTAATGACCACTCTGCAGAGCTGCCTCCAGAAGTAGACTACAATAAAAGTAATAGAGGTAACACAATAAGAGTAACAATAATGAGGCTATATACAGGGGGCACCGGAATCGGGGCAGTGTGGGGGGGGTACAGGCTAATTGAGGTAATCTGTACATGTAGGTGGGGGCGAAGTTACTATGCATAGGTAATAAACAAACAGCGAGTAGCAGCAGTGTACAAAGGGGGGGTCGGGGGTCAGCCATTTCCTAACTCTTTCCCTTGTCCCTAACCCTTAGATGTTTGTAAATGTGTAAGCAATGCGGTGTAAGCTCCACCACTTTCCTGATTATACCTATCCAGACCCTTCAGAAAAATTAAGTCAGGGCCAAGGAGGAGGGATAGGGAGTGAATTTGGACCAGCAAATAATGTGTATGTGCCACCTAAGAGTTTCAATTCAGTTTTTTTTGTTCATTCAGGTTGAAGTTCAGTGGAAGAGAAGCAGGTGTCCATTGTGACCATGGAGGAGGACACTGGCACTGCAGAGAAAAGACAGAAACCAAATAAGTGCAAAGGTACATGGACCTATATTTAATTTGTCACTGCACACAATACGGGTCTGGGCTGTCATCTCTATAGTACATAATGTTATCTTAGTTGTTTATTCATTTAAAAAAAATGTATTTCACCTTTTTTTAACCAGGTAGGCAAGTTGAGAACAAGTTCTCATTTACAATTGCGACCTGGCAAAGCAGTTTGACACAGAGTTACACATGTAGTAAAACAAACATACAGTAAATAATACAGTAGAAAAATAAGTCTATATACAATGTGAGCAAATGAGGTGAGATAAGGGAGGTAAGGGAGGTTCCTCTGGTTAGTTTTCAGGCTCATGTTGGGAATGGCTAACAGCAGGACATGCCTCTTGAAAACAGGAAGTTCCTTCTCCATTGTCTCCACCAGTTTGGGGAAGTCATAGAGAGGTACTGAAATTGGAGATGAGGAAGACCTGAGGAGACCACACCATGATACTAGAAGTCCTAAGTTGAGCAAAGCATATAAAATGAAGACCAGTACAACCACAACAGTAACTGTATTTCCACTAACTTGTCCAGTGATTAAAAAAAAGGGCCACTTTTTAACTTAAGGCTTTATTCTACACCAGCACCATACCAGTGTCTGCATACACTGAGTGTGGACATCTGCTCTTTCCCTGATGTAGACTGACCAGGTGAAAGCTATGATCCCTTATTGATGTTACCTGTTAAATACACTTCAATCAGTGTAGATGAAGGAGATGAGACTGGTAAAATAAGGACTTTTAAGCCTTGAGACAAATGAGACATGGATTGTGTACGTGTGCCATTCAAAGGATGAATGGGCAAGACAAAAGATTTAATAGCCTTTGAACTGGGTATAGTAGTAGGTGCCAAGTGCACCAGTTTGAGTGTGTCAAGAACTGCAACGCTGTTGGGTTTTTATGCTCAACAGTTTCCCGTGTGTATCAAGAATGGTCCACCACCCAAAGGGCATCTAGCCAACTTGACACAACAGTGGGAAGCATTGGAGTCAACATGGGCCACCATCCCTGTGGAACGCTTTTGACATATTTTAGATTCCATGGCCCAAGTGCAACTCAGTATTAGGAAGGTGTTATTAATGTTTTGTACACTCAGAGTACATGCAACATTGTCATATTGCAATGAGAACATAGCATTTTACAAACAACATCATGTGACTCTATAAGGGAATACCCCAATAAAGTGCCATAAGGGATGGATGCAGATTAACACAAATATTCTTTACTTAGTTTATAACTAATGATGTTACACTCGCCAAATAAGCAGCGCATGAGTGAAGTCTTTATGAAAATAAATCATGTTTTTATGTACCATTGCGCTCAAACTCAAAATGTTGGTGTGTTAAACAAATATACCACGAATAAAGGGTGGTTTGAACACAGAATATACAAAACTTCCCAACTTCCGCTTTCATTTTTTTGTTTTTCAGCAGGCCAGGGAATAAACTAACACAAACGTTTCGTTGTCCACCTTCTTCAGTGTATGTCTGGTTTCAGACAGCAGTTATCTAGAGTGAGACACAGCTGTGAATTATAGTAATCAACAGGACCAAGTTTTACAAAACTTTTCTAATCAGATTTTTAAATGTTAGAATTGGGTATTTCAAAACTGAAAATGAGATTCTAATCCTTGACACAAGTATGAATGATTTGTAAACAACAGTTGATTAACAGTTGGTTGGCATTCTCACATGTTCGTGGAGTGGATCATGTACTCCCCTATAAAAGACACTTGAAAGATATCAAATCTATATTGAGCAAGTATTTGCTGAAGTTGTATCTATTTTTTGGTGTGAACCACCCTTAAATGTGTTACATTTACATTCAAATGAGTGAACAATCGATTCTCAAATGACATCTTTGTTGTAAGCACCGGCTGAGTGACGGAATCTCAGTCTATAGTTATGGATCTGTGTTTTTCATTTTTAGCCTTTTTATTCTTCCCAGAATCGCACAGTGGCATCACTAGTAATTCAAATTCCTATGATATATGTTGGCATATAGCCAGTCACATTTCAACCACATTATTTTACTGTACTTGGCCGTACTGTACACAGGCTTTTGTGGTCATACATGGTTATTGAAAATTAGTAGCCTAACAAGTTTCTACAAGGCCCCTGTCACATTTGCAATCAAATTATTTGAAACACTGCAAATACTGTTGTGTATGTGTAATTTTTTATTTTGAAAATGTGTAATTGTTTGGTATTTCCACCACAAAAGTGTATTGCTTTATAGTATGCATGGTTTTCAGTATCGGCATATTTCGGAAGGGCCCGTGGTGATGGAGGATGCAGAGAAGGTGACTGTGGTCACCATGGAGAAGGCCGTTGAGGAGGGGCCCGTGGTGACGGATGCAGAGAAGTTGACCGTGGTAACCATGGAGGGAACTGATCCCAATCAGGGCAGCTAAGCGAGAGAACTGAATCTTGAGCAGAAATAACACTGGGGACTCTGTCAACCACGTGCGACAGAAGTAAAATGTAACCTTTTATTTAACTAGGCAAGTCAGTTAAGAACAAATTCTTATTTACAATGACGGCCAAACCCGGATGACGCTGGGCCAATTGTGCACCACCCTATGGGACTCCCGATCACAGGCGGTTGGTATACAGCCTGGAATTGGACCAGTGTGTCTGTAGTGACGCCTCAAGCACTGAGATGCAGTGCCTTAGACCGCTGCACCACTCGGGAGCCCAAGAGTTGTGTTCTCTTTTGAAATCAAAGTTGCCTCATTCCTGGAGTTTCCAGATGTAGCCTAGGCTACATGCCATGATCTAAATAAACAGGAGTAGCCGGTGCATTTTATTTCAAATAGGTATCCAGCCTATTTGTCAGATAAACCATAGCCTACAGCTCAAAATATATTTTACTTAGCAGAGTAGGGAAGATCATAACAATTCCTTGAACTCTCAACAAACAACCCACTCAATCTCTAAACCAGATTTGATAAATTTTAACCACTTAATTTGAACTGTACAATCAAATCAGCTGTAAGCAACAATGGTGATAAGGTTAAGAAAATGACACTGACAATGTGATATCATTCGGAAACAATCGAGTTTATAAATGTAGAATAACATTGCATTCATACGTTGCTTCATAAGCACTAGTCTATACATACTGTTGGCTTGCAATTAAACGCATTTACACTAAATAGACCATTTTTACATTAACTTCACAAGCATGTTGACATCAGTCTTGTCCTGGAGGCAGAACTGAGCGATTTCCCCTGTTGGGGATTCATCAGAATTAGTTGGGTAACATAGATAAGATGTTTTATTTTCATGATATGCTTATGAGTTATTTCTCATGAGAATGTATTTTGTTGTACTATAGTGGTGGCCATTTGCAGTTATCTGTTCTCTGTCAGGACTAAGTTGTTTGGGCCGCAGAGATGGGAGAGGTCAAGGTGTCATCATGTGTAAACATATATTTTAAACCATGTGAAGGGATGATTGATGGGGAACCAATTATCTCTTGGCTCCATTGTGTCTGTGTGCCAGTCACTCCCTACTTTTCCCATCGGGGAGAGGAGGATGGCAGTGTCTGGAACCATTCTATGTTCCCTCTCTCGTTGCCCCTATCTTGACCTAGAGGCTCACTTTCCTCTCTGTGAGCTTGTCCAGAATTGGGTGGGGGTAATGTCTTGGTACCATTTTGTACCAAGGATGAGATAAGAGCTTTGTTTAGGAGACCAAACTGAACGATCATTTATAGCCAATTCTGTCTGGCTAGGGGATATTTCTCTCTGAAGTAAAGTTTTTATTTGTGTAAGTTCCTAAGACCTGTGGTTTGTCATGTCGACCAGGGGGGGTTGATCTTTGCTATAAAGGATCCCAGTTGCCATTATGTTGACCACTCTCAACTTTTCATTAGAGATACTGAACTGTTGAAAGTCAAAATGCTATTGCAAAAGCTTCATTATTATTAAAGGTGAAGATTAAGCACAACTCTGACTGGTGTGTGATTTGCTCTCTCATCATTTGGTAATTAAGGAAATTTCCACGACACCCCTTAGATAGGCTGGCTATATTGTAAAAAATTCATGACAACAATTTTGGTCCTAATTTAGGGTTAGCAGTGTGGTTAGGTTTAAAATCTGATTTTGTGGCTGTGCCAGCTAATGACCACTCTGCAGAGCTGCCTCCAGAAGTAGACTACAATAAAAGTAATAGAGGTAACACAATAAGAGTAACAATAATGAGGCTATATACAGGGGGCACCGGAATCGGGGCAGTGTGGGGGGGGTACAGGCTAATTGAGGTAATCTGTACATGTAGGTGGGGGCGAAGTTACTATGCATAGGTAATAAACAAACAGCGAGTAGCAGCAGTGTACAAAGGGGGGGTCGGGGGTCAGCCATTTCCTAACTCTTTCCCTTGTCCCTAACCCTTAGATGTTTGTAAATGTGTAAGCAATGCGGTGTAAGCTCCACCACTTTCCTGATTATACCTATCCAGACCCTTCAGAAAAATTAAGTCAGGGCCAAGGAGGAGGGATAGGGAGTGAATTTGGACCAGCAAATAATGTGTATGTGCCACCTAAGAGTTTCAATTCAGTTTTTTTTGTTCATTCAGGTTGAAGTTCAGTGGAAGAGAAGCAGGTGTCCATTGTGACCATGGAGGAGGACACTGGCACTGCAGAGAAAAGACAGAAACCAAATAAGTGCAAAGGTACATGGACCTATATTTAATTTGTCACTGCACACAATACGGGTCTGGGCTGTCATCTCTATAGTACATAATGTTATCTTAGTTGTTTATTCATTTAAAAAAAATGTATTTCACCTTTTTTTAACCAGGTAGGCAAGTTGAGAACAAGTTCTCATTTACAATTGCGACCTGGCAAAGCAGTTTGACACAGAGTTACACATGTAGTAAAACAAACATACAGTAAATAATACAGTAGAAAAATAAGTCTATATACAATGTGAGCAAATGAGGTGAGATAAGGGAGGTAAAGGCAACAAAACAAAAGGCCATGGTGGCGAAGTAAATACAATATAGCAAGTAAAACACTGGAATGGTAGATTTGCAGTGGAAGAATGTGCAAAGTAGAAATAAAAATAATGGGGTGCAAAGGAACTAAATACATAAATACAGTAGGGGGAGAGGTAGTTTTTTGGGCTAAATTATAGATGGCCTATGTACAGGTGCAGTGATCTGTGAGCTTCTCTGTTGACCGGGGTAGGAGTAGCCAGGTGGAAAGCATGGCCAGCCGTAGAAAAATGCTTGTTGAAATTCTCAATTATAGCAGATTTATCGGTGGTGACAGTGTTTCCTATCCTCAGTGCAGTGGACTGCTGGGAGGAGGTGTTCTTATTCTCCATGGACTTTACAGTGTCCCAGAACCTTTTTGAGTTTGTGTTGCAGGAAGCAAGTTTCTGCTTGAAAAAGCTAGCCGTGGCTTTTCTAACTGCCTCTGTATATTGGTTTCTAGCTTCCCTGAAAAGTTGCATTTCACGGGGGCTGTTTGATGCTAATGCAGAACGCAATATGATGTTTTTGTGTTGGTTAAGGGCAGTCAGGTCTGGAGAGAACCAAGGGCTATATCTGTTCCTGGTTCTAAATTTCTTGAATGGGGCATGCTTATTTAAGATGGTGAGGAAGGCATTTAAAAAGAATAACCAGGCATTCTCTACTGACAGGATGAGATCAATATAGTTCCAGGATACCCCGGCCAGGTCGATTAGAAAGGTCTGCTCGCTGAAGTGTTTCAGGGAGCGTTTGACAGTGATGAGTGGAGGTCGTTTGACCGCTGACCCACTACGGATGCAGGCAATGAGACAGTGATCGCTTAGATCTTGGTTGAAAACAGCAGAGGTGACAGCAGAGTTCTTAAAGATATCCATAAAAAGTGTCGTTTAAAGTTTGCCACAAGCCACCTGGGAGACACACCAAACATGTGGAAGAAGGTGCTCTGGTCAGATGAAACCAAAATTGAACTTTTTGGCAACAATGCAAAACGTTATGTTTGGCGTAAAAGCAACACAGCTGAACACACCATCCCCACTGTCAAACATGGTGGTGGCAGCATCATGGTTTGGGCCTGCTTTTCTTCAGCAGGGACAGGGAAGATGGTTAAAATTGATGGGAAGATGGATGGAGCCAAATACAGGACCATTCTGGAAGAAAACCTGATGGAGTCTGCAAAAGACCTGAGACTGGGACGGAGATTTGTCTTCCAACAAGACAATGATCCAAAACATAAAGCAAAATCTACAATGGAATGGTTCAAAAATAAACATATCCAGGTGTTAGAATGGCCAAGTCAAAGTCCAGACCTGAATCCAATCGAGAATCTGTGGAAAGAACTGAAAACTGCTGTTCACAAATGCTCTCCATCCAACCTCACTGAGCTCGAGCAGTTTTGCAAGGAGGAATGGGAAAAAATTTCAGTCTCTCGATGTGCAAAACTGATAGAGACATACCCCAAGCGACTTACAGCTGTAATCGCAGCAAAAGGTGGCGCTTCAAAGTATTAACTTAAGGGGGCTGAATAATTTTGCACGCCCAATTTTTCAGTTTTTGATTTGTTAAAAAAGTTTGAAATATCCAATAAATGTGGTTCCACTTCATGATTGTGTCCCACTTGTTGTTGATTCATCACAAAAAATACAGTTTTATATCTTTATGTTTGAAGCCTGAAATGTGGCAAAAGGTCGCAAAGTTCAAGGGGGCCGAATACTTTCGCAAGGCACTGTACAAGAGCTGATCCCCATATGTTGGCTTGGAGAGCCTCGTTCTTCCTCTGGTTAGTTTTCAGGCTCATGTTGGGAATGGCTAACAGCAGGACATGCCTCTTGAAAACAGGAAGTTCCTTCTCCATTGTCTCCACCAGTTTGGGGAAGTCATAGAGAGGTACTGAAATTGGAGATGAGGAAGACCTGAGGAGACCACACCATGATACTAGAAGTCCTAAGTTGAGCAAAGCATATAAAATGAAGACCAGTACAACCACAACAGTAACTGTATTTCCACTAACTTGTCCAGTGATTAAAAAAAGGGCCACTTTTTAACTTAAGGCTTTATTCTACACCAGCACCATACCAGTGTCTGCATACACTGAGTGTGGACATCTGCTCTTTCCCTGATGTAGACTGACCAGGTGAAAGCTATGATCCCTTATTGATGTTACCTGTTAAATACACTTCAATCAGTGTAGATGAAGGAGATGAGACTGGTAAAATAAGGACTTTTAAGCCTTGAGACAAATGAGACATGGATTGTGTACGTGTGCCATTCAAAGGATGAATGGGCAAGACAAAAGATTTAATAGCCTTTGAACTGGGTATAGTAGTAGGTGCCAAGTGCACCAGTTTGAGTGTGTCAAGAACTGCAACGCTGTTGGGTTTTTATGCTCAACAGTTTCCCGTGTGTATCAAGAATGGTCCACCACCCAAAGGGCATCTAGCCAACTTGACACAACAGTGGGAAGCATTGGAGTCAACATGGGCCACCATCCCTGTGGAACGCTTTTGACATATTTTAGATTCCATGGCCCAAGTGCAACTCAGTATTAGGAAGGTGTTATTAATGTTTTGTACACTCAGAGTACATGCAACATTGTCATATTGCAATGAGAACATAGCATTTTACAAACAACATCATGTGACTCTATAAGGGAATACCCCAATAAAGTGCCATAAGGGATGGATGCAGATTAACACAAATATTCTTTACTTAGTTTATAACTAATGATGTTACACTCGCCGAATAAGCAGCGCATGAGTGAAGTCTTTATGAAAATAAATCATGTTTTTACGTACCATTGCGCTCAAACTCAAAATGTTGGTGTGTTAAACAAATATACCACGAATAAAGGGTGGTTTGAACACAGAATATACAAAACTTCCCAACTTCCGCTTTCATTTTTTTGTTTTTCAGCAGGCCAGGGAATAAACTAACACAAACGTTTCGTTGTCCACCTTCTTCAGTGTATGTCTGGTTTCAGACAGCAGTTATCTAGAGTGAGACACAGCTGTGAATTATAGTAATCAACAGGACCAAGTTTTACAAAACTTTTCTAATCAGATTTTTAAATGTTAGAATTGGGTATTTCAAAACTGAAAATGAGATTCTAATCCTTGACACAAGTATGAATGATTTGTAAACAACAGTTGATTAACAGTTGGTTGGCATTCTCACATGTTTGTGGAGTGGATCATGTACTCCCCTATAAAAGACACTTGAAAGATATCAAATCTATATTGAGCAAGTATTTGCTGAAGTTGTATCTATTTTTTGGTGTGAACCACCCTTAAATGTGTTACATTTACATTCAAATGAGTGAACAATCGATTCTCAAATGACATCTTTGTTGTAAGCACCGGCTGAGTGACGGAATCTCAGTCTATAGTTATGGATCTGTGTTTTTCATTTTTAGCCTTTTTATTCTTCCCAGAATCGCACAGTGGCATCACTAGTAATTCAAATTCCTATGATATATGTTGGCATATAGCCAGTCACATTTCAACCACATTATTTTACTGTACTTGGCCGTACTGTACACAGGCTTTTGTGGTCATACATGGTTATTGAAAATTAGTAGCCTAACAAGTTTCTACAAGGCCCCTGTCACATTTGCAATCAAATTATTTGAAACACTGCAAATACTGTTGTGTATGTGTAATTTTTTATTTTGAAAATGTGTAATTGTTTGGTATTTCCACCACAAAAGTGTATTGCTTTATAGTATGCATGGTTTTCAGTATCGGCATATTTCGGAAGGGCCCGTGGTGATGGAGGATGCAGAGAAGGTGACTGTGGTCACCATGGAGAAGGCCGTTGAGGAGGGGCCCGTGGTGACGGATGCAGAGAAGTTGACCGTGGTAACCATGGAGGGAACTGATCCCAATCAGGGCAGCTAAGCGAGAGAACTGAATCTTGAGCAGAAATAACACTGGGGACTTTATTTAACTAGGCAAGTCAGTTAAGAACAAATTCTTATTTACAATGACGGCCAAACCCGGATGACGCTGGGCCAATTGTGCACCACCCTATGGGACTCCCGATCACAGGCGGTTGGTATACAGCCTGGAATTGGACCAGTGTGTCTGTAGTGACGCCTCAAGCACTGAGATGCAGTGCCTTAGACCGCTGCACCACTCGGGAGCCCAAGAGTTGTGTTCTCTTTTGAAATCAAAGTTGCCTCATTCCTGGAGTTTCCAGATGTAGCCTAGGCTACATGCCATGATCTAAATAAACAGGAGTAGCCGGTGCATTTTATTTCAAATAGGTATCCAGCCTATTTGTCAGATAAACCATAGCCTACAGCTCAAAATATATTTTACTTAGCAGAGTAGGGAAGATCATAACAATTCCTTGAACTCTCAACAAACAACCCACTCAATCTCTAAACCAGATTTGATAAATTTTAACCACTTAATTTGAACTGTACAATCAAATCAGCTGTAAGCAACAATGGTGATAAGGTTAAGAAAATGACACTGACAATGTGATATCATTCGGAAACAATCGAGTTTATAAATGTAGAATAACATTGCATTCATACGTTGCTTCATAAGCACTAGTCTATACATACTGTTGGCTTGCAATTAAACGCATTTACACTAAATAGACCATTTTTACATTAACTTCACAAGCATGTTGACATCAGTCTTGTCCTGGAGGCAGAACTGAGCGATTTCCCCTGTTGGGGATTCATCAGAATTAGTTGGGTAACATAGATAAGATGTTTTATTTTCATGATATGCTTATGAGTTATTTCTCATGAGAATGTATTTTGTTGTACTATAGTGGTGGCCATTTGCAGTTATCTGTTCTCTGTCAGGACTAAGTTGTTTGGGCCGCAGAGATGGGAGAGGTCAAGGTGTCATCATGTGTAAACATATATTTTAAACCATGTGAAGGGATGATTGATGGGGAACCAATTATCTCTTGGCTCCATTGTGTCTGTGTGCCAGTCACTCCCTACTTTTCCCATCGGGGAGAGGAGGATGGCAGTGTCTGGAACCATTCTATGTTCCCTCTCTCGTTGCCCCTATCTTGACCTAGAGGCTCACTTTCCTCTCTGTGAGCTTGTCCAGAATTGGGTGGGGGTAATGTCTTGGTACCATTTTGTACCAAGGATGAGATAAGAGCTTTGTTTAGGAGACCAAACTGAACGATCATTTATAGCCAATTCTGTCTGGCTAGGGGATATTTCTCTCTGAAGTAAAGTTTTTATTTGTGTAAGTTCCTAAGACCTGTGGTTTGTCATGTCGACCAGGGGGGGTTGATCTTTGCTATAAAGGATCCCAGTTGCCATTATGTTGACCACTCTCAACTTTTCATTAGAGATACTGAACTGTTGAAAGTCAAAATGCTATTGCAAAAGCTTCATTATTATTAAAGGTGAAGATTAAGCACAACTCTGACTGGTGTGTGATTTGCTCTCTCATCATTTGGTAATTAAGGAAATTTCCACGACACCCCTTAGATAGGCTGGCTATATTGTAAAAAATTCATGACAACAATTTTGGTCCTAATTTAGGGTTAGCAGTGTGGTTAGGTTTAAAATCTGATTTTGTGGCTGTGCCAGCTAATGACCACTCTGCAGAGCTGCCTCCAGAAGTAGACTACAATAAAAGTAATAGAGGTAACACAATAAGAGTAACAATAATGAGGCTATATACAGGGGGCACCGGAATCGGGGCAGTGTGGGGGAGGTACAGGCTAATTGAGGTAATCTGTACATGTAGGTGGGGGCGAAGTTACTATGCATAGGTAATAAACAAACAGCGAGTAGCAGCAGTGTACAAAGGGGGGGTCGGGGGTCAGCCATTTCCTAACTCTTTCCCTTGTCCCTAACCCTTAGATGTTTGTAAATGTGTAAGCAATGCGGTGTAAGCTCCACCACTTTCCTGATTATACCTATCCAGACCCTTCAGAAAAATTAAGTCAGGGCCAAGGAGGAGGGATAGGGAGTGAATTTGGACCAGCAAATAATGTGTATGTGCCACCTAAGAGTTTCAATTCAGTTTTTTTTGTTCATTCAGGTTGAAGTTCAGTGGAAGAGAAGCAGGTGTCCATTGTGACCATGGAGGAGGACACTGGCACTGCAGGGAAAAGACAGAAAACAAATAAGTGCAAAGATACATGGACCTATATTTAATTTGTCACTGCACACAATACGGGTCTGGGCTGTCATCTCTATAGTACATAATGTTATCTTAGTTGTTTATTCATTTAAAAAAATGTATTTCACCTTTTTTTAACCAGGTAGGCAAGTTGAGAACAAGTTCTCATTTACAATTGCGACCTGGCAAAGCAGTTTGACACAGAGTTACACATGTAGTAAAACAAACATACAGTAAATAATACAGTAGAGAAATAAGTCTATATACAATGTGAGCAAATGAGGTGAGATAAGGGAGGTAAAGGCAACAAAACAAAAGGCCATGGTGGCGAAGTAAATACAATATAGCAAGTAAAACACTGGAATGGTAGATTTGCAGTGGAAGAATGTGCAAAGTAGAAATAAAAATAATGGGGTGCAAAGGAACTAAATACATAAATACAGTAGGGGGAGAGGTAGTTTTTTGGGCTAAATTATAGATGGCCTATGTACAGGTGCAGTGATCTGTGAGCTTCTCTGTTGACCGGGGTAGGAGTAGCCAGGTGGAAAGCATGGCCAGCCGTAGAAAAATGCTTGTTGAAATTCTCAATTATAGCAGATTTATCGGTGGTGACAGTGTTTCCTATCCTCAGTGCAGTGGGCAGCTGGGAGGAGGTGTTCTTATTCTCCATGGACTTTACAGTGTCCCAGAACCTTTTTGAGTTTGTGTTGCAGGAAGCAAGTTTCTGCTTGAAAAAGCTAGCCGTGGCTTTTCTAACTGCCTCTGTATATTGGTTTCTAGCTTCCCTGAAAAGTTGCATTTCACGGGGGCTGTTTGATGCTAATGCAGAACGCAATATGATGTTTTTGTGTTGGTTAAGGGCAGTCAGGTCTGGAGAGAACCAAGGGCTATATCTGTTCCTGGTTCTAAATTTCTTGAATGGGGCATGCTTATTTAAGATGGTGAGGAAGGCATTTAAAAAGAATAACCAGGCATTCTCTACTGACAGGATGAGATCAATATAGTTCCAGGATACCCCGGCCAGGTCGATTAGAAAGGTCTGCTCGCTGAAGTGTTTCAGGGAGCGTTTGACAGTGATGAGTGGAGGTCGTTTGACCGCTGACCCACTACGGATGCAGGCAATGAGACAGTGATCGCTTAGATCTTGGTTGAAAACAGCAGAGGTGACAGCAGAGTTCTTAAAGATATCCATAAAAAGTGTCGTTTAAAGTTTGCCACAAGCCACCTGGGAGACACACCAAACATGTGGAAGAAGGTGCTCTGGTCAGATGAAACCAAAATTTAACTTTTTGGCAACAATGCAAAACGTTATGTTTGGCGTAAAAGCAACACAGCTGAACACACCATCCCCACTGTCAAACATGGTGGTGGCAGCATCATGGTTTGGGCCTGCTTTTCTTCAGCAGGGACAGGGAAGATGGTTAAAATTGATGGGAAGATGGATGGAGCCAAATACAGGACCATTCTGGAAGAAAACCTGATGGAGTCTGCAAAAGACCTGAGACTGGGACGGAGATTTGTCTTCCAACAAGACAATGATCCAAAACATAAAGCAAAATCTACAATGGAATGGTTCAAAAATAAACATATCCAGGTGTTAGAATGGCCAAGTCAAAGTCCAGACCTGAATCCAATCGAGAATCTGTGGAAAGAACTGAAAACTGCTGTTCACAAATGCTCTCCATCCAACCTCACTGAGCTCGAGCAGTTTTGCAAGGAGGAATGGGAAAAAATTTCAGTCTCTCGATGTGCAAAACTGATAGAGACATACCCCAAGCGACTTACAGCTGTAATCGCAGCAAAAGGTGGCGCTTCAAAGTATTAACTTAAGGGGGCTGAATAATTTTGCACGCCCAATTTTTCAGTTTTTGATTTGTTAAAAAAGTTTGAAATATCCAATAAATGTGGTTCCACTTCATGATTGTGTCCCACTTGTTGTTGATTCATCACAAAAAAATACAGTTTTATATCTTTATGTTTGAAGCCTGAAATGTGGCAAAAGGTCGCAAAGTTCAAGGGGGCCGAATACTTTCGCAAGGCACTGTACAAGAGCTGATCCCCATATGTTGGCTTGGAGAGCCTCGTTCTTCCTCTGGTTAGTTTTCAGGCTCATGTTGGGAATGGCTAACAGCAGGACATGCCTCTTGAAAACAGGAAGTTCCTTCTCCATTGTCTCCACCAGTTTGGGGAAGTCATAGAGAGGTACTGAAATTGGAGATGAGGAAGACCTGAGGAGACCACACCATGATACTAGAAGTCCTAAGTTGAGCAAAGCATATAAAATGAAGACCAGTACAACCACAACAGTAACTGTATTTCCACTAACTTGTCCAGTGATTAAAAAAAAGGGCCACTTTTTAACTTAAGGCTTTATTCTACACCAGCACCATACCAGTGTCTGCATACACTGAGTGTGGACATCTGCTCTTTCCCTGATGTAGACTGACCAGATGAAAGCTATGATCCCTTATTGATGTTACCTGTTAAATACACTTCAATCAGTGTAGATGAAGGAGATGAGACTGGTAAAATAAGGACTTTTAAGCCTTGAGACAAATGAGACATGGATTGTGTACGTGTGCCATTCAAAGGATGAATGGGCAAGACAAATTATTTAATAGCCTTTGAACTGGGTATAGTAGTAGGTGCCAGGTGCACCAGTTTGAGTGTGTCAAGAACTGCAACGCTGTTGGGTTTTTATGCTCAACAGTTTCCCGTGTGTATCAAGAATGGTCCACCACCCAAAGGGCATCTAGCCAACTTGACACAACAGTGGGAAGCATTGGAGTCAACATGGGCCACCATCCCTGTGGAACGCTTTTGACATATTTTAGATTCCATGGCCCAAGTGCAACTCAGTATTAGGAAGGTGTTATTAATGTTTTGTACACTCAGAGTACATGCAACATTGTCATATTGCAATGAGAACATAGCATTTTACAAACAACATCATGTGACTCTATAAGGGAATACCCCAATAAAGTGCCATAAGGGATGGATGCAGATTAACACAAATATTCTTTACTTAGTTTATAACTAATGATGTTACACTCGCCGAATAAGCAGCGCATGAGTGAAGTCTTTATGAAAATAAATCATGTTTTTACGTACCATTGCGCTCAAACTCAAAATGTTGGTGTGTTAAACAAATATACCACGAATAAAGGGTGGTTTGAACACAGAATATACAAAACTTCCCAACTTCCGCTTTCATTTTTTTGTTTTTCAGCAGGCCAGGGAATAAACTAACACAAACGTTTCGTTGTCCACCTTCTTCAGTGTATGTCTGGTTTCAGACAGCAGTTATCTAGAGTGAGACACAGCTGTGAATTATAGTAATCAACAGGACCAAGTTTTACAAAACTTTTCTAATCAGATTTTTAAATGTTAGAATTGGGTATTTCAAAACTGAAAATGAGATTCTAATCCTTGACACAAGTATGAATGATTTGTAAACAACAGTTGATTAACAGTTGGTTGGCATTCTCACATGTTCGTGGAGTGGATCATGTACTCCCCTATAAAAGACACTTGAAAGATATCAAATCTATATTGAGCAAGTATTTGCTGAAGTTGTATCTATTTTTTGGTGTGAACCACCCTTAAATGTGTTACATTTACATTCAAATGAGTGAACAATCGATTCTCAAATGACATCTTTGTTGTAAGCACCGGCTGAGTGACGGAATCTCAGTCTATAGTTATGGATCTGTGTTTTTCATTTTTAGCCTTTTTATTCTTCCCAGAATCGCACAGTGGCATCACTAGTAATTCAAATTCCTATGATATATGTTGGCATATAGCCAGTCACATTTCAACCACATTATTTTACTGTACTTGGCCGTACTGTACACAGGCTTTTGTGGTCATACATGGTTATTGAAAATTAGTAGCCTAACAAGTTTCTACAAGGCCCCTGTCACATTTGCAATCAAATTATTTGAAACACTGCAAATACTGTTGTGTATGTGTAATTTTTTATTTTGAAAATGTGTAATTGTTTGGTATTTCCACCACAAAAGTGTATTGCTTTATAGTATGCATGGTTTTCAGTATCGGCATATTTCGGAAGGGCCCGTGGTGATGGAGGATGCAGAGAAGGTGACTGTGGTCACCATAGAGGAGGCAGCTGAGGGGCCCGTGCTGATGGAGGAGGCGGAGAAGGTCACCATGGAGAAGGCCGTTGAGGAGGGGCCCGTGGTGACGGATGCAGAGAAGGTGACCATGGTAACCATGGAGGGAACTGATCCCAATCAGGGCAGCAAAGCGAGAGAACTGAATCTTGAGCAGAAATAACACTGGGGACTCTGTCAACCACGTGCGACAGAAGTAAAATGTAACCTTTTATTTAACTAGGCAAGTCAGTTAAGAACAAATTCTTATTTACAATGACGGCCAAACCCGGATGACACTGGGCCAATTGTGCACCACCCTATGGGACTCCCGATCACAGGCGGTTGGTATACAGCCTGGAATCGGACCAGTGTGTCTGTAGTGACGCCTCAAGCACTGAGATGCAGTGCCTTAGACCGCTGCACCACTCGGGAGCCCAAGAGTTGTGTTCTCTTTTGAAATCAAAGTTGCCTCATTCCTGGAGTTTCCAGATGTAGCCTAGGCTACATGCCATGATCTAAATAAACAGGAGTAGCCGGTGCATTTTATTTCAAATAGGTATCCAGCCTATTTGTCAGATAAACCATAGCCTACAGCTCAAAATATATTTTACTTAGCAGAGTAGGGAAGATCATAACAATTCCTTGAACTCTCTACAAACAACCCACTCAATCTCTAAACCAGATTTGATCAATTTTAACCACTTAATTTGAACTGTACAATCAAATCAGCTGTAAGCAACAATGGTGATAAGGTTAAGAAAATGACACTGACAATGTGATATCATTCGGAAACAATCGAGTTTATAAATGTAGAATAACATTGCATTCATACGTTGCTTCATAAGCACTAGTCTATACATACTGTTGGCTTGCAATTAAACGCATTTACACTAAATAGACCATTTTTACATTAACTTCACAAGCATGTTGACATCAGTCTTGTCCTGGAGGCAGAACTGAGCGATTTCCCCTGTTGGGGATTCATCAGAATTAGTTGGGTAATATAGATAAGATGTTTTATTTTCATGATATGCTTATGAGTTATTTCTCATGAGAATGTATTTTGTTGTACTATAGTGGTGGCCATTTGCAGTTATCTGTTCTCTGTCAGGACTAAGTTGTTTGAGGCGCAGAGATGGAAAAGGTCAAGGTGTCATCATGTGTAAACATATCTTTTAAACCATGTGAAGGGATGATTGATGGGGAACCAATTATCTCTTGGCTCCATTGTGTCTGTGTGCCAGTCACTCCCTACTTTTCCCATCGGGGAGAGGAGGATGGCAGTGTCTGGAACCATTCTATGTTCCCTCTCTCGTTGCCCCTATCTTGACCTAGAGGCTCACTTTCCTCTCTGTGAGCTTGTCCAGAATTGGGTGGGGGTAATGTCTTGGTACCATTTTGTACCAAGGATGAGATAAGAGCTTTGTTTAGGAGACCAAACTGAGCGATAATTTATAGCCAATTCTGTCTGGCTAGGGGATATTTCTCTCTGAAGTAAAGTTTTTCTTTGTGTAAGTTCCTAAGATCTGTGGTTTGTCATGTCGACTAGGGGGGGTGGATCTTTGCTATAAAGGATCCCAGTTGTCATTATGGTGACCACTCTCAACTTTTCATTTGAGATACTGAACTGTTGAAAGTCAAAATGCTATTGCAAAAGCTTCATTATTATTAAAGGTGAAGATTAAGCACAACTCTGACTGGTGTGTGATTTGCTCTCTCATCATTTGGTAATTAAGGAAATTTCCACGACACCCCTTAGATAGGCTGGCTATATTGTAAAAAATTCATGACAACAATTTTGGTCCTAATTTAGGGTTAGCAGTGTGGTTAGGTTTAAAATCTGATTTTGTGGCTGTGCCAGCTAATGACCACTCTGCAGAGCTGCCTCCAGAAGTAGACTACAATAAAAGTAATAGAGGTAACACAATAAGAGTAACAATAATGAGGCTATATACAGGGGGCACCGGAATCGGGGCAGTGTGGGGGGGGTACAGGCTAATTGAGGTAATCTGTACATGTAGGTGGGGGCGAAGTTACTATGCATAGGTAATAAACAAACAGCGAGTAGCAGCAGTGTACAAAGGGGGGGTCGGGGGTCAGCCATTTCCTAACTCTTTCCCTTGTCCCTAACCCTTAGATGTTTGTAAATGTGTAAGCAATGCGGTGTAAGCTCCACCACTTTCCTGATTATACCTATCCAGACCCTTCAGAAAAATTAAGTCAGGGCCAAGGAGGAGGGATAGGGAGTGAATTTGGACCAGCAAATAATGTGTATGTGCCACCTAAGAGTTTCAATTCAGTTTTTTTTGTTCATTCAGGTTGAAGTTCAGTGGAAGAGAAGCAGGTGTCCATTGTGACCATGGAGGAGGACACTGGCACTGCAGAGAAAAGACAGAAACCAAATAAGTGCAAAGGTACATGGACCTATATTTAATTTGTCACTGCACACAATACGGGTCTGGGCTGTCATCTCTACAGTACATAATGTTATCTTAGTTGTTTATTCATTTAAAAAAAATGTATTTCACCTTTTTTTAACCAGGTAGGCAAGTTGAGAACAAGTTCTCATTTACAATTGCGACCTGGCAAAGCAGTTTGACACAGAGTTACACATGTAGTAAAACAAACATACAGTAAATAATACAGTAGAGAAATAAGTCTATATACAATGTGAGCAAATGAGGTGAGATAAGGGAGGTAAAGGCAACAAAACAAAAGGCCATGGTGGCGAAGTAAATACAATATAGCAAGTAAAACACTGGAATGGTAGATTTGCAGTGGAAGAATGTGCAAAGTAGAAATAAAAATAATGGGGTGCAAAGGAACTAAATACATAAATACAGTAGGGGGAGAGGTAGTTTTTTGGGCTAAATTATAGATGGCCTATGTACAGGTGCAGTGATCTGTGAGCTTCTCTGTTGACCGGGGTAGGAGTAGCCAGGTGGAAAGCATGGCCAGCCGTAGAAAAATGCTTGTTGAAATTCTCAATTATAGCAGATTTATCGGTGGTGACAGTGTTTCCTATCCTCAGTGCAGTGGGCAGCTGGGAGGAGGTGTTCTTATTCTCCATGGACTTTACAGTGTCCCAGAACCTTTTTGAGTTTGTGTTGCAGGAAGCAAGTTTCTGCTTGAAAAAGCTAGCCGTGGCTTTTCTGTATATTGGTTTCTAGCTTCCCTGAAAAGTTGCATTTCACGGGGGCTGTTTGATGCTAATGCAGAACGCAATATGATGTTTTTGTGTTGGTTAAGGGCAGTCAGGTCTGGAGAGAACCAAGGGCTATATCTGTTCCTGGTTCTAAATTTCTTGAATGGGGCATGCTTATTTAAGATGGTGAGGAAGGCATTTAAAAAGAATAACCAGGCATTCTCTTCTGACAGGATGAGATCAATATAGTTCCAGGATACCCCGGCCAGGTCGATTAGAAAGGTCTGCTCGCTGAAGTGTTTCAGGGAGCGTTTGACAGTGATGAGTGGAGGTCGTTTGACCGCTGACCCACTACGGATGCAGGCAATGAGACAGTGATCGCTTAGATCTTGGTTGAAAACAGCAGAGGTGACAGCAGAGTTCTTAAAGATATCCATAAAAAGTGTCGTTTAAAGTTTGCCACAAGCCACCTGGGAGACACACCAAACATGTGGAAGAAGGTGTTCTGGTCAGATGAAACCAAAATTGAACTTTTTGGCAACAATGCAAAATGTTATGTTTGGCGTAAAAGCAACACAGCTGAACACACCATCCCCACTGTCAAACATGGTGGTGGCAGCATCATGGTTTGGGCCTGCTTTTCTTCAGCAGGGACAGGGAAGATGGTTAAAATTGATGGGAAGATGGATGGAGCCAAATACAGGACCATTCTGGAAGAGAACCTGATGGAGTCTGCAAAAGACCTGAGACTGGGACGGAGATTTGTCTTCCAACAAGACAATGATCCAAAACATAAAGCAAAATCTACAATGGAATGGTTCAAAAATAAACATATCCAGGTGTTAGAATGGCCAAGTCAAAGTCCAGACCTGAATCCAATCGAGAATCTGTGGAAAGAACTGAAAACTGCTGTTCACAAATGCTCTCCATCCAACCTCACTGAGCTCGAGCAGTTTTGCAAGGAGGAATGGGAAAAAATTTCAGTCTCTCGATGTGCAAAACTGATAGAGACATACCCCAAGCGACTTACAGCTGTAATCGCAGCAAAAGGTGGCGCTTCAAAGTATTAACTTAAGGGGGCTGAATAATTTTGCACGCCCAATTTTTCAGTTTTTGATTTGTTAAAAAAGTTTGAAATATCCAATAAATGTGGTTCCACTTCATGATTGTGTCCCACTTGTTGTTGATTCATCACAAAAAAATACAGTTTTATATCTTTATGTTTGAAGCCTGAAATGTGGCAAAAGGTCGCAAAGTTCAAGGGGGCCGAATACTTTCGCAAGGCACTGTACAAGAGCTGATCCCCATATGTTGGCTTGGAGAGCCTCGTTCTTCCTCTGGTTAGTTTTCAGGCTCATGTTGGGAATGGCTAACAGCAGGACATGCCTCTTGAAAACAGGAAGTTCCTTCTCCATTGTCTCCACCAGTTTGGGGAAGTCATAGAGAGGTACTGAAATTGGAGATGAGGAAGACCTGAGGAGACCACACCATGATACTAGAAGTCCTAAGTTGAGCAAAGCATATAAAATGAAGACCAGTACAACCACAACAGTAACTGTATTTCCACTAACTTGTCCAGTGATTTAAAAAAAGGGCCACTTTTTAACTTAAGGCTTTATTCTACACCAGCACCATACCAGTGTCTGCATACACTGAGTGTGGACATCTGCTCTTTCCCTGATGTAGACTGACCAGGTGAAAGCTATGATCCCTTATTGATGTTACCTGTTAAATACACTTCAATCAGTGTAGATGAAGGAGATGAGACTGGTAAAATAAGGACTTTTAAGCCTTGAGACAAATGAGACATGGATTGTGTACGTGTGCCATTCAAAGGATGAATGGGCAAGACAAAAGATTTAATAGCCTTTGAACTGGGTATAGTAGTAGGTGCCAAGTGCACCAGTTTGAGTGTGTCAAGAACTGCAACGCTGTTGGGTTTTTATGCTCAACAGTTTCCCGTGTGTATCAAGAATGGTCCACCACCCAAAGGGCATCTAGCCAACTTGACACAACAGTGGGAAGCATTGGAGTCAACATGGGCCACCATCCCTGTGGAACGCTTTTGACATATTTTAGATTCCATGGCCCAAGTGCAACTCAGTATTAGGAAGGTGTTATTAATGTTTTGTACACTCAGAGTACATGCAACATTGTCATATTGCAATGAGAACATAGCATTTTACAAACAACATCTTGTGACTCTATAAGGGAATACCCCAATAAAGTGCCATAAGGGATGGATGCAGATTAACACAAATATTCTTTACTTAGTTTATAACTAATGATGTTACACTCGCCGAATAAGCAGCGCATGAGTGAAGTCTTTATGAAAATAAATCATGTTTTTACGTACCATTGCGCTCAAACTCAAAATGTTGGTGTGTTAAACAAATATACCACGAATAAAGGGTGGTTTGAACACAGAATATACAAAACTTCCCAACTTCCGCTTTCATTTTTTTGTTTTTCAGCAGGCCAGGGAATAAACTAAGACAAACGTTTCGTTGTCCACCTTCTTCAGTGTATGTCTGGTTTCAGACAGCAGTTATCTAGAGTGAGACACAGCTGTGAATTATAGTAATCAACAGGACCAAGTTTTACAAAACTTTTCTAATCAGATTTTTAAATGTTAGAATTGGGTATTTCAAAACTGAAAATGAGATTCTAATCCTTGACACAAGTATGAATGATTTGTAAACAACAGTTGATTAACAGTTGGTTGGCATTCTCACATGTTCGTGGAGTGGATCATGTACTCCCCTATAAAAGACACTTGAAAGATATCAAATCTATATTGAGCAAGTATTTGCTGAAGTTGTATCTATTTTTTGGTGTGAACCACCCTTAAATGTGTTACATTTACATTCAAATGAGTGAACAATCGATTCTCAAATGACATCTTTGTTGTAAGCACCGGCTGAGTGACGGAATCTCAGTCTATAGTTATGGATCTGTGTTTTTCATTTTTAGCCTTTTTATTCTTCCCAGAATCGCACAGTGGCATCACTAGTAATTCAAATTCCTATGATATATGTTGGCATATAGCCAGTCACATTTCAACCACATTATTTTACTGTACTTGGCCGTACTGTACACAGGCTTTTGTGGTCATACATGGTTATTGAAAATTAGTAGCCTAACAAGTTTCTACAAGGCCCCTGTCACATTTGCAATCAAATTATTTGAAACACTGCAAATACTGTTGTGTATGTGTAATTTTTTATTTTGAAAATGTGTAATTGTTTGGTATTTCCACCACAAAAGTGTATTGCTTTATAGTATGCATGGTTTTCAGTATCGGCATATTTCGGAAGGGCCCGTGGTGATGGAGGATGCAGAGAAGGTCACCATGGAGAAGGCCGTTGAGGAGGGGCCCGTGGTGACGGATGCAGAGAAGTTGACCGTGGTAACCATGGAGGGAACTGATCCCAATCAGGGCAGCTAAGCGAGAGAACTGAATCTTGAGCAGAAATAACACTGGGGACTTTATTTAACTAGGCAAGTCAGTTAAGAACAAATTCTTATTTACAATGACGGCCAAACCCGGATGACGCTGGGCCAATTGTGCACCACCCTATGGGACTCCCGATCACAGGCGGTTGGTATACAGCCTGGAATCAGACCAGTGTGTCTGTAGTGACGCCTCAAGCACTGAGATGCAGTGCCTTAGACCGCTGCACCACTCGGGAGCCCAAGAGTTGTGTTCTCTTTTGAAATCAAAGTTGCCTCATTCCTGGAGTTTCCAGATGTAGCCTAGGCTACATGCCATGATCTAAATAAACAGGAGTAGCCGGTGCATTTTATTTCAAATAGGTATCCAGCCTATTTGTCAGATAAACCATAGCCTACAGCTCAAAATATATTTTACTTAGCAGAGTAGGGAAGATCATAAAAATTCCTTGAACTCTCAACAAACAACCCACTCAATCTCTAAACCAGATTTGATAAATTTTAACCACTTAATTTGAACTGTACAATCAAATCAGCTGTAAGCAACAATGGTGATAAGGTTAAGAAAATGACACTGACAATGTGATATCATTCGGAAACAATCGAGTTTATAAATGTAGAATAACATTGCATTCATACGTTGCTTCATAAGCACTAGTCTATACATACTGTTGGCTTGCAATTAAACGCATTTACACTAAATAGACCATTTTTACATTAACTTCACAAGCATGTTGACATCAGTCTTGTCCTGGAGGCAGAACTGAGCGATTTCCCCTGTTGGGGATTCATCAGAATTAGTTGGGTAACATAGATAAGATGTTTTATTTTCATGATATGCTTATGAGTTATTTCTCATGAGAATGTATTTTGTTGTACTATAGTGGTGGCCATTTGCAGTTATCTGTTCTCTGTCAGGACTAAGTTGTTTGGGCCGCAGAGATGGGAGAGGTCAAGGTGTCATCATGTGTAAACATATATTTTAAACCATGTGAAGGGATGATTGATGGGGAACCAATTATCTCTTGGCTCCATTGTGTCTGTGTGCCAGTCACTCCCTACTTTTCCCATCGGGGAGAGGAGGATGGCAGTGTCTGGAACCATTCTATGTTCCCTCTCTCGTTGCCCCTATCTTGACCTAGAGGCTCACTTTCCTCTCTGTGAGCTTGTCCAGAATTGGGTGGGGGTAATGTCTTGGTACCATTTTGTACCAAGGATGAGATAAGAGCTTTGTTTAGGAGACCAAACTGAACGATAATTTATAGCCAATTCTGTCTGGCTAGGGGATATTTCTCTCTGAAGTAAAGTTTTTCTTTGTGTAAGTTCCTAAGACCTGTGGTTTGTCATGTCGACCAGGGGGGGTTGATCTTTGCTATAAAGGATCCCAGTTGCCATTATGTTGACCACTCTCAACTTTTCATTAGAGATACTGAACTGTTGAAAGTCAAAATGCTATTGCAAAAGCTTCATTATTATTAAAGGTGAAGATTAAGCACAACTCTGACTGGTGTGTGATTTGCTCTCTCATCATTTGGTAATTAAGGAAATTTCCACGACACCCCTTAGATAGGCTGGCTATATTGTAAAAAATTCATGACAACAATTTTGGTCCTAATTTAGGGTTAGCAGTGTGGTTAGGTTTAAAATCTGATTTTGTGGCTGTGCCAGCTAATGACCACTCTGCAGAGCTGCCTCCAGAAGTAGACTACAATAAAAGTAATAGAGGTAACACAATAAGAGTAACAATAATGAGGCTATATACAGGGGGCACCGGAATCGGGGCAGTGTGGGGGGGGTACAGGCTAATTGAGGTAATCTGTACATGTAGGTGGGGGCGAAGTTACTATGCATAGGTAATAAACAAACAGCGAGTAGCAGCAGTGTACAAAGGGGGGGTCGGGGGTCAGCCATTTCCTAACTCTTTCCCTTGTCCCTAACCCTTAGATGTTTGTAAATGTGTAAGCAATGCGGTGTAAGCTCCACCACTTTCCTGATTATACCTATCCAGACCCTTCAGAAAAATTAAGTCAGGGCCAAGGAGGAGGGATAGGGAGTGAATTTGGACCAGCAAATAATGTGTATGTGCCACCTAAGAGTTTCAATTCAGTTTTTTTTGTTCATTCAGGTTGAAGTTCAGTGGAAGAGAAGCAGGTGTCCATTGTGACCATGGAGGAGGACACTGGCACTGCAGAGAAAAAACAGAAACCAAATAAGTGCAAAGGTACATGGACCTATATTTAATTTGTCACTGCACACAATACGGGTCTGGGCTGTCATCTCTATAGTACATAATGTTATCTTAGTTGTTTATTCATTTAAAAAAAATGTATTTCACCTTTTTTTAACCAGGTAGGCAAGTTGAGAACAAGTTCTCATTTACAATTGCGACCTGGCAAAGCAGTTTGACACAGAGTTACACATGTAGTAAAACAAACATACAGTAAATAATACAGTAGAGAAATAAGTCTATATACAATGTGAGCAAATGAGGTGAGATAAGGGAGGTAAAGGCAACAAAACAAAAGGCCATGGTGGCGAAGTAAATACAATATAGCAAGTAAAACACTGGAATGGTAGATTTGCAGTGGAAGAATGTGCAAAGTAGAAATAAAAATAATGGGGTGCAAAGGAACTAAATACATAAATACAGTAGGGGGAGAGGTAGTTTTTTGGGCTAAATTATAGATGGCCTATGTACAGGTGCAGTGATCTGTGAGCTTCTCTGTTGACCGGGGTAGGAGTAGCCAGGTGGAAAGCATGGCCAGCCGTAGAAAAATGCTTGTTGAAATTCTCAATTATAGCAGATTTATCGGTGGTGACAGTGTTTCCTATCCTCAGTGCAGTGGGCAGCTGGGAGGAGGTGTTCTTATTCTCCATGGACTTTACAGTGTCCCAGAACCTTTTTGAGTTTGTGTTGCAGGAAGCAAGTTTCTGCTTGAAAAAGCTAGCCGTGGCTTTTCTGTATATTGGTTTCTAGCTTCCCTGAAAAGTTGCATTTCACGGGGGCTGTTTGATGCTAATGCAGAACGCAATATGATGTTTTTGTGTTGGTTAAGGGCAGTCAGGTCTGGAGAGAACCAAGGGCTATATCTGTTCCTGGTTCTAAATTTCTTGAATGGGGCATGCTTATTTAAGATGGTGAGGAAGGCATTTAAAAAGAATAACCAGGCATTCTCTTCTGACAGGATGAGATCAATATAGTTCCAGGATACCCCGGCCAGGTCGATTAGAAAGGTCTGCTCGCTGAAGTGTTTCAGGGAGCGTTTGACAGTGATGAGTGGAGGTCGTTTGACCGCTGACCCACTACGGATGCAGGCAATGAGACAGTGATCGCTTAGATCTTGGTTGAAAACAGCAGAGGTGACAGCAGAGTTCTTAAAGATATCCATAAAAAGTGTCGTTTAAAGTTTGCCACAAGCCACCTGGGAGACACACCAAACATGTGGAAGAAGGTGTTCTGGTCAGATGAAACCAAAATTGAACTTTTTGGCAACAATGCAAAATGTTATGTTTGGCGTAAAAGCAACACAGCTGAACACACCATCCCCACTGTCAAACATGGTGGTGGCAGCATCATGGTTTGGGCCTGCTTTTCTTCAGCAGGGACAGGGAAGATGGTTAAAATTGATGGGAAGATGGATGGAGCCAAATACAGGACCATTCTGGAAGAGAACCTGATGGAGTCTGCAAAAGACCTGAGACTGGGACGGAGATTTGTCTTCCAACAAGACAATGATCCAAAACATAAAGCAAAATCTACAATGGAATGGTTCAAAAATAAACATATCCAGGTGTTAGAATGGCCAAGTCAAAGTCCAGACCTGAATCCAATCGAGAATCTGTGGAAAGAACTGAAAACTGCTGTTCACAAATGCTCTCCATCCAACCTCACTGAGCTCGAGCAGTTTTGCAAGGAGGAATGGGAAAAAATTTCAGTCTCTCGATGTGCAAAACTGATAGAGACATACCCCAAGCGACTTACAGCTGTAATCGCAGCAAAAGGTGGCGCTTCAAAGTATTAACTTAAGGGGGCTGAATAATTTTGCACGCCCAATTTTTCAGTTTTTGATTTGTTAAAAAAGTTTGAAATATCCAATAAATGTGGTTCCACTTCATGATTGTGTCCCACTTGTTGTTGATTCATCACAAAAAAATACAGTTTTATATCTTTATGTTTGAAGCCTGAAATGTGGCAAAAGGTCGCAAAGTTCAAGGGGGCCGAATACTTTCGCAAGGCACTGTACAAGAGCTGATCCCCATATGTTGGCTTGGAGAGCCTCGTTCTTCCTCTGGTTAGTTTTCAGGCTCATGTTGGGAATGGCTAACAGCAGGACATGCCTCTTGAAAACAGGAAGTTCCTTCTCCATTGTCTCCACCAGTTTGGGGAAGTCATAGAGAGGTACTGAAATTGGAGATGAGGAAGACCTGAGGAGACCACACCATGATACTAGAAGTCCTAAGTTGAGCAAAGCATATAAAATGAAGACCAGTACAACCACAACAGTAACTGTATTTCCACTAACTTGTCCAGTGATTTAAAAAAAGGGCCACTTTTTAACTTAAGGCTTTATTCTACACCAGCACCATACCAGTGTCTGCATACACTGAGTGTGGACATCTGCTCTTTCCCTGATGTAGACTGACCAGGTGAAAGCTATGATCCCTTATTGATGTTACCTGTTAAATACACTTCAATCAGTGTAGATGAAGGAGATGAGACTGGTAAAATAAGGACTTTTAAGCCTTGAGACAAATGAGACATGGATTGTGTACGTGTGCCATTCAAAGGATGAATGGGCAAGACAAAATATTTAATAGCCTTTGAACTGGGTATAGTAGTAGGTGCCAAGTGCACCAGTTTGAGTGTGTCAAGAACTGCAACGCTGTTGGGTTTTTATGCTCAACAGTTTCCCGTGTGTATCAAGAATGGTCCACCACCCAAAGGGCATCTAGCCAACTTGACACAACAGTGGGAAGCATTGGAGTCAACATGGGCCACCATCCCTGTGGAACGCTTTTGACATATTTTAGATTCCATGGCCCAAGTGCAACTCAGTATTAGGAAGGTGTTATTAATGTTTTGTACACTCAGAGTACATGCAACATTGTCATATTGCAATGAGAACATAGCATTTTACAAACAACATCATGTGACTCTATAAGGGAATACCCCAATAAAGTGCCATAAGGGATGGATGCAGATTAACACAAATATTCTTTACTTAGTTTATAACTAATGATGTTACACTCGCCGAATAAGCAGCGCATGAGTGAAGTCTTTATGAAAATAAATCATGTTTTTACGTACCATTGCGCTCAAACTCAAAATGTTGGTGTGTTAAACAAATATACCACGAATAAAGGGTGGTTTGAACACAGAATATACAAAACTTCCCAACTTCCGCTTTCATTTTTTTGTTTTTCAGCAGGCCAGGGAATAAACTAACACAAACGTTTCGTTGTCCACCTTCTTCAGTGTATGTCTGGTTTCAGACAGCAGTTATCTAGAGTGAGACACAGCTGTGAATTATAGTAATCAACAGGACCAAGTTTTACAAAACTTTTCTAATCAGATTTTTAAATGTTAGAATTGGGTATTTCAAAACTGAAAATGAGATTCTAATCCTTGACACAAGTATGAATGATTTGTAAACAACAGTTGATTAACAGTTGGTTGGCATTCTCACATGTTTGTGGAGTGGATCATGTACTCCCCTATAAAAGACACTTGAAAGATATCAAATCTATATTGAGCAAGTATTTGCTGAAGTTGTATCTATTTTTTGGTGTGAACCACCCTTAAATGTGTTACATTTACATTCAAATGAGTGAACAATCGATTCTCAAATGACATCTTTGTTGTAAGCACCGGCTGAGTGACGGAATCTCAGTCTATAGTTATGGATCTGTGTTTTTCATTTTTAGCCTTTCTATTCTTCCCAGAATCGCACAGTGGCATCACTAGTAATTCAAATTCCTATGATATATGTTGGCATATAGCCAGTCACATTTCAACCACATTATTTTACTGTACTTGGCCGTACTGTACACAGGCTTTTGTGGTCATACATGGTTATTGAAAATTAGTAGCCTAACAAGTTTCTACAAGGCCCCTGTCACATTTGCAATCAAATTATTTGAAACACTGCAAATACTGTTGTGTATGTGTAATTTTTTATTTTGAAAATGTGTAATTGTTTGGTATTTCCACCACAAAAGTGTATTGCTTTATAGTATGCATGGTTTTCAGTATCGGCATATTTCGGAAGGGCCCGTGGTGAAGGAGGATGCAGAGAAGGTGACTGTGGTCACCATAGAGGAGGCAGCTGAGGGGCCCGTGCTGATGGAGGATGCAGAGAAGGTGACTGTGGTCACCATAGAGGTGAGGGGCCCGTGCTGATGGAGGAGGCGGAGAAGGTCACCATGGAGAAGGCCGTTGAGGAGGGGCCCGTGGTGACGGATGCAGAGAAGGTGACCATGGTAACCATGGAGGGAACTGATCCCAATCAGGGCAGCTAAGCGAGAGAACTGAATCTTGAGCAGAAATAACACTGGGGACTCTGTCAACCACGTGCGACAGAAGTAAAATGTAACCTTTTATTTAACTAGGCAAGTCAGTTAAGAACAAATTCTTATTTACAATGACGGCCAAACCCGGATGACGCTGGGCCAATTGTGCACCACCCTATGGGACTCCCGATCACAGGCGGTTGGTATACAGCCTGGAATCGGACCAGTGTGTCTGTAGTGACGCCTCAAGCACTGAGATGCAGTGCCTTAGACCGCTGCACCACTCGGGAGCCCAAGAGTTGTGTTCTCTTTTGAAATCAAAGTTGCCTCATTCCTGGAGTTTCCAGATGTAGCCTAGGCTACATGCCATGATCTAAATAAACAGGAGTAGCCGGTGCATTTTATTTCAAATAGGTATCCAGCCTATTTGTCAGATAAACCATAGCCTACAGCTCAAAATATATTTTACTTAGCAGAGTAGGGAAGATCATAACAATTCCTTGAACTCTCTACAAACAACCCACTCAATCTCTAAACCAGATTTGATCAATTTTAACCACTTAATTTGAACTGTACAATCAAATCAGCTGTAAGCAACAATGGTGATAAGGTTAAGAAAATGACACTGACAATGTGATATCATTCGGAAACAATCGAGTTTATAAATGTAGAATAACATTGCATTCATACGTTGCTTCATAAGCACTAGTCTATACATACTGTTGGCTTGCAATTAAACGCATTTACACTAAATAGACCATTTTTACATTAACTTCACAAGCATGTTGACATCAGTCTTGTCCTGGAGGCAGAACTGAGCGATTTCCCCTGTTGGGGATTCATCAGAATTAGTTGGGTAAGATAAGATGTTTTATTTTCATGATATGCTTATGAGTTATTTCTCATGAGAATGTATTTTGTTGTACTATAGTGGTGGCCATTTGCAGTTATCTGTTCTCTGTCAGGACTAAGTTGTTTGAGGTGCAGAGATGGAAAAGGTCAAGGTGTCATCATGTGTAAACATATCTTTTAAACCATGTGAAGGGATGATTGATGGGGAACCAATTATCTCTTGGCTCCATTGTGTCTGTGTGCCAGTCACTCCCTACTTTTCCCATCGGGGAGAGGAGGATGGCAGTGTCTGGAACCATTCTATGTTCCCTCTCTCGTTGCCCCTATCTTGACCTAGAGGCTCACTTTCCTCTCTGTGAGCTTGTCCAGAATTGGGTGGGGGTAATGTCTTGGTACCATTTTGTACCAAGGATGAGATAAGAGCTTTGTTTAGGAGACCAAACTGAACGATAATTTATAGCCAATTCTGTCTGGCTAGGGGATATTTCTCTCTGAAGTAAAGTTTTTCTTTGTGTAAGTTCCTAAGACCTGTGGTTTGTCATGTCGACTAGGGGGGGTTGATCTTTGCTATAAAGGATCCCAGTTGTCATTATGGTGACCACTCTCAACTTTTCATTAGAGATACTGAACTGTTGAAAGTCAAAATGCTATTGCAAAAGCTTCATTATTATTAAAGGTGAAGATTAAGCACAACTCTGACTGGTGTGTGATTTGCTCTCTCATCATTTGGTAATTAAGGAAATTTCCACGACACCCCTTAGATAGGCTGGCTATATTGTAAAAAATTCATGACAACAATTTTGGTCCTAATTTAGGGTTAGCAGTGTGGTTAGGTTTAAAATCTGATTTTGTGGCTGTGCCAGCTAATGACCACTCTGCAGAGCTGCCTCCAGAAGTAGACTACAATAAAAGTAATAGAGGTAACACAATAAGAGTAACAATAATGAGGCTATATACAGGGGGCACCGGAATCGGGGCAGTGTGGGGGGGGTACAGGCTAATTGAGGTAATCTGTACATGTAGGTGGGGGCGAAGTTACTATGCATAGGTAATAAACAAACAGCGAGTAGCAGCAGTGTACAAAGGGGGGGTCGGGGGTCAGCCATTTCCTAACTCTTTCCCTTGTCCCTAACCCTTAGATGTTTGTAAATGTGTAAGCAATGCGGTGTAAGCTCCACCACTTTCCTGATTATACCTATCCAGACCCTTCAGAAAAATTAAGTCAGGGCCAAGGAGGAGGGATAGGGAGTGAATTTGGACCAGCAAATAATGTGTATGTGCCACCTAAGAGTTTCAATTCAGTTTTTTTTGTTCATTCAGGTTGAAGTTCAGTGGAAGAGAAGCAGGTGTCCATTGTGACCATGGAGGAGGACACTGGCACTGCAGAGAAAAGACAGAAACCAAATAAGTGCAAAGGTACATGGACCTATATTTAATTTGTCACTGCACACAATACGGGTCTGGGCTGTCATCTCTACAGTACATAATGTTATCTTAGTTGTTTATTCATTTAAAAAAAATGTATTTCACCTTTTTTTAACCAGGTAGGCAAGTTGAGAACAAGTTCTCATTTACAATTGCGACCTGGCAAAGCAGTTTGACACAGAGTTACACATGTAGTAAAACAAACATACAGTAAATAATACAGTAGAGAAATAAGTCTATATACAATGTGAGCAAATGAGGTGAGATAAGGGAGGTAAAGGCAACAAAACAAAAGGCCATGGTGGCGAAGTAAATACAATATAGCAAGTAAAACACTGGAATGGTAGATTTGCAGTGGAAGAATGTGCAAAGTAGAAATAAAAATAATGGGGTGCAAAGGAACTAAATACATAAATACAGTAGGGGGAGAGGTAGTTTTTTGGGCTAAATTATAGATGGCCTATGTACAGGTGCAGTGATCTGTGAGCTTCTCTGTTGACCGGGGTAGGAGTAGCCAGGTGGAAAGCATGGCCAGCCGTAGAAAAATGCTTGTTGAAATTCTCAATTATAGCAGATTTATCGGTGGTGACAGTGTTTCCTATCCTCAGTGCAGTGGGCAGCTGGGAGGAGGTGTTCTTATTCTCCATGGACTTTACAGTGTCCCAGAACCTTTTTGAGTTTGTGTTGCAGGAAGCAAGTTTCTGCTTGAAAAAGCTAGCCGTGGCTTTTCTAACTGCCTCTGTATATTGGTTTCTAGCTTCCCTGAAAAGTTGCATTTCACGGGGGCTGTTTGATGCTAATGCAGAACGCAATATGATGTTTTTGTGTTGGTTAAGGGCAGTCAGGTCTGGAGAGAACCAAGGGCTATATCTGTTCCTGGTTCTAAATTTCTTGAATGGGGCATGCTTATTTAAGATGGTGAGGAAGGCATTTAAAAAGAATAACCAGGCATTCTCTACTGACGGGATGAGATCAATATAGTTCCAGGATACCCCGGCCAGGTCGATTAGAAAGGTCTGCTCGCTGAAGTGTTTCAGGGAGCGTTTGACAGTGATGAGTGGAGGTCGTTTGACCGCTGACCCACTACGGATGCAGGCAATGAGACAGTGATCGCTTAGATCTTGGTTGAAAACAGCAGAGGTGTATTTAGAGGACAAGTTGGTTGGGATGATATCTATGAGGGTGCCCGTATTTACGGCTTTGGGGTGGTACCTGGTAGGTTCATTGATAATTTGTGTGAGATTGAGGGCATCAAGCTTAGATTGTATGATGGCCAGGGTGTTAAGCATGTCCCAGTTTAGGTCGCCTAGCAGCACGAGCTCTGAAGATAGATGGGGGGTAATCAGTTCATGGTGTCCAGAGCACAGCTGGGGGCATAGGGTGGTCTATACGTACCAGCAATGACAGTGAAAGTTGACTTAAGTCATCAACAGCATGTATTGCTATGTTTGAGGCAACAATTAAAATACATTACCATTCTATTGTGTAAAAATAAAATGAATGATGACTGAAATATATATATCATTTTTTATTTCAGAATGCAAGGATAGGAACTGTGTAAGAACAGTGGAGACAGTGGTGAAGTCCAGAGTTAGGGAGGTTAGTTTGATTCTGTTCTAAGGGAAGAACATGGAAGGAAAGAACTGTTGTGACATTGATGTTATTTTACAATAAACAGGTGAAAATAGTAGAAAGAGGAGGAAGGGAAGTGCTACTAAGGTACACAATAGTACATTTTGGTAGACAGAAGGTGCTCTTTGGTAAAAGGGGTGAATTGGTCATCAAAAAGAAAGGAGGACTAAGGCACTCTTCATATAATTAATTAAAATGTATTTATTTGTATGGCATGTTCGATAGAAACAAGGTTTTAAAAATCGGACGTGTTTCGGCTGCACGGCCTTCGTCAGGGAGTACAAAGATATAATACAATGTCCTCTTTTGAACAGCTTTTCCAATTAGCTAATTTGAAGAGGGAGTGGTTACAAAATTGATTGGACACACCTAGTAAGAAATACTATACACATTAAAACGTGAAATACTGTAGCTAAGTTATTATAAAAATACAGCTCCAAGATAGAAGTATCAGAACACTTAGAAAGGTAGTTCTAACCTTAAATATGACTGGGAGAAGTGTCAAGAATAAGAAGGCAATACATTCCATAGTACACTAGAACACAGCAAAACATGAACAACAGTCTAAACATAGCTGAGGGCAATTGAGCAAAATGTCCACTAGATGACAGTAAATGGACCCATCACAACCCTACAGGAACGGTGAGAAATCCATACAGTGGGGCAAAAAAGTATTTAGTCAGCCACCAATTGTGCAAGTTCTCCCACTTAAAAAGATGAGAGAGGCCTGTAATTTTCATCATAGATACACTTCAACTATGACAGACAAAATTAGAAGAAAAAAAATCCAGAAAATCACATTGTAGGATTTTTAATGCATTTATTTGCAAATTATGGTGGAAAATAAGTATTTGGTCAATAACAAAAGTTTATCTCAATACTTTGTTATATACCCTTTGTTGGCAATGACAGAGGTCAAATGTTTTCTGTAAGTCTTCACAAGGTTTTCACACACTGTTGCTGGTATTTTGGCCCATTCCTCCATGCAGATCTCCTCTAGAGCAGTTATGTTTTGGGGCTGTTGCTGGGCAACACGGACTTTCAACTCCCTCCAAAGATTTTCTATGGGGTTGAGATCTGGAGACTGGCTAGGCCACTCCAGGACCTTGAAATGCTTCTTATGAAGCCACTCCTTCGTTGCCCGGGCGGTGTGTTTGGGATCATTATCATGCTGAAAGACCCAGCCACATTTCATCTTCAATGCCCTTGCTGATGGAAGGAGGTTTTCACTCAAAATCTCACGATACATGGCCCCATTCATTCTTTCCTTTACACGGATCAGTCGTCCTGGTCCCTTTGCAGAAAAACAGCCCCAAAGCATGATGTTTCCACCCCCATGCTTCACAGTAGGTATGGTGTTCTTTGGATGCAACTCAGCATTCTTTGTCTTCCAAACACGACGAGTTGAGTTTTTACCAAAAGGTTATATTTTGGTTTCATCTGACCATATGACATTCTCCCAATCTTCTTCTGGATTATCCAAATGCTCTCTAGCAAACTTCAGACGGGCGTGGACATGTACTGGCTTAAGCAGGGGGACACATCTGGCACTGCAGGATTTGAATCCATGGCGGCGTAGTGTGTTACTGATGGTAGGCTTTGTTACTTTAGTCCCAGCTCTCTGCAGGTCATTCACTAGGTCCCCCCGTGTGGTTCTGGGATTTTTGCTCACCGTTCTTTGATCATTTTGACCCCACGGGGTGAGATCTTGCGTGGAGCAAAAGATCGAGGGAGATTATCAATGGTCTTGTATGTCTTCCGTTTCCTAATAATTGCTCCCACAGTTGATTTCTTCAAACCAAGCTGCTTACCTATTGCAGATTTAGTCTTCCCAGCCTGGTGCAGGTCTACAATTTTGTTTCTGGTGTCCTTTGACAGCTCTTTGGTCTTGGCCATAGTGGAGTTTGGAGTGTGACTGTTTGAGGTTGTGGACAGGTGTCTTTTATACTAATAACAAGTTCAAACAGGTGCCATTAATACAGGTAACGAGTGGAGGACAGAGGAGCCTCTTAAAGAAGTGGTTACAGGTCTGTGAGAGCCAGAAATCTTGCTTGTTTGTAGGTGACCAAATACTTATTTTCCACCATAATTTGCAAATAAATTCATTAAAAATCCTACAATGTGATTTTCTGGATTTTTTTTCTCTCTCATTTTGTCTGTCATAGTTGAAGTGTACCTATGATGAAAATTACAGGCCTCTCTCATCTTTTTAAGTGGGAGAACTTGCACAATTGGTGGCTGACTAAATACTTTTTTGCCCCACTGTATATTCATTCAAACCAGGGTATTTAGTGGCATGTAGTTTGTAAATCCAAAACCTTCCCTTTGGTTTAACTTTTTAAGACTGTCCCCTTTTCAAATAGATGCCGGAATATGATCAATACCCATAGCTTGTAGGGAGGTAGGGTTGCCATGGTGTAAGGACTTGCCTTGCCATGGGGTAGTCTTCATTGCCTACCTGTTTGGCGTACTTGTGTTCCGCTAAGCGGCCTTGAAGGCGTCTCTTTGTCTGTCCAATGTAGAACACCCTGCACTGTGGACATTCCAATCTATAGAAAAATATACAAAAGTTTATTGAATTCTTCCATTTGACCTGTCATGGTAGATGGGTGGACCCAGGTGCGCCGCCATTTTCGGCCACTGCAATGAAACCAACAACAAAATGAACAAACCACATCATCTCCTAAAGCCCACTCCTGTCCCTATACCTGTGAAGGAGCTCTCATTCTTCATCTACTCCCCCACGTATCTCTATATAATAAATCCTCTTCAGTTTCCAAGTTGTGTCTGTGCTTTATGAGGATATTAAGAATTATCCTATATTATTGTTTAATGGCATAAACTTCTACATGCACTATGACAGATCTACAAGTTGTACAATGAATCAGAAAAGCTGCAGATACAGCAGTTGGTGGAGCCAAGAGAACACAATGGTAGATGGCATACATTGTAGCCTGTCAATATGGAATGGGACCAGGGAGGACAACAAGGTGCTCCTCCATGACACTACAATTGTAACCTACTCAATTAATATTGGCTTATCAATATTATTACATGTGTAGGCCTAATATCAAAGTTAGTCTGCAATCAGGGTTTGGCCTAGTAGAATGTATTCACATTTTTTATTAACCTTTAATTAAACAGGAATTCACATTAAGATAAAACTATTTTACAAGAGCCCTGTATACACTAAAAAAATAAAACCCAGTACATAAATAAGTCCTAATATACACTACCGTTCAAAAGTTTGGGGTCACTTAGAAATGTCCTTGTATTTGAAAGAAAAGCAAAAAAATGGTCTATTTAAAATAACATAAAATTGATCAGAAATACAGTGTAGACATTGACATATAAAGAAGGCGAACAGTAAACATGTAGGTTTGGGTCTTTTATTTTTATTATTTTTATTTTTTTAACTTTGTAATAAACTTAGTGAAATATATTTACAAAATAATACATATAGTAGCAGTCAGCTTTGTACATCAGGACGACAACTACATGTGTTTCAACTACGAGTCTTTTTTTTATGATGGACATTTTTTTATGTAGAAAAACCAGTATACACATAAGAAGCATACAAATAGACAATGATAACATATGCTAGGGGGTACAACAAATGACATATTATACAAAAACCTTAAAAGAAACACACAGTGATTGTTTTAACAGCTTTCTTATTAGAAGAATGTTGAATGGTCTTAATGTACTGCTCGAATTCCTTATAGAAAACAGTGAAGAGTTTTTTTTTATTAGTGAATTTACATTTATGAATATGAAATTTTACCATTTGCACAATTAGATTTACAAGGTCAAATTGTTTTTCTTCATCCTTATTTTAAGGAAACCGAGCAGCACATTCTCCTATAACAAAACAAAAGTCATCAAGAATATTAACAATTATAAAACTGTAAATATCTTTCCATCATTTTTTTTTACATGTAGACAATGCCAAAATAAATGCAAAACTGTTTCTGGATGCTCAACACAAAAAGGACAGTCAATGTTAATTTATTTTTAAAGTTTCTTCAGGTAATGATTCACAGGGCAATACTTATGGATCATTCTGAAAGAGACCTCTTTGACCTTGTTAACAAGCAGGTATGTGTGGTAATAACCAGACTTTTTTCCAACAGATATTAGTGACCAATGTATTCCAGTAAGTTGTGACATAAGGAATGGATACAATATCCCTTTGAAAAAAGGGAGCAAGGAGAAACAAATGTTTCCTATTGGTGAGGCAACTGGATTAAGCGAGGGTAGGTCAAGGTGAGGTCTGGCTACACCTCTAAACAACGAGAGTTCCAGATGGAATAGCATCAATGACTATAGCAAACTCTAGGTGTAACAGGGATATTGTAACGAGATAACATTCCTCATAATTGAGTAACAATCCTTCTGCATTAAAAAGTTGACTCACCAGTAGGATATGATTATTAAACCAGTTCTTAAAAAATAAAGACTTGTTTCTATACAAAATATCCTTATTGTTCCAAATAAAATACCTATGCGGGGGAAAATTATGTTTATATATTAACGACCACACTAAGAATACTTGTCTTTGAAAAGCAGATAATGTTGTAGGAATCTTATCAATGTTATAGTTACAAAGGAACATAAAATTGAGGCCACCAAAACGGGAAAAGATATGAGGGCTGAGATTCCAAATTGAAGTTGGATTCTTTAAGAAATGTTTAGCCCAATTTATCTTAAGTATTATTCAAAGTAAGAAAATCATTTTTTCCCCCAGATGAAGTTGAAAAGAACCTGGTCAACCGCTTTTACCTATTTTGTTATCAAGATGTAGGGACTGGACTGCATAAGTAAGTCTGGAGATACCTTCAGCTTTAGAAAGCAATACTCAACCTTTCAAGGATAAATCCCTCTACAACCAATGGTTCAACTTCTTTTTTTTCTTTTTCAATAATAGGTATGAAATTTAATAAGCACCTTTCCTGTTGATTCTTAGATATGGTAATCCCAAGGTATGTTACTTTTTCCTTTACTGGAATATTGCATATACTGTAGAGGGTATCACAGTCTTTAACAGCAAACAATTCACACTTATTAAGGTTTAGGCAAAGACCAGATGCTTTGGAAAATATATTTATCACATCGATTGCCCTGGGAATCTGGTCAGCATCTTTCAAAAAGAGGGTGATGTCATCTGCAAGCTGATTTATGATAATATCTCTGTCAGCAATAGAGATCCCATTTATATCACTGGATTTAACAGAACTTGTAAGAAGTTGGGTTGCAAGCAGGAAGAGGTAAGGCAAAATTGGGCAACCTTGCCTAATTCCTATTTTCAAATCTAGGAGAAGTGCCATGCATTAATTTAAAGGATCTGTTCCCATTCATATAAACAGTTTTAATTGTACTACAAAATAATTCCTCAAAACCAAATTTCTCAAGGGAGAGAAATAGAAACTCATGTTCCACTGTATCGAAGGCTTTATAAAAGTTTAAGAAGACAATAAAACTATCTTCGAGGATTAGATCAGAATAGTCAATAAGGTCTAACACCAGTCGGATATTATTATACAGTTGAAGTCGGAAGTTTACATACACTTAAGTTGGAGACATTAAAACTAGATTTTCAACCACTCCACAAATTTCTTGTTAACAAACTATAGTTTTGGCAAGTCGGTTAGGACATCTACTTTGTGCATGACACAAGTCATTTTTCCAACAATTGTTTACAGACAGATTATTTCACTTATAATTCACTGTATCACAATTCCAGTGTGTCAGACGTTTACATAAACTAAGTTGACTGTGCCTTTAAACAGCTTTGGAAAATTATTGAAAATGATGTCATGACTTTAGAAGCTTCTGTTCGGCTAATTTACATCATTTTAGTCAATTGGTGGTGTACCTGTGGATGTATTTCAAGACCTACCTTCAAACTCAGTGCCCCTTTGCTTGACATCATGGGAAAATCCAAATAAATCAGCCAAGACCTCAGAAAAAAATTGTAGAGCGCCACAAGTCTGATTTATCCTTGGGAGCAATTTCCAAATGCCTGAAGGTACCACGTTGTAACGGATGTCGTCTGGAGATAGAGAGGAGGACCAAGTTTCAGCGTGGTAAGTGTTCATGTCTTTTTAATAAACAAACTGAACACTGGAACAAAACAATAAACGATGTGAACAAAACGAAACAGTACCGTGTGGCCCAAACATTCACATGGAAACACCCACAAACCAAAAGTGAAACCCAGGCTACCTAAGTATGATTCTCAGTCAGGGACAACAATTGACAGCTGCCTCTGATTGAGAACCATACTAGGCCGAACTCAAAAACCAACATAGAAAAACAAACAGACTGCCCACGCCAACTCACGCCCTGACCATACTAAAACACAGACAAAAACAAAGGAACTAAGGTCAGAACGTGACAGTACTCCGGCCGCAAAACCTGAACCTATATGGGAGGGTCTGGGTGGGCGTCTGTCCGCGGTGGCGGCTCTGGCGCGGGACGTGGACTCAGCACGGGACGTGGACCCCACTTCACCATAGTTTTTTTGCGCCTCTTAGCCGGACAGGCGGGAGACTTCGGCAGCTCCGGAGTGAAGGGCGATTCTGGCATCGCCTGGCTGACTGACGGCTCTGGCGGCTCCTGGCTGGCTGATGGCTCTGGTGGCTCCTGGCTGGCGGCTCTGGCCGCTCCTGCGTGGCTGGCGGCTCCTGGCTGGCTGGCGGCTCCTGGCGGCTCCTGGCTGACTGGCGGCTCTGGCGGCTCATGACAGACTGGAGACTCTGGTGGCGCTGGGCAGGAGGAAGGCTCTGGCGGCGCTGGACAGGCGGGAGCACCTGTAGGGAGAAGACGGAGAGACAGCCTGGTGCGGGGGGCTGCCACCGGAGGGCTGGTACGTGGAGGTGGCACCGGACAGACCGGACCGTGCAGGCGCACTGGAGCTCTTGAGCACCGAGCCTGCCCAACCTTACCTGGTTGAATGCTCCCCGTAGCCAGGCCAGTGCGGCGAGGTGGAATAGCCCGCACTGGGCTGTGCTGGTGAACCGGGGACACCATGCGTAAGGCTGGTGCCATGTACGCCGGCCCGAGGAGACGCACTGGAGACCAGATGCGCAGAGCCGGCTTCATGGCACCTGGCTCGACGCCCACTCTAGCCCGGCCGATACGGGGAGCTGGGATGTAGCGCACCGGGCTAAGCACGCATACTGGGGACACCGTGCGCTCCACCGCATAACATGGTGCCTGACCAGTACGACGCCCTCTCTCTCCACGGTAAGCACGGGGAGTTGGCGCAGGTCTCCTACCTAACTTCGCCACACTCCCCGTGTGCCCCCCCCAATACATTTTTGGGGCTGCCACTCATGTTCATCTGTACAAACAATAGTACGCAAGTATGAACACCATGGGACCATGCAGCCATCATACCACTCAGGAAGGAGATGTGTTCTGTCTCCTAGAGATGAACGTACTTTGGTGCGAAAAGTGCAAATTAATCCCAGAACAACAGGAAAGGACCTTGTGAAGATGCTGGAGGAAACGGGTACAAAAGTATCTACAGTGCCTTGCGAAAGTATTCGGCCCCCTTGAACTTTGCGACCTTTTGCCACATTTCAGGCTTCAAACATAAAGATATAAAACTGTATTTTTTTGTGAAGAATCAACAACAAGTGGGACACAATCATGAAGTGGAACGACATTTATTGGATATTTCAAACTTTTTTAACAAATCAAAAACTGAAAAATTGGGCGTGCAAAATTATTCAGCCCCCTTAAGTTAATACTTTGTAGCGCCACCTTTTGCTGCGATTACAGCTGTAAGTCGCTTGGGGTATGTCTCTATCAGTTTTGCACATCGAGAGACTGAAATTCTTTCCCATTCCTCCTTGCAAAACAGCTCGAGCTCAGTGAGGTTGGATGGAGAGCATTTGTGAACAGCAGTTTTCAGTTCTTTCCACAGATTCTCGATTGGATTCAGGTCTGGACTTTGACTTGGCCATTCTAACACCTGGATATGTTTATTTTTGAACGATTCCATTGTAGATTTTGCTATATGTTTTGGATCATTGTCTTGTTGGAAGACAAATCTCCGTCCCAGTCTCAGGTCTTTTGCAGACTCCATCAGGTTTTCTTCCAGAATGGTCCTGTATTTGGCTCCATCCATCTTCCCATCAATTTTAACCATCTTCCCTGTCCCTGCTGAAGAAAAGCAGGCCCAAACCATGATGCTGCCACCACCATGTTTGACAGTGAGGATGGTTTCTTCAGGGTGATGCTTTAACGCCAAACATAACGTTTTGCATTGTTGCCAAAAAGTTCAATTTTGGTTTCATCTGACCAGAGCACCTTCTTCCACATGTTTGGTGTGTCTCCCAGGTGGCTTGTGGCAAACTTTAAACAACACTTTTTATGGATATCTTTAAGAAATGGCTTTCTTCTTGCCACTCTTCCATAAAGGCCAGATTTGTGCAATATATGACTGATTGTTGTCCTATGGACAGAGTCTCCCACCTCAGCTGTAGATCTCTGCAGTTCATCCAGAGTGATCATGGGCCTCTTGGCTGCATCTCTGATCAGTCTTCTCCTTGTATGAGCTGAAAGTTTAGAGGGACGGCCAGGTCTTGGTAGATTTGCAGTGGTCTGATACTCCTTCCATTTCAATATTATCGCTTGCACAGTGCTCCTTGGGATGTTTAAAGCTTGGGAAATCTTTTTGTATCCAAATCCGGCTTTAAACTTCTTCACAACAGTATCTCGGACCTGCCTGGTGTGTTCCTTGTTCTTCATGATGATCTCTGCACTTTTAACGGACCTCTGAGACTATCACAGTGCAGGTGCATTTATACGGAGACTTGATTACACACAGGTGGATTGTATTTATCATCATTAGTCATTTAGGTCAACATTGGATCATTCAGAGATCCTCACTGAACTTCTGGAGAGAGTTTGCTGCACTGAAAGTAAAGGGGCTGAATAATTTTGCACGCCCAATTTTTCAGTTTTTGATTTGTTAAAAAAGTTTGAAATATCCAATAAATGTCGTTCCACTTCATGATTGTGTCCCACTTGTTGTTGATTCTTCACAAAAAAATACAGTTTTATATCTTTATGTTTGAAGCCTGAAATGTGGCAAAAGGTCGCAAAGTTCAAGGGGGCCGAATACTTTCGCAAGGCACTGTATATCCACAGTAAAACGAGTCCTAAGGACTCCGCAAGGAAGAATCCACTGTTCCAAAACCGCCCCCAAAAAAGCCGAACTACAGTTTGCAACTGCACATGGGGACATATTTATTCTGTGATTCGTTGTCATTAAAGACTGTTGCTGAAAGGATTCATGCTGTTGCACAAATTATTGAACCAGCTGAGGGGACACTGGTTACCATCAAGTACGCAGGTGGAGGAAGCAAGAGGAAGAGGTTCTTCCTCTCTCAACCTTCTCAGGTACAGTACAACAAGATAATATCCTCTTTCTCTCTGGAAAAGTCTTGGACCTCATTAAACTTGTTAATATGCAATTTTCTCAATGCTTATAGGACATAGTAATATTCGTTGGGGCCCCTGATACTGTCATCCGCCAGTTACACACGTGCCCAGGCAGGAACAGTGGAGGACAGTGGGATTGTTAAAGATGCGGTTTTCTTCACTATTTGGCTGGCTGAGGATCAGGTGGAGGTGACTACTTTCACATTTAGACGGATTCAACAATCTGACATCATAAGTACTAGTGCTCCTTCATGCTTCATATCTGAAAAAAATAACATAGGGCAGTGGTTGTCAAACCTCAGGGACACCTTGCCGTTACATGTATTTTATATATTACAGAATTACTACAATAGATTAAACTTATCAGCTACTAATCAAGGCCAATACTTGGTGAATTTGTTTAGCTATTTCTGGGCTACTACTACATTGTGAAACATATGGGGGTTGCAGAGAAGTTTGAGAACCACTGAAAAGAATTGTGGTTTTTCAGGAAAATAAACCAACACAAAACTAAGCAGCCTCAAAAGTGTCTACACCCACCAGGTCCCAACCTGCCTCACAAGTGTCTACACCAACCAGGTCCCCACCTGCCTCACAAGTGTCTACACCCACCAGGTCCCCACCTGCCTCACAAGTGTCTACACCCACCTGCCTCACCAGTGTCTACACCCACCAGGTCTCCACCTGCCTCACAAGTGTCTACACTCACCAGGTCCCCACCTGCCTTGGCATCCACTGATGAAGAGTATGCTTGATATTAACCATTCAAAAGTTCTGAATAATTGCGAGATCTATGTTTTGGTTTAATAATGTTTGCTTTTATGTTTTTATTTTAAAGAAATTCTCTGAAGACATTGCTCTTCAGGCTGGCTAAAAAAGTGGACAGAGAACACACCCCATTTGCCAATATGGTAAATGTTTCTCAGAGCCAGGTCCTGCCATCCTCGACGCCACCTGCAAGCTAAACATAGTGTTTGTAGACACAAATGTATGGGGAGGAATCCATCTGGTGGTGTACCACTTCAAGAGCTTGCCTGCCTTCTCCTAAAGGAGATCAGAAATAGTTGCTTGTTCACTGGGCAAGAGGACTCCAAATCCCTGGAGCTGAACAGAGATGGTATGTACATTATTCAATTACAATACATAATAAAGCTGATATTTTCAACACTTATTAAACTACAGTTAAATGCCTATTTCGCTTCTAAGCCTACGGATCTGAATTTGGTATAGAATCTAATTTACCCAGCAGTGGATTTATGAATTGTCTTAGAAAGACAATGTTTTTCATGTAAATGTTGTACCAAAGCTATGGTACACTTCTTTCTGAATGTGTATTAAATGACAGTTATGCTCATGTTACAAAGCATCATACCTATACCATCAAGTGTTGCCAATCATTCAAAGTAAAGCAAATCATCCTCTGAAATGTGTGTTATGATTTTTGGTTTAATGTTATATATATGTATATATATCGTATGATCCATATCATATGATCCATATCATGACGTTTCCTGTCTTCCCTCCAATATTTGTTTGTTTCATTATTATTTCTGTAGCAAGCGAGACTGGCCAATACCAGACTTTGGGGGCAATGGTGGCAGTCTGTCTGGTGCAAGCTGGAGCAGCATCACCATTCTTGAGTGAACGGATATTCCGTTTGCTGGCACTACTGCCTAACCCCCCGCCTGGACTGAAGGACATTATGGAGGATACCTTCTGAGACGCACTCAAAAAGGTTCAGTTCAATTATAACTTTTTTAACATTACAGTGTAAGAAAGGTTACCTAAAGTATATATTTAATAGGTAATAAAACCTAGGGAATTCATTCCTTTACATATACAAGCCAGTGCCAGCCTGGAAGAGGCCAGATTGACAGCATTTGAAGCAATGGACACATTCACAATGCTGGGGGTGTACAAATACCTTACCAGCTTGACAGAGTGAGACAGGTTTGTGAAAGAAACTACAGAGGCATTTCTCACTGACAGACTGAAGGAACCTACAGTGCCTTGCGAAAGTATTCGGCCCCCTTGAACTTTGCGACCTTTTGCCACATTTCAGGCTTCAAACATAAAGATATAAAACTGTATTTTTTCGTGAAGAATCAACAACAAGTGGGACACAATCATGAAGTGGAACGACATTTATTGGATATTTCAAACTTTTTTAACAAATCAAAAACTGAAAAATTGGGCGTGCAAAATTATTCAGCCCCTTTACTTTCAGTGCAGCAAACTCTCTCCAGAAGTTCAGTGAGGATCTCTGAATGATCCAATGTTGACCTAAATGACTAATGATGATAAATACAATCCACCTGTGTGTAATCAAGTCTCCGTATAAATGCACCTGCACTGTGATAGTCTCAGAGGTCCGTTAAAAGCGCAGAGAGCATCATGAAGAACAAGGAACACACCAGGCAGGTCCGAGATACTGTTGTGAAGAAGTTTAAAGCCGGATTTGGATACAAAAAGATTTCCCAAGCTTTAAACATCCCAAGGAGCACCGTGCAAGCGATAATATTGAAATGGAAGGAGTATCAGACCACTGCAAATCTACCAAGACCTGGCCGTCCCTCTAAACTTTCAGCTCATACAAGGAGAAGACTGATCAGAGATGCAGCCAAGAGGCCCATGATCACTCTGGATGAACTGCAGAGATCTACAGCTGAGGTGGGAGACTCTGTCCATAGGACAACAATCAGTCGTTTATTGCACAAATCTGGCCTTTATGGAAGAGAGGCAAGAAGAAAGCCATTTCTTAAAGATATCCATAAAAAGTGTTGTTTAAAGTTTGCCACAAGCCACCTGGGAGACACACCAAACATGTGGAAGAAGGTGCTCTGGTCAGATGAAACCAAAATTGAACTTTTTGGCAACAATGCAAAACGTTATGTTTGGCGTAAAAGCAACACAGCTCATCACCCTGAACACACCATCCCCACTGTCAAACATGGTGGTGGCAGCATCATGGTTTGGGCCTGCTTTTCTTCAGCAGGGACAGGGAAGATGGTTAAAATTGATGGGAAGATGGATGGAGCCAAATACAGGACCATTCTGGAAGAAAACCTGATGGAGTCTGCAAAAGACCTGAGACTGGGACGGAGATTTGTCTTCCAACAAGACAATGATCCAAAACATAAAGCAAAATCTACAATGGAATGGTTCAAAAATAAACATATCCAGGTGTTAGAATGGCCAAGTCAAAGTCCAGACCTGAATCCAATCGAGAATCTGTGGAAATAACTGAAAACTGCTGTTCACAAATGCTCTCCATCCAACCTCACTGAGCTCGAGCTGTTTTGCAAGGAGGAATGGGGAACAATTCCAGTATCTCGATGTGCAAAACTGATAGAGACATACCCCAAGCGACTTACAGCTGTAATCGCAGCAAAAGGTGGCGCTACAAAGTATTAACTTAAGGGGGCTGAATAATTTTGCAACCCCAAGTTTTCAGTTTTTGATTTGTTAAAAAAGTTTGAAATATCCAATAAATGTCGTTCCACTTCATGATTATGTCCCACTTGTTGTTGATTCTTCACAAAAAAATACAGTTTTATATCTTTATGTTTGAAGCCTGAAATGTGGCAAAAGGTCGCAAAGTTCAAGGGGGCCGAATACTTTCGCAAGGTACTGTATTAAGCAGTGAGTACAGGGGAAAAATAAAGTAGTTATGTAGAACTGACTGTTAAATATGTGGTAATCTTTTGGATTCACTTTCAAAAATTCCTGTTTTAGATTTACAGAACTGCTGAAGACCCTTGACCTTCTAGAATGTCTGAGGGCACACCCACACATGCTTCGTGAGCTTTTTGTGGCTGGTGTCACAAAGCCATTGACATCTGAAGAGCTGTTCCTACCAAACTCTCCCCGGCGGGTACTAACAGCAGGAGACAGGAGGAACTAGTTCTAATCTGCTGGAGGTCTTCCTCTTAGAGATCGATTGTAAGTTCATGATTGCTATTGTCTGAGAAAACATATCATATTTGGATACAACTACATTGTCAATGTATCAATATAGTGATGTTCAGATTAATTGAACCCTGTTTGAAACGGATTGGTCAAATTTACAGGACCCGGGGCACCAGTTACATGTGGAATGGTCCTCCAATTTGTGTCAGGAGCAGAAGAAATACCCCCACTTTCCTTCGACACACAGCCAACATTAGAGTTCCTGCCTGAACACAAGGTCTACCCTGAGGCAAACACTTGCGAGTTGTGATGCGTTTACCCATTCACCAGAATTACGAACAATTCAAGAAGTTCATGGTGGAAGCCATAATTCAAGCCCCAGCATTTGGCTTTACTTAGATCGATAGGTGTCATGCCTTAAGGATAATGGATAACATACATTCTAAAGTGTATTTACCAATTCAACAATGTTATCTCTTTGAGATCATGTCCATTTTTGATGTAGAATATTTTAATACAAAAAGACAATTGAAATGTTAGGTTGATGGATACAATTTAGCTGTTATGCTGTGGGTTCAGTTGAGATGTTTATATGAAATGTGCTTTTCTTTAAAACAGCAAGTTGTGGATTAGATGGGCACCCTCAATATTGTCTTTCACAATTCAGAGACTTAACAGTGCTCAAGGTATTTTGCGAAACTGACTCTGCAGTCAATTTGACTTTGTTCAGCACTTTCATTTGTGTAAAATGTTCTGGGAGGGAAAACCAGGAGCTGAGACAAACCGCTGGTGGGCTTGAACAAACAAGACGAACTGGCAACAGACACAGAAAGTACAGGCATAAATACACAGGGGATAATGGGGAAGATGGGTGACACCTGGAGGGGGTGGAGACCAGGACAGGTGAAACAGATCAAGGCGTGACAGAGTGGTGATGCATTTGTTTTATGATGAAAGTATACATTATTTTTTATTGTGAAAAGCACAGCAAAACATAACAAATAGCATATTAAACACCAGATTGTGGTTCCACAGGTTTTTAAAATAACTACCAGTATTTGGTGGGGAGGGGGTGGAATCGATGAAACAAACATACATATTTGGGGTACTACTGCCCACATCCTGTTTTCAACAGTACAAAACGGAATTTCTTTTTTAGCTGCATTCCTCTCTTTCATCAATTTTCATCAGCAATGACAAAAAAATTAGACACGAGGGCATCCCACACTCATTTTAGATCCGAAGGTGTCTTTATTTTCATATGATCTCACTCATATCACTATCTCCTTTGACATATTCCATGTGTGGCATTTCAACATTGACAGAGAGGGGCACTCGTGTGTGTGTTCTTGGAACTACATACACTACTATCTTGTTTAAATTTCTCACATTTTAGGCATCCAGCTGAGGCCTTGGATGGATCATGTTCCACTGAAATGGGCACAGGGGTATAAGAATAGTCATTTTTAGTGTGGTGACAAAGTAGTTGAACAGGAGAAGAGGATGCGGCTACTTGTGGAGGGAGGGCAGTGGGGGTGGTGGGTTGAACATCTGCAGTGAAGCTGATTGGTTACTCTGTCTCATCACATCTTGACTAAAATAAAGATTTAGAAATGAGTTTGACATTGCCATAGTTCATCAGCTGAAAATACGACATTAACATACTCCCAGAAATAGCAATACATTCAGTATTCACTGAATTAAGTAGCCTACCCATCCCCATCTACAATTGTTTTCATCAATGAAAAAATGATACTATAGCACATTCAATTACATTATTATTGTAGACTAGACTACTCCTGTATCTGTTTGAATGTTAAATGACGAGACAGAGGCATTGATGCGAGTAACCAGTCTTGTTCAGTACATCACAACACATCCGGGTATCTCAAGCACCCAGGTAAAACACAAGAGTTGCAGTAATCAACATTTACCAACAGATGGCATCACTGTGCCATCTGTTGGTAAATGAGTAATGAGTCAATCAAAACTAACAAATTCATATAACGACACTTCCTGACCAAACATCCACAGCATGACGGTATACCCAGTGAATTATTTCAGAATAGGGCAGAATGCTTCAGGAAACAGTGCTTCGACTGGAAAAGTATGCCGGCTCGCAAGGCATTGTTGTCATTTTATAAAAGGTGATGATAAACAGAAATAAGGGAGTACTATCTCATAGTAGTATATGTGAGTTTCTCTTTTAAACAATCCTCTGGCATTGTACACAGCTAATAGCTAACGTTAGCCAAAGCAAGTTAGCTAATCCACGAACGTGCGTGTGCTTGGCCAGTGAGTCATTCCTGTAAAACATTGAGTTGCAAGCTAGCGCGATGACACGCTCTATGAAAGGAGGGAGCTGTGTAAAGACCCTGGGTTTATAAGAGCAGATAGTGACTCTGCCCCTTGAGCATGCTTTTGGGGCACAGTTGATAGACCGCAAAAAGCATGCTCAAGTGGCACAGTCGATATCCGCGCTTATAAACCCAGGGTTGTTACAATATAATACATAATTAATTAGAGACTGGTTTGCAAAAAGAGGTGTTTTCCTCTGACTGGGATCCAGATCGTCTTCCCGGATTCAAACAATAACAAATAGGAGCAACACAGACAGAGCCCGCTACTTTTTGCAGGAAGTGGTGAAACCGGCTCATGACACAAAACATAACTTACAGAAACAGAAACTTAAATACATGTGGGTTATAGACCACACATTTGAAGAAATGAAAGTTGGTCAGGGTTTCTCAATTCGAAAGTAGGGCTTGTCACATGGTTCGGTTTGAAGTTTTGACTGAAAACTTAAGGGCTCATTTGCAGAGAAAGTGAATGTAAAAACAGCAGTGTGACAAACTATCACCAACCAAATCATTTGTGAATCTTTTACATATTACCTTCAGTTCAGGGGCAAAGTGTTGTATGCGTTTGTGTTACTTGGCTTCCTGTCCCATTTTTATTTGTCCCTTCATCACTCATTAGGATGCAATACTGTGTATATTCTGTGTATGCTTTGCACATGTTCAATTTTGTTCTATTGGACAAATACATTTACATTTCAGTCATTTAGCTGACATTATTATCCAGAGTGACTTACAGGAACAACTAGGGTGAAGTGTTTAAATTCACTTTACTTTTTGTCCAGAAATATACAATTATTGTTATTTGATTACATGGGTGGTCAGATTTCTTGAGTGCTCATGCCATCTCTGGGAGAAATATTATTAGATTATTCTAAATCTCAATGATCCTTGTTGGATCGAGAACAGAAGAGAAAACTCCCATTTATTGTGAAACTGCAGAAATCTTCACCCATTAGAGAAGACAGGTTTGTGTCAGAACAGATATATTTGAGACAAGTTCAAGACTTTTAGCTATAAGTCTTGGAAACATGGAGACCACACCTTAGTGTAATGTATTGAAAAGTATACAAACACTTACAAGACCAATACACGTTAGTCAGCAGGAATTGAATCATGCATCATTTACCATGCCAAGAAGTCTATGTGAGTGATAGTCACATCCTGCTGTGATCAATAAACTAAATAAATAGAGAAAGAGAAAGAAAGTAGTTAACGTTCGGGAGGAACGCGTTGAACCAGGTGCAGGTCAAATTGAAGCACTTGGGAGCAGAATATGCCATGAGCAGGGGGTGGAGCTCATCACAAATCAGCTACTACAGTGGAGAGATCTAACAAACCTGAGTCAGATACATACTGTATGTTAACTTTTTATGGCTGGGGGCAGTATTGAGTAGCTTGGATGATTAAGGTGCCCAGATTAAACTGCCTGCTACTCAATCCCAGAAGCTAAAATATGCATATTATTAGTAGTTGTGGATAGAAAACACTCCGAAGCTTCTAAAACTGTTTGAATGATGTCTGTCAGTATAACAGAACTAATATGGCAGGCAAAAACCTGAGAAAAAATCCAACCAGGAAGTGGGAAATCTGAGGTAGGTAGGTTTGCCTATCCAATATACAGTGTCTTTGGGGTCATATTGCACATCCTAAGGCTTTCACTAGATGTCAACAGTCTTTAGAACCTTGTTTGATGCTTCTACTGTGAAGAATGAGGGAAGGAGAGCTCTTTGAGTCAGGTGTCTGGCATGAGCTGATCACGCTCGCTCCCGTGAGAGCGACCTGTGTTCCATCGCATTTCTGAAGACAAAGGAATTCTCCGGTTGAAATATTATTGAATATTTATGTTAAAAACATCCCAAAGATTGATTCTATACATCGTTTGACATGTTTCTACAAACTGTAATGAATTTTTTTGACTTTTCGTCTGACCTCCGCGTCATCAATTTGGATTTTGGAACTAAACACGCGAACAAAAAGGAGGTATTTGGACATAAATTATGGACGTTATCGAACAAAACAAACATTTATTGTGGAACTGGGATACCTGGGAGTGCATTCTGATGAAGATCATCAAAGGTAAGTGAATATTTATAATACTATTTCTGACTTCTGTTGACTCCACAACATGGTGGCTTGTTTGGGCTCTGAGCGCTGTACTCAGATTATAGCATGGTGTGCTTTTTCCGTAAAGTTTTTTGGAGATCTGACACAGCAGTTGCATTAACTTCACTAGGGTATTTGGGACGCTAGACCCACCTCTTCAACAGCCAGTGAAACTGCAGGGTGCCAAATTCAAATGAACAGAAATCCCGTAATTAAAATTCCTCAAACATACAAGTATTTGACACCATTTTAAAGATACACTTGTTGTAAATCCAGCCACAATGTCCCATTTCAAAAAGGCTTTACGATGAAAGCACACCAAACGATTATGTTAGGTCAGAGCCAAGTCTCAGAAAAACACAGCCATTTTTCCAGCCAAAGAGAGGAGTCACAAAAAGCAGAAATAGAGATAAAATGAATCACTAACCTTTGATGATCTTCATCAGATGACACAATACATGTATGTTTTATTCGGTAAAGTTCATATTTATATCCAAAAATCTGACACAAGTAATTTTTCCAACAATTGTTTACAGACAGATTATTTCACTTATAATTCCCTGTATCACAATTCCAGTGGGTCAGAAGTTTACATACACTAAATTGACTGTGCCTTTAAACAGCTTGGAAAATTCCAGAAAATTATGTCATGGCTTTAGAAGCTTCTGTTAGGCTAATTTACATAATTTGAGTCAATTGGAGGTGTACAATAATACGCAAGTATAAACACCATGGGACCACGCAGCTATCATACCGCTTAGGAAGGAGACGCGTTCTGTCTCCTAGGGATGAACGCACTTTGGTGCGAAAAGTGCAAATCAATCCCAGAACAACAGCAAAGGGCCTTGTAAAGATGCTGGAGGAAACTGGTACAAAATTATCTATATCCACAGTGAAACGAGTCCTATATCGACATAACTTGAAAGGCCGCTCAGCAAGGAAGAAGCCACTGCTCCAAAACCGGCATAAAAAAGCCAGACTACGGTTTGCAACGGCACATGGGGACAAAGATCGTACTTTTTGGAGAAATGTCCTGTGGTCTGATGAAACAAATAGAACTGTTTGGCCATAATGACCATCATTATGTTTGAAGGAAAAAGGGGGAGGCTTGCAAGCTGAAGAACACCATCCCAACCTTGAAGCACGGGGGTGGCAGCATCATGTTGTGGGGGTGCTTTGCTGCAGGAGGTACTGGTGCATTTCACAAAATAGATGGCATCATGAGGGAGGAAAATTATGTGGATATATTGAAGCAACATCTTAAGACATCAGTCAGGATGTTAAAGCTTGGTCGCAAATGCGTCTTCCAAATGAACAATGACCCCAAGCATACTTCCAAAGTTGTGGCAAAATGGCTTATGGACAACAAAGACAAGGTATTGGAGTGTCCATCACAAAGCCCTTACCTCCTATAGAAAAATTGTGGGCAGAACTGAAAAAGTGTGTGCGAGCAAGGAGGCCTACAAACCTGACTCAGTTACACCAGCTCTGTCAGGAGGAATGGGCCAAAATTCACCCAATTTATTGTGGGAAGCTTGTGGAAGGCTACCTGAAACATTTGACCCAAGTTTAAACAATTTAAAGGCAATGCTACCAAATACTAATTGAGTGTATGTAAACTTCTGACCCACTGGGAATGTGATGAAAGAAATAAAAGCTGAAATAAATCATTCAACTATTATTCTGACATTTCACATTCTTAAAATAAAGTGGTGATCCTAACTAACCTAAGACGGGTAATTTTTACTAGGATTAAATGTCAGGAATGGTGAAAAACTGATTTTAAATATATTTGGCTAAGGTGTTTGTAAACTCCCGACTTCAATTGTATGTCTGTATTTCATTTTCAATAAATTGTAATAAATGTCTAAAAACATGTTTTCACTTTGTCATTATGGGGTATTGTGGATAGATATAATATATTGAATCAATTTTGAATTCAGGCTGTAACACAGCAAAATCTGAATCAGTCAAGGTTCACTAGACTTATTACTGTGTTTCCTGTCTGGATGATGAACAAATCAAAATCAAATCAAATGTATTTGTCACATACACATGGTCCACAGCTGTCAGCTTCAAGGCACAAGGCAAAAAGCCTATAGGCGGCTTTGTTTCCATACATGGGCATAACCATGCTCAGGGAGACGGGTATGCAGACCACTTGCAAAAATAGTTACAAAAAACAGATTTAAGTTGACACAGAAGGCAGACCACAACCAGATGCTGCAAACAGTGATTGTGTCAATATGAGGCAGAGATGTTGAGAACTTACTTGTTGTGAGTACGTTTTCATGGAAGCTTTTATTAACTTTCTGAGAACGAATATGATAGGTTATTTGAAAGTAATTCAATAATGTCCTGTGAAAATGTTTCAAAAATACTTTTAATAACACTGCTAGCTTCGGTTAATGGTTTTGAACTCCAATCAAAAATAGGACACATGGAAAATAGTTTGGTTATGCATTGTTCACTCAAAAAAAATGTATATAAAGTTTTCTTAATGTTCTGAGAACATGACTTTAAATAGAGCCATGAGTAAAACCTGCCAAAACCGTGATGCCTAAGTACTGAAATTCTAACAGAAGAACTTTCTTAACATTCTCTGAACGTTCTGAGACATTATTTTAAATAGAACCACGATGAAATGTGTAGGAAATGTTATGCTGAAGTACTGAAATTCTAACAGAAGAACTTTCTTAACATTCTCTGAACGTTCTGAGACATTATTTTAAATAGAACCACGATGAAATGTGTAGGAAATGTTATGCTGAAGTACTGAAATTCCCACAGAAGAACGTTGTTTCTTAACTTTCTTGTAACAATCTGAGAACATTACTTTAAAGGTGCACTATGCAAAAAGGCAGAAAATAATGTTAATTTGACATTTATTTTGAAATTATGAAGGTTTTGCAGAACACCAAGCAGTGAAAAAAGTTAATGAATTTGAATTACAGGATGTAAAACCACAAACGAATATGAAAATGCAAAACATTACCACGTTCTATAAATGGTCTGTGTTCGGCAAACGGAACACTGTATTCAAACCACACCTCTAAATGATAACAGATAAATGCTGTAACTCGACACACCCTATATCATTTCACCTCCTCCAGCTCCAAGTCAAAATGCACCTTATTGTACCCATCCTCGTGAGCGTGCTTCTTCCCAAAGGTAAGAGGACTATTTAGGTTATAGCCTACGGTTATTAGTCTATTATCTCATCTCCTTGATCATTTATAAAAAATAATTTAAAATAATCGGATGCTGTAACTTTTCACCTTCTCAGCATATTCACTCAAATGCTTTGAGTGCATACCAGGAGAATCAGAAGCATGCACCAACAAGCAGACTGACTGTCTTAATCCAGCCCAATGTGGAAGCTCGCGGATCATATCCTATGCGGGTAAATTAATGGCGGGTTAATTTAGGTCATACATTTGAGCCTAACGATAAAACAAATATTTAGGTTACATTTTTAACGTTTTTTAACCTGTATGTTTTTTTGCTTGCCTCGACCTCTTCTTTCCATTTCCAGGTGATATAAAATTATTGGATATGAACGCGAAGTCTTGCGCGGTGTCTGCTGAGTGTCTCAGTGCATCAGTGAACTTCGGAATCGCGCGCACAACGATCGCCAGGAAATGCTGCAATACGGACCTCTGCAACTCCCAAAGCGTCCCTGGTAACTATCTCAATGAGAATTATATGCTCTTAGTTTATAATAAATGCTACTATTAAAACCTTTAAATTTAATAGCATGTTGAAAGGCTGAATTGAAATGAATCATTTTAATTGATAGTTCCATGAGGAAAGTTTGAGTTGATCAACTAGAGTATGTCAATTATTAAATTGGTACGTCTCCCTAAAATGAAATACAACCAACCGATGTATTTAGCGTAATTATTTAACGGCTGCCACGTGTTTTCAACATAGAGGAAGATTAATAATTTAAATAGGCTCCGTGGCGATTTTAGCATGCACATCTTGGTGGGGCAAGCAGTCACTACACAACAACTCCAAACAATACATTAATTGCACTATAAGGGTGACCACAAACTGTTAGGTCTACATAAAGCCAGCGGAGCCTTGTCTGGCAGGGAAACAGTCCATCAGCCTCATTTAATGCCTTTAAAAAAAACATAGTTAATAAAGCTGACTTGCTTAAACAAATGTGATTCCTACTGACAATTGAGATGTACAAACTATGGCATAAGGGGTCGACAAGCAGATAATTTAGATTAAGACATTAATGAGCGAGCCAGGACTGACATAGTCAATATAACTAGTTGTTCAGTACTTTTGAAATGTACAGGGACAGAATTCAGAACATGGGCCATTCTTACAGTGTTTTACCTGTACACCAAGTCAGCACCATATGATAAATAAAGGGGGCATGTAAGCAGACACAATTTCTCTTAATTATTTCTCTTCATATGACATATGGCAAGGATTTTGAAAGTAAGATGATGACATGATCAGTCCAATCAAAGGTACTGTACATATAACATGATTTGACATCATTTTTTTCTGTGGCCAATGACCTTGAACCTTATTGGAAGGGCACTACTAATGTAATTCTATGGCAGGAGCCAAAGGGCTTCAATTTTCTATGTCTACCCTTACTACTTGGCCGTGACATAGTGTCCCCATGAGTGACAGAACACTGAGCCAATCATTGCTGGCTTGCCCCACCACCATAGAAAGCACTGATCTAGGCTGAAACACCTGCATTTTGGAGCTGATTTACTAAAGAAAACAAAAACGAGATCATGTTTGTAGGTGGCTTTATTAACTTAATGATATATATATATTTTTTTACATTGTTTGCAAATTGATATGTTACTCGTATTAATGCCAAAATAACATGCAACTTCTTTTTTTTTACAAATGTATTTCCTACTTTGCTTTTTTGCAAAAAATGTGGGGCTCAAATTTATTTTCTGAATAACAGGTCGCAACTGAATAGGCTATTATAAGGAATAGAATTAATCTATTTTGATTTTGGTTTGTGGTGAGCTGGGAGTGAAAAGTGCAATCACCTATCCTTTAGAGTCCACTAAAGGCCTTCCTAATGGCAAGACATGCTTCACCTGTACCGGAACGGACTGCACGAGCACTCTGAGCTGCTTGGGAGACGAGGACCGCTGCATCTCAACAACAGGTAGTGTTTCAGATAACGTTAACGTTATCTGCACATTTTTTACATTCCTAAAGCCTCTTCCTTTAGTCTCTCAGACTGCTCTCATAGACTAGACATAGTAAACGTAAATCCGGGACACTCAAATTAGTATGACATGTTATGTTTGGTATAGTTACATCAGATAGAAGGTTACGTAAGGCAAAAATGTAAGGAGGGTGGTTGGTTGGAGTGGATGGGTGGGCATATAATGCGAACGTCTAGTAACTCAAAGGTTGCATGTTTGTATCTCATCACCTACAACCTTAGCATTTTAGATACTTAGCAAATACTTAGCATGTTAGCTACCCCTTCCCCCAACCTTTTAGATAACCATAACCGCTAACACTAACCCCTACTGCTAGCTAACGTTAGCATTAGCCACATAGCTAATATTAGCAACAAATATTTTGGAATTAGTAACATATCTTACATTTGGCAATTTGTAACATATCATAGGAATTGTAATTCATAACATATCATACGAAATGGATGATGGATATCCACAAATTAATGCATAAATAAGTATTTTAAATGAGTGTGCACTGCACTGATAAGTTTCCCAATCTCCAAATAAACCTCCAACCGTGGCCTAACTGCAGCAAAAAAATTACTCCATGGCCCAACGTTTTAATTACGACGTGGTGATGTATCTTAGCTGTCAGTGAAACTCCTTAAAAGTGAAACTAACATGTACATTTAGGCATGAATTCCCAATGGTTAAGGATAGGGCTAAACTTAGGTTTATGTAATAATTCTGATTGGTTAAGGTTTGGGAAAGCCTTAAAACAAAAACGAGCACCTTGAACTGGGATTGAACACACGACCCTCAGAGCCGGAGTTTGCGGCTTAAACACTCTATCCCCCATCACAACACCCTAGCAAGCCTACTAGATGGTAATAGGCACTCACGTTGCCCCTAGTGGATGGGATATCTTCACATTTCACCAGGTGCAAATGTAATCTGGTACCTACAGAATCAGCACCTACCGGAGTATTCCATAGGCTGAAAGTTTTATCCAATGTGCACTTATCAGGAGTTGACTGGACTTGGGAAGCATTGAGTCTTGTGAATAGCAATAACATTTTCTTGTGTGTGCTGCTAGTGAACACGGGTGGCGAGAAGATATCAATGAAGGGATGTGCCTCCAAGAGTATCTGTATGGGAGACGTGTCACAAGCACTGGGGTCCGCCATTGGCATGGAGATGAAGTGCTGCGAGGGCAACCTGTGTAACAACGCCCAGAGCATCGGACTGAGCCTCCTGATCCTGGTGACATCCATGGTCTCTGTCACCCTGTTCTACTGAGAGACACCTTGCCTTCACCACCTCCATCGTAACAGGAGCCTCCCTGTCATTGTCCCCCTCCCCCCCATCTCCCCATGCTACTGCCCCAGTCTCCACTATCTACCTGTTGTGTGTATTAATAATGAATGTTATAGAATAGCCCCTTTCACTGGATACTTCCTTGGGGCGTCACATTATGTAGTGTTAACTCAACCCCTTCACCCCCGCTAGCGTAATGCTGCAGCCACCTGTGGAATGCACTATAGCCATTTAATTTTAGGGACAGCTCTCGCAAAAAAATACACACCCACTACAACCCACACCTACTTCCATCCTACAACCCCTACACACACTCACACCCATCCTCTTCTCTCCTCAAGGCCCTGTGAGTCAGTGAGGCGTTTATGTTTGGCGAGGCATTTGCCAATCTAAGCAAGTGTGGTACATTGCTTCAAATCATTGGCATTGTTAGCTTTCACCTGTTTTTAATGTTCTGAATAACATAAAAGGCTATTGAATCCCATTTTTTACCTAGCAGAAATATACTTGAAATTAAAAATGTCACTGGATGTGTACAGTGTTAATGTGTTTGCTTGATGAACAAGATTAATTCTGTAAATTAAAAAAATATGAAAAGTATATGAATTACTGAATAGATGAGCTGACTCTTTATTCTCACAACCTCCTGCTTCCTAGTTCAATGAGGCAAAGAATAAAAAATAAAAAATATCCACAATATTCACTACAAGATTTAGTTGAGGTTTAGTGAATGGTTTGTCCCAAATAGAATGCTTTTCTTTTTTTGAAATATTTAGGACTAGTTTATTACTTGCCACCCATTTTAAAACTGACTGCAGCTCTTTGTTATTAAGTGATGCAGTGAATTCACTTGCTGTAGTAGCTGATGTGTTTAATGTTGAGTCGTCAGCATACATAGACACACCGGCTTTACTCAGTGCCAGTAGCAGGTCATTAGTAAAGATTGAATAAAGTAAGGGACCTAGAACACTGCTCTATGGAATGCCCTAGTCTACCTGGATTATGCTAGAGTTTTCAATTAAAAAAACACCTTCTGGGTTCTGTTAGACAGGTTATTCTCAATCCACGATATAGCAGGGGATGTAAAGCAATAACATATGTTTTTCCAGCAGCAGATTATGATTAAGTCTAACAAAACAGCTCCCACAAGTTTCTTATTATCAATTTATTTCAGCCAATCATCAATCATTTGTGTAAATGCTGTACATGTTAAATGCCCTTCCCTATAAGCGTCACGAATGTCAGCTGTTAATTTGTTTACTGTGAAATAGCACTGTATCTGGTCAAACACTTTTTTTCTCCAAAAGTTTACTAAGGGTTGGTAGCAGACTAGTTGGTCGGCTGTTTGAGCCAGAAAAGGAAGATTTGCTATTCTTGTGTACCGGAATGACTTTTGCTTCCCTACAGCCCTGAGGGAACACACTTTCCTGTAGGCTTGGATTGAAGAAATGGCAAATAGGAGTGGCAATATAGTCCACCATCATCCTCAGTAATTTTCCATCCAAGTTGTCAGACCCAGGTTGCTTGTCATTGTTAATAGACACCAATTCATTTTTCACTCGTTCCACACTCACTTTACGGAATTCAAAATGACAATGCTTGTCTTTCATAATTTGGTCAGTTATGAATGGAAGAGTAGGTTCAGAATTTGTTGTTGCTAATCTTGCCAATGAAACAATCCTTAAAGTAGTTGGCAATATCAGTGGGTTTTGTGATGAATGAGCCATCGGATTCAGTGAAGGATGGAGCTGATGTCGCCATTTAGCCCAAAAGTGTTTTACTATCATTCTTTATATATTTATTTTGTTTCATGGTACAGTTTCTTCTTTTTGTTTAGTTTGGTTACATGATTTCTCAATTTACAGTAAGTTTGACAATCTGCCGTGCTGCCAGACTTACTTACCATTTATCTCAGCCATACAAATGTTAAATTCCTCATCAATCCACAGGGATTTAAGGGTTTTTACAGTCATTTTCTTAACGGGTGCATGCTTATTAGTAACTGGAATAAGCAATTTCATGAATGCAGCCGTCTGGTTTCTCCTCATTACACACAACAAACTAGCCAAAGTTATTTAGTTATTTTTTTTTTGTTGTTGTTGTTTTTCCTCATTTATCTACACACAATAACCCATAATGACAAAGCAAAAACAGTTATTTAAAACATTGTAACTAAATAATAAATAAATACCTTATTTACATAAGTTATCAGGCCCTTTGCTATGATACTCGAAATTGAGCTCAGGTGCATCCTGTTTCTATTGATTATCCTTGAGTTGTTTCTACAACTTGACTGGAGTCAACCTGTGGTAAATTCTATTGGTTGGACATGATTTGGAAAGGCACACACCTGTCTATATAAGGTCCCACAGTTGACAGTGCATGTCAGAGCAAAAACCAAGCCATGAGGTCGAAGGAATTGTGCGTAGAGCTCAGGATTGTGTTGAGGCACATATCTGGGGAAGGGTACCAAAATATTTCTGCAGCATTGAAGGTCCCCAAGAACACAGTGGCCTCCATCATTCTTCAATGGAAGAAGTTTGGAACCACCAAGACTCTTAATAGAAATTGCCGGCCGGCCAAACTGAGCAATCTGGGGAGGTGACCAAGAACCTAATAGTCCCTCTGACAGAACTCCAGAGTTCCTTTGTGGAGATGGGAGAACCTTCCAAAAGGACAACCAGCTCTGCAGCACTCCACCAATCAGGTCTTGAGTGGCCAGATGGACACTCCTCAGTAAAAGGCACATGACTTGGAGTTTTCCAAAAGGCCCCTAAAGGACTCTCAGACCATGAGAAACAAGATTCTCTGGATGCTTTTCAGCAGCAGGGACTGGGAGACTAGTCAGGATCGAGGGAAAGATTAATGGAGCAAAGTACAGAGAGATCCTTGATGAAAACCTGCTCCAGAACGCTCAACAGGACAATGACCTTAAGCACAAAGCCAAGACAACGCAGAAGTGGCTTCGGGACAAGTCTCTGAATGTCCTTGAGGGGCAAAGCCAGAACCCGGACTTGAACCCAAACAAACATCTCTGGAGAGACCTGAAAATAGCTGTGCAGCGACGCTCCCCATCCAACCTGACAGAGCTTGAGAGGATCTGCAGAGAAGAATGGGAGAAACTCCCCAAATACAGTTGTGCCAAGTTTGTGGCTTCATACCCAATAATAAATTGCTTTGTCGTTATGGGATATTGTGTGTAGATTGATGAGGGGGAAAAATGATTTAATCCATTATAGAATAAGGCTGTAACGTAGCAAAATGTGGAAAAAGTCAATGGGTCTGAATACTTTCCGAATGCATTGTACATCTTCAACATTGAAATCACTACAAAACATCTTGTATGATCTCTTATACACTATATTAGACCCAGTCTTTGGAACTTTGGTTTTGCTAGATATGGTTCATAGGCACATGATTACTGTTGACAATATCTGTTGGATTGACAGAGGCATTCAGTTGAGTTAGAGGAACATAAATGATTTTACTTACAATATGACTTTCAACACCCCTGGGACAATGTATATTTGCAGCAGCACTACGACTCAGTAATGCAATGGTAGGGATTATCTGAGCAGGGCTTGGGTCACTGATAAGTCATTGTTTCAACACAGCCTTGCACCCAAGCGAACCGTAGAATCCATTGCTGCCTTCCATTAGGCCTCATCACTGTCAAACACTCCCTAAAACACTTCAGCGAGCACACCTTTCTAATCGACCTGGCCCGGGTATCCTGGAAGGATATTGACCTCTTTCCGTCAGTAGGGGATGCCTGGTTGCTCTTTAAAAATGTTTTCCTCACAGTCTTAAATAAGCATGCCCCAATCAAAAAATGTAGAACTAAGAACAGATATAGCCCTTGGTTCACCCCAGACTTGACTGCCAGCACAAAAACATCCTGTGGCGTTCTGCATTAGCAAAGAATAGCCCCCGTGATATGCAACTTTTCAGGGAAGTCAGGAACCAATATACTCAATCAGTTAGGAAAGCTAAGGCTAGCTTTTTCAAACAGAAATGTGCATCCTGTAGCACTAATTCCAAAAAGTTTTGGGACAATGTAAAGTCCATGGAGAATAAGAGCACCTCCTCCCAGCTGCCCACTGCACTGAGGATAGGAAACATTGCCAACACCAATAAATCTACGATAATCGATCATTTCAATAAGCATTTTTTTATGGCTGGCCATGCTTTCCACCCCTTTCCACCCCTTTCCAACTCAGCACCCCCTGCAGTAACTTGCCCAAGCCCCCCCCCTCGCTTCTCCTTCACCTACATCCAGACAGCTGATGTTCTGAAAGAGTTGCGAAATTTGGATCCCTACAAATCAGCTGGGCTAGACAATCTCTCTTTCTAAAATGATCTGCCGAAATTGTTGCAACCCATATTACTAGCCTGTTCAACCTCTCTTTTATACCGTCTGAGAACCCTAAAGATTGGAACACTGCCACGGTCATCCCCTTCTTCAAAGGGGGAGACACTCTAGACCCAAACTGTCTATATCCATCCTGCCCTGCCTTTCTAAAATCTTAGAAATCCAAGTTAACAAACAGATCACCAACCATTTCAAATCCCACTGTACCTTCACTATGCAATCTGGATTCCGAGCTGGTCATGGGTGCACCTCAGCCACGCTCAAGGTCATAAACGATATCATAACCGCCATCGATAAAAGTCAGTACTGTGCAGCCGTCTTCATCGAGCTGGCCAAGGCTTTCGACACTGTCAATCACTGCATTCTTATCGGCAGACTCAATAGCCTTGGCTTCTCAAATGACTGCCTCGCCTGGTTCACCAACTACTTCTCAGATTGAGTTCAGTGTGTCAAATCGGAGGGCCTGTTGTCCGGACCTCTGGCAGTCTCTATGGGGGTTAAATTCTCGGGCCAACTCTTTTCTCTGTATATATCAATGATGTTGTTCTTGCTGCTACTGATTCTCTGATCCACCTCTACTCAGACAACACCATTCTGTATACATCTGGCCCTTCTTTGGACACTGAGCTAACAAACCTCCAAACAAGCTTCAATGACAAACAACACTCCTTCCGTGGCCTCCAACTGCTTTTAAATGCAAGTAAAACTAAGTGCAGGTTCTTCAACCAATTGCTGCCCGCACCCTCCCGCCCGCCCGACTAGCATCACTACTCCTGACGTTTCTGACTTAGGCTCTGGCAGATCCTGGCTGACTAGCGGCTCTGGCAGATCCTGACTGACTGGCGGCTCCTGGCTGACTGGAGGCTCTGGCGGCTCCACGCTGACTGGCGGCTCTGGCGGCTCCACGCTGACTGGCGGCTCTGGCGGCTCCACGCTGACTGGCGGCTCTGGCGGCTCATGACAGACGGGTGACTCTAGCAGCTCTGGACAGACGGGAGACTCTAGCAGCTCTGGACAGACGGGAGACTCTGGTGGCGCTGGGCAGACTGGAGACTCCGACAGCGCTGGAGAGGAGGAAGGCTCTGGCAGCGCTGGACAGAGGAGCTCTGGCGCCTCTGGACTGAGGGGCGGAAGCTCTGGCAGCGCCGGACAGGTGGGAGACTCCGGCAGCACTGGAGAGGAGGAAGGCTCTGGCAGCGCTGGACAGAGGGGCTCTGGCGCCTCTGGACAGAGGGGCTCTGGCGCCTCTGGACTGAGGGGCTCTGGCGCCTCTGGACTGAAGGGCTCTGGCGCCTCTGGACTGAGGGGCGGAAATTCTGGTAGCGCCGGACAGGCGGGAGCACCTGTATTGATGGGACGGAGAGACAGCCTGGTGCAGGGTGCCGGCACTGGTGGTACCGGGCTGGGGACATGCCTTGCATACTACGCCAAATCAACATCTCTCTCTTTTCACTCTCCTCCAATTCTATTCACAACTCCTCGAGTGTCTCCTCATCTCCCATCCGTTCACTCTCCTCCAATCTATCCAATAACTCCTCAACCCTCTCAGACTCAGCCCTCAGCTCTGCTTTGGGGCGGCGATATTCCCCTGGCTCTGCCCAGGGTCCTTTTCCGTCCAACTCGTCCTCCCATGTCCATGAGTCTTGTGATGCTGGCTGTTGCTGTTCATTTCCACGCCGCTTGGTCCCTATTTGGTGGGTGATTCTGTAACGGTTTTCTTCCGTTGAAGGAGAGGAGGACCAAAATGCAGCGTGGTTAGAGTTCAACATGTTTAATCAAGACTATACACGAGAACACTACAAAATACAAAACAACAAATGTGAAAACCAAAACAGTCCTATCTGGTGCATAGACACAAAGACAGAAGACAAGAAACAACTACCCACAAAACCCAACACAAAACAGGCTACCTAAATATGGTTCCCAATCAGAGACAATGACTAACACCTGCCTCTGATTGAGAACCATATCAGGCCAAACATAGAAATGCGAAAACTAGACACACAACATAGAATGCCCACTCAGCTCACGTCCTGACCAACACTAAAACAAAGAAAACACAAAAGAACTATGGTCAGAACGTGACAGCCTCCTTCACTCATGCTGTCAAACATACCCTCGTAAAACTGACTACCAATCCTTGACTTCGGCGATGTCATTTACAAAATAGCTTCCAATACTCTACTCAGCAAACTGGATGTAGTCTATCACAGTGCCATCCGTTTTGTCACCAAAGCCCCATATACCACACACCACTGCAACCTGTATGCACTTGTTGGCTGGCCCTCACTACATATTTGTCGCCAAACCCACTGGCTCCAGGTCATCTATAAGTCTATGCTAGGTAAAGCCCCGCCTTATCTCAGCTCACTCGTCACCATAGCAACACCCACCCGTAGCACGCACTCCAGCAGGTATATTTCACTGGTCACCCCCAAAGCCAACACTTACTCTGGCCGCCTTTCCTTCCAGTTCTCTGCTGCCAATGACTGGAACGAATTGCAAAAAACTAAATCACTGAAGCTGGAGTCTTATATCTCCCTCTCTAACTTTAAACATCACCTGTCAGAGAAGCTTACCCATCACTGTACCTGTACACAGCCAATCTGTAAATAGCACACCGAACTACCTCATCCCCATATTGTTACTTATCCTCTTGCTCTTTTGCACACCAGTATCTCTACTTGCACATCTATCACTCCAGTATTAATGGCAAATTGTAATTATTTCGCCTCCATGGCCTATTTATTGCCTTACCTCCCTACTCTTCTACATTTACACACACTGTACATAGATTTTTATATTGTGTTATTGATGTACGTTTGTTTATGTGTATCTCTGTGTTGTTTTTGTCGCACTGCTTTGCTTTATCTTGGCATGGTCGCAGTTTTAAATGAGAACTTGTTTTCAACTGGCCTGGTTAAATAAAGGTGAAATACAATTTTAAAAATAAAACAGCATTACGTATTATTCTGTACGTAAATCCGAGACACTCCATTTATTATGATATGCTATGTATAAATTTTTTGATGTCCATCATCCATTTCATATGAAATGTTACAAATTTGGAAACGTACACTATGTTACGAATTCTAGCCAGTTGGCTAATGTTAGCTAGCTGACTAATGTTAGCTAGCTGACTTACGTTAGCTAGACTAGGGCTTAGGGTGAAGGTTAGGGTTAAGTTTAGGAGTTAGGTTAAAGGGTTAAGGTTAGGAATACGGTTAAGGGAAGGGTTAGCTAAGGGGGTTAAGGTTAGGAATAAGGTTAAGGGAAGGGTTAGCTAAGGGGGTTAAGGGAAGGGTTAGATAACATGCTAAGTAGTTGCAAAGTAGCTAAAAAGTATTAAGTAGTTGAAAAATTGCTAATTAGCTAAAATGCTGAAGTTGTTCCTGATGAGATTCAAACTCACAACCTTTGGGTTGCTGAACCTTCGCGTTAAACACCAACCCATCCGCCCTGACCAACCACCCTCCTTTTGTTTTTGCATTACATCGGTCTTATGTAACAATACCAATCATAACATACTAATTTGAGGTTCACGGCTTTACATTTACTCTGTTATGTCTAATCTATGAGACCAAGCTGAACATATGGGAGCTTTGAACAGTTCTTACAGCCAAACACTGTAGGGTAGCTACAGAATGCTAAGAACACTTTATTTACCTGATTCTTTACACTATCAGTCTGTCAATCATATCAGTAATTTATCATCACAGAACATAATTTATATTACTAGTGTCCTTGGTCACTACTGTAGAGCTTACAGTATTAAAATGAGGGTCTCTTTTATCCCGTGTGGCATGCCACAGTAAGAGGAGCTATAGGATCTCATATATAATGTTGATGGTGGAGTAACATGACTCTTTACATGATCAATCAGTCATTTACCATCACAGAACAGTTAACAAAATAATATTTGATGTGTCCTGTGACACTGCTGTAGCATTTCAAGCTGGAAAGTGTCTGTGGCATGCTCTTTAAGTCTATGATATACCACAGTAAGAGGAGCTATAGGACCCCCCCCCCCCCCCACACACACCACCATTACAATCATCCACATTACTCTTACAGAATTTCCACATGGGCAAGGATATTCTAAATTTAATCAAAGCCTAAAGGATGACAACCTGTTTTTAACTAAGACAAAGGATTTTATAACTGACTTATTCCTGCATGCAATTCAATATTCATCTTTAAAACAAACCCCCAAAAATTGCTCAAAGAGTTCATATTAACAAAGGAAGTTGAAGAAACAGTACAAATGGATAGCAATAACGACTGTACCATAGAGGCACAGAATAAAGTATAAACTATTATTTAAAAAAAGTGCTGCCTGTTCAGGGGCAGAACGACAGATTTGTACCTTGTCAGCTCGGGGGTTTGAACTTGCAACCTTCCGGTTACTAGTCCAACGCTCTAACCACTAGGCTACCCTGCCGCTTCAACATAGAAATGTTACCAAAAATAATTGACATAAACCATGATTCACAAAATGATATTTTGAAAGAGGAAGCTAAGTACTTAAAGTATATGTTCTCTTTTCAGTCTCGTCCATTTCCACTAAATTAAATTAACTGTATGATTGTATCCCTAATAAGAGCATACAATTAACAGCTGTACAGAAAGACATGTGTGAGGTACAAATTGCAGGAACTTCTTGATGCAATTAAATATTTTAAGCATTGTTAATTTAATAATTCTGCTGTGGATTATGTATTAAACCACCCAGACACATCAAAGATACAGTTCTCTAAAGATACAGTCCTCCTTCTGAGCTGAGCTGCAGGACAGGAATAAAACTGCTCAGGGATGTTACCATTAGGCTATTGGTGATTGAAAAAAAGTTACAGAGTTCAATGGCTGTGATGGGAGAAAACTGAGGATGGATAAACAACATTGTAGTGACTCCACAATAATGATTTAAATGACAATGAAAATAATTAATGGAAATAAACATATTGTATGCAACTGAAGTAATACTGCAAAAAAAAACGTTTTGTCCTAAATGCAAAGCCTCATGTTTGGGGCAAATCCAAGTAACTGCCTCCATATTTCAAGCATGGTGGTGGCTGCATCATGGTATGGGCATGCTTGACATTGGCAAATACAGGGGAGTTTTTATGGATAAAAAGAAACGGGATGCAGCTAAGCAGAAAAACCTGCTTCAGTCTGCTTTACAGCAGATACTGAGAGAGGAATTTACATTTCAGCAGGACAATAATCTACAACACAAGGCCAAATCTACACTGGAGTTGTTGACCAAGAAGACAGTAAATGTTCCTGAGTGGCCAAGATACAGTTTTGACTTAAATCTGCTTGAAAATCTATGGCAGGATTTGAAAATTACTGTGTACCCATGAGCACCAACATCTTCACAGAGCTTGAACAATTATGAAAAGAATAAAAGGGCTGATATTGAACAATCCAGGGGTGTAAAGCTCTTAAGCACCTTCTTTGTCCGCTTTGAAGATAATACAGTGCCACCATCGCGACCCGCTAACAAGGACTGCCCCCCCACCCCTCTCCATCTCCAAGGCCGATGTGATTAAAACATTTAAACATGTTAATCCTCGCAAGGCTGCTGGCCCAGACGGCATCCATAGCCACGTCCTCAGAGCATGCGCTGACCAGCTGGCTGGTGTGTTTCCGGACATATTCAATCTCTCCCTATCCCAGTCTGTTGTCCCCACATGCTTCAAGATGGCTACCATTGTTCCTGTACCCAAGACGGCAAAGATAACTAAATGACTACCGCCCCGTAGTACTCACTTCTGTCATCAGGAAGTGCTTTGAGAGACTAGTCAAGGATCACCTCCACCTTACCGGCCACCCTAGACCCACTTCAGTTTACATACCGCCCCAACAGGTCCACAGACGACACAATCGCCATTACACTGCCCTATCCCATCATGACTAGAGGTCGACCGATTAATCGGAATGGCTGATTAATTAGGGCCGATTTCAAATTTTCATAACAATCGGTAATCAGCATTTTTAGACACCGATTACATTGCACTCCACGAGGAGACTGCGTGTCAGGCTGAATATCTGTTACACGAGTGCAGCAAGAGGCCAAGGTAAGTTGCTAGCTAGCATTACACTTATCTTATAAAAAAACAATCAAACATAATCACTAGTTAACTACACATGGTTAATGATATTCGTTTATCTAGCTTGTCCTGAGTTGCATATAATTGATGCGGTGCCTGTTCATTTATTATCGAATCACAGCCTACTTCACCAAACGGGTGACGATTTAACAAGAGCATTCGCAAAAAAAAAAACACTGTCGTTGCACCAATGTGTACCTAACCATAAACATCAATGCCTTTCTTAAAATCAAAACACAAGTATATATTTTTAAACCTGCATATTTAGTTAATATTGCCTGCTAACATGATTTTCTTTAAACTATGGAAATTGTGTAAGCAGCAGTTTGGGCCGCCTGGCTCATTGCGAACTGTGTGAAGACCATTTCTTCCTAACAAAGACCGTAATTAATTTGCCAGAATTGTACGTAATTATGACATAACATTGAAGGTTGTGAAATGTAACAGCAATATTTAGACTTAGGGATGCCACAAGTTAGATAAAATACGGAATGGTTCCATATTTCACTGAAACAATAAACGTTTTGTTTTCGAAATGATAGTTTCCGGATTTGACCATATTAATGACCTATGGCTCATATTTCTGTGTGTTATTATATTAGAATTAACTATCTGATTTTATATTTGATAGGGCAGTCTGACTGAGTGGTGGTGGGCAGCAGCAGGTTTGTAAGCATTCATTCAAACAGCACTTTCCTGCATTTGCCAGCAGCTCTTCGCTGTGCTTCAAGCACTGCGCTGTTTATGACTTTTAGCCGATCAACTCCCGAAGATTATACAGACAATACTATAGTGCCTATAAGAACATCCAATAGTCAAAGGTATATGAAATACAAATGGTATAGAGAGAAATAGTCCTATAATAGCTACAACCTTAAACTCCTTACCTGGGAATATTGAAGACTCATGTTAAAAGGAACCACCAGCTTTCATATGTTCTCATGTTCTGAGCAAGGAAGTTAAACGTTAGCTGTTTTACATAGCAAATATTGCACTTTTACTTTCTTCTCCAACACTTTGTTTTTGCATTATTTAAACCAATTCGTTCCAGTTATTGGCAGCAGAGAACTGGAAGGAAAGGCGGCCAAAGTGGGTGTTTGCTTTGGGGATGACCAGTGAGATATACCTGCTGGAGCGTGTGCTATGGGTGAGTGTTTTTATGGTGACCAGTGAGCTGATATAAAGGCAGAGCTTTACCTAGCATAGACCTGTAGATGACCTGGAGCCAGTGGGTCTGGCGATTAATATGTAGCGGGGGCCAGCCAACGAGAGCATACAGGTCGCAGTGGTGGGTGGTATATGGGGCTTTGGTGACAAAATGGATGGCACTGTGATAGACTGCATCCAGTTTGCTGAGTAGACTGTTGGAGGCTATTTTGTAAATGACATTGCCGAAGTTGAGGATCGGTAGAATAGTCCGTTTTACGAGGGTATGTTTGGCAGCGTGAGTGAAGGAGGCTTTGTTGCAAAATAGGAAGTCGATTCTAGATTTCATTTTGGATTGGAGATGATTAATGTGAGTCTGGAAGGAGAGTTTACAGACTACAAATGCCTAGGTGTCTGGTTAGTTGTCCACATATTCTAAGTCAGAAACGTCCAGAGTAGTGATGCTAGTCGGGCGGGCGGGTGCGGGCATGCATTTAGTTTTACTAGCGTTTAAGAGCAGTTGGAGGCCACGGAAGGAGTGTTGCATGGCATTGAAGCTCGTTTGGAGGTTTGTTAACACAGTGTCCAAAGAAGGGCCAGATGTATACAGAATGGTGTCGTCTGCGTAAAGGTGGATCAAGGAATCACCTGCAGCAAGAGCGACATCGTTGATATATACAGAGAAAAGAGACGGCCCGAGAATTGAACCCTGTGGTACCCCCATAGAGACTGCAAGAGGTCCGGACAACAGTCCCTCCAATTTGACACACTGAACTCTATCTGAGAAGTAGTTGGTGTACCAGGTGAGGCAGTCATTTGAGAAACCAAGGCTGTTGAGTCTGTCGATAAGAATACGGTGATTGACAGAGTCGAAAGCCTTGGCCAGGTTGATGAAGACGGCTGCACAGTATTGTCTTTTATCGATGGCGGTTATGATATCGTTTACCTGTGACCAGCTCGGAAGCCGAATTGCACAGTGGAGAAGGTACGGTGGGATTCGAAATGGTCAGTGATCTGTTTGTTAACTTGGCTTTCAAAGACTTTAGAAAGGCAGGGCAGAATGGATATAGGTTTGTAACAGTTTGGGTCTAGAGTGTCTCCCCCTTTGAAGAGGGGGATGACCGCAGCAGCTTTCCAATCTTTAGGAATCTCGGACGATATGAAAGAGAGGTTGAACAGACTGGTAATAGGGGTTGCAACAATGGTGGCAGATAATTTTAGAAAGAGGGTCCAGATTGTCTAGCCCAGCTGATTTGTATGGGTCCAGGTTTTGCAGCTATTTCAGAACATCGGCTATCTGGATTTGGGTGAAGGAGAAGCTGGGGAGGCTTGGGCAAGTAGCTGTGGGGGGTGCCGAGCTGTTGGCTCGGGGTAGGGGTAGTCAGGAGGAAAGCATGGCCAGATGTAGAGAAAAGCTTATTGAAATTCTCTGTTATCGTTGATTTGTCGGTGGTGACAGTGTTTCCTAGCCTCAGTGCAGTGGGCAGCTGGGAGGAGGTGCTCTTATTCTCCATGGACTTTACACTGTCCCAGAACTTTTTGGAGTTAGAGCTACAGGATGCACATTTGTTTGAAAAAGCTATGGGTACGTTTGTTGACCCCCAGTCCATTCGAGGTGAAGGAACTCCAGCAAAATTAATATTTTAGTCCTTTTACTCTGACACCATGTCTTGTTTTGCACGCTTTGTACAAAATTAAAAAATGCAGTACGTATGTCCATGTGTCCCCAGCCATGATCAACTGAAAAAGGCCCTCATGACCTGGGTGGTATTTACCAATCATAGTGCAGTATGATACGACGATAGAATGCAACCAATTACAAGTCAGTATGTTGACACATTTTAACATTACACGTGTTTCATTGCATTTTAATATAGTCTGTAATGTTTGTTCCTGAATCTCCCAATCTACTATGGAGTTATTTTTCATCCCTTTACTACCACATTTTATGTTCTTACTGGGACACTCTGCTTCTCATTGGTTTGCTGTGTGAGGAAAAACAAACATCTAATGTCTTCATAAATCAACTTCAAGTACTCAAAGAATGTAAAGGTAAAGTAGCAGTAACTATTAGTCACCAATGAGCTTGTCACGGCCGTCCTCCTCTTCATCTGAAGAGGAGAGGCGAGATGGATCTGAGGACCAATACACAGCGTGGTAAGTGTCCATGGTGAATCTTTAATAAAGAAAGACTGAACACTATACAAAAGAGTAACAATAAACCAAATACGACCGTGAAGCTACAAAATGAGACCTGTGCTGACACAAGCCACTAACATAGACAATCCCCCACAAACAAACAGTGCAACCCAGGCTACCTAAGTATGATTCTCAATCAGAGACAACTAATGACACCTGCCTCTGATTGAGAACCATACTAGGCCGAAAACATAGAAATGCCCCAAAACATAGAAAAACAAACATAGACTGCCCACCCAACTCACGCCCTGACCATACTAAATAAATACAAAACAACAGAAATAAAGGTCAGAACGTGACAGAGCTACTGTCTCCACTTGTCTACCTCTTCTCAGTTGTCGTCACTAGTTAACACAGCCACAAAGTCTACAATTTCTCTTCTTCAGATTTTAAACCTAACCTTGAGCCTAACCCTAACCTTATATGAAGACCAAAAAGTCAATTATTTATTCTTATACATTTTTTATGGTAGACTATTTAGACTTTTTGGCTGTGTTGTTTGGCTATTCTCATTCCGTGGTGGCCTCTGTAAATCACCACGTCTCCTGTTGGTTTGTATTACATCATATGTTTCTGTGAAATAGGAATGATGAGCAAGAGGAGTAGAGGACTAAAATGTGAACAATCCTAATGCACCAATGTTAGGTGTAGAAATCATTCAGCCATTATGTAGAAATTATGTTGAATATAATAATAAACTACATTCATCAATCTGACTCCAATATTATGTGAATATATGCAACAGGCCCTGTGCGTCTCTGGAGGAATCTAACTAAATCATTTCTGAGTCTGTTGGTACATTGAAAGTCGAGACAGCAAATGTCTTTAGGTCAAGACTTACTATAGACTTGTGTTTACTCTATTTAATCATGTTACATTTGCAGAATTGAAGGAAAAAGAAATTTGCAGAATTAAAATTATATTTTGGTTAATATGTACACACTGGCAATTTTTTCACCTCATTCGTTGGAGTTGGAATACCCTGAACATCTCCACTTTGCACATGGAAGTCAAGCATACCTGTTGACTATATGACTACAGTACCCAGAATATGAATATATCAGATATGTTACATAGACAGACCATGAGAGGGAGCAAGGGGTGGTGTGAAAACCAACTCCCTAAGAATACATAGAATAACCGTGCTATACAATAACGCCGTGACAACAAAAAGACCACAGTCACACAGTGCCAGAATAAATTCAACTACACACGTTTCATCACAAAACCGTAGAGCACGGTCAAGCAAGTTAACGTTTTCAACTACTGACTTAAAACCACAGAGTTCATGCAAGTGAGCACAAAGAAAATGAGCACTGGCTTCGCTATTCCAGCACCATTTTAATGAAAATATTTAAAAATCAACAAATTATAAAGGCAATCGTTTAATACACTAAAAACAAACTTAAAGATACCAAAAACAATTTAGTCCAATCAATGTTGCTAAATATCATGTGGCTGTCCATGGTACTGTTTCTGTGTGTGTGTGTGTGTGTGTGTGTGTGTGTGTGTGTTTGCGTGTGCACACATGTAAAAAGAAAGAAAGAAAGTTGACTGACCCTTTTGTAGACTAGTTAAAACACCAATGCCCTCCTCCTCTCTTTCATGTTGGCAAAAGTCTATGGCTCTGTCATACAGTATGCTTTTAGTTTTAGATTTCACAGACTACCTAGCTAAAATGCTTGCTAGCTTAACTTCCTCACAAGGGAAACAATGATCCAGCTAAGTTAGCTACCTACTAGGCTGCATATTGATGGACAATTATTCAAAACACAGAGAAATGTAAGATAAATCTGTTACGGTGCGTGAATGAGGACCCAAAAGCGAATTAACGTAAACAGAGCTTCTTTAATAACAAAACAAACGTAGGCTCAGATGGACCGGCAGATTCCGACAGGACAGGACAAGGTTGCAGCAAACATGACGATAGTCTGGTTCAGGCATGAACAACACAAACAAGAATCCGACAAAGACAGAAACAAAAACAGAGAGAGATATAGAGGACTAATCAGAGGGAAAAAGGGAACAGGTGGGAAAAGGGGTGACGAGGTAGTTAGGAGGAGACAAGGAACAGCTGGGGGAAAGAGGGGGAGAAAAGGTAACCTAATAACGACCAGCAGAGGGAGACAGGGTGAAGGGAAAGGACAGAAACAAGACACAACATGACACTACATGACAGTACCCCCCCACTCACCGAGCGCCTCCTGGCGCACTCGAGGAGGAAACCTGGCGGCAACGGAGGAAATCCTCGATCAGCGCACGGTCCAGCACGTCCCGAGAGGGAACCCAACTCCTCTCCTCAGGACCGTACCCCTCCCAATCTACTAGGTACTGATGACCACGGCCCCGAGGACGCATGTCCAAAATCCTACGGGCCCTGTAGATGGGTGCGCCCTCGACAAGGATGGGGGGGGGGGGGGAAGACGAGCGGGGGCGCGAAGAACGGGCTTGACACAGGAGACATGGAAGACCGGGTGGACGCGACGAAGATATTGCGGAAGAAGAAGTCGAACTGCGACAGGATTAATGATCTGAGAAATACGGAACGGACCAATGAACCGCGGGGTCAACTTGCGAGAAGCGGTCTTAAGGGGAAGGTTCTGAGTGGAGAGCCAAACTCTCTGACCGCGACAATATCTAGGACTCTTAGTTCTACGCTTATTAGCAGCCCTCACAGTCTGCGCCCTATAACGGCAAAGTGCAGACCTGACCCTCTTCCAGGTGCGCTCGCAACGTTGGACAAAAGCCTGAGCGGAGGGGACGCTGGACTCGGCGAACTGAGATGAGAACAGCGGAGGCTGGTACCCGAGGCTACTCTGAAAAGGAGATAGCCCGGTCGCAGACGAAGGAAGCGAGTTGTGGGCGTATTCTGCCCAGGGGAGCTGTTCTGACCAAGACGCAGGGTTGCGAAAAGAAAGACTGCGTAAGATGCGGCCAATAGTCTGATTGGCCCGTTCTGCTTGACCGTTAGACTGGGGGTGAAAGCCGGAAGAGAGACTGACGGAAGCCCCAATCAAACGGCAAAACTCCCTCCAAAATTGAGACGTGAATTGCGGACCTCTGTCCGAAACGACGTCTGACGGAAGGCCATGAATTCTGAAAACATTCTCGATGATGATTTGTGCCGTCTCCTTAGCAGAAGGAAGCTTAGCAAGGGGAATAAAATGAGCCGCCTTAGAGAACCTGTCGACAACCGTAAGAATAACAGTCTTCCCCGCTGACGAAGGCAGTCCGGTGACAAAATCTAAGGCGATGTGAGACCACGGTCGAGAGGGAATGGGAAGCGGCCTGAGACGGCCGGCAGGAGGGGAGTTACCGGACTTAGTCTGCGCGCAGACCGAACAAGCAGCCACGAAACGACGCGTGTCATGCTCCCGGGTGGGCCACCAAAAACGCTGGCGAATGGAAGCAAGCGTACCCCGAACGCCAGGGTGGCCGGCTAACTTGGCAGAGTGAGCCCACTGAAGAACGGCCAGACGAGTAGGAACGGGAACGAAAAGAAGGTTCCTAGGACAAGCGCGCGGCGACGGAGTTTGAGTGAGTGCTTGCTTTACCTGCCTCTCAATTCCCCAGACAGTCAACCCGACAAGACGCCCCTCAGGGAGAATCCCCTCGGGGTCAGTGGAGGCTACTGAAGAACTGAAGAGACGAGATAAAGCATCAGGCTTGGTGTTCTTAGAGCCCGGACGATAAGAAATCACGAACTCGAAACGAGCGAAAAACAGCGCCCAGCGCGCCTGACGCGCATTAAGTCGTTTGGCAGAACGGATGTACTCAAGGTTCCTATGGTCAGTCCAAACGACAAAAGGAACGGTCGCCCCCTCCAACCACTGTCGCCATTCGCCTAGGGCTAAGCGGATGGCGAGCAGTTCGCGGTTTCCCACATCATAGTTACGTTCCGACGGCGACAGGCGATGAGAAAAATACGCGCAAGGGTGGACCTTGTCGTCAGAGAGGGAGCGCTGAGAAAGAATGGCTCCCACGCCCACCTCTGACGCGTCAACCTCGACAACGAACTGTCTAGTGACGTCAGGTGTAACAAGGATAGGTGCGGATGTAAAACGATTCTTGAGGAGATCAAAAGCTCCCTGGGCGGAAACGGACCACTTAAAGCACGTCTTGACAGAAGTAAGGGCTGTGAGAGGAGCTGCCACCTGACCGAAATTACGGATGAAACGACGATAGAAGTTCGCGAAGCCGAGAAAGCGCTGCAGCTCGACGCGTGACTTAGGGACGGGCCAATCAATGACAGCTTGGACCTTAGCGGGATCCATCTTAATGCCTTCAGCGGAAATAACAGAACCGAGAAATGTGACGGAGGAGGCATGAAAAGAGCACTTCTCAGCCTTCACAAAAAGACAATTCTCTAAAAGGCGCTGGAGGACACGTCGAACGTGCTGAACATGAATCTGGAGTGACGGTGAAAAAATCAGGATATCGTCAAGGTAAACGAAAACAAAGATGTTCAGCATGTCTCTCAGGACATCATTGACTAATGCCTGAAAGACAGCTGGAGCGTTAGCGAGGCCGAAAGGAAGAACCCGGTATTCAAAGTGCCCTAACGGAGTGTTAAACGCCGTCTTCCACTCGTCCCCCTCCCTGATGCGCACGAGATGGTAAGCGTTACGAAGGTCCAACTTAGTGAAAAACCTGGCTCCCTGCAGGATCTCGAAGGCTGAAGGCATAAGAGGAAGCGGATAACGATTCTTCACTGTTATGTCGTTCAGCCCTCGATAATCTATGCAGGGGCGCAGGGACCCGTCCTTCTTCTTAACAAAAAAAAACCCCGCTCCGGCGGGAGAGGAGGAGGGGACTATGGTACCGGCGGCAAGAGCTACAGACAAATAATCTTCGAGAGCCTTACGTTCGGGAGCCGACAGAGAGTATAGTCTACCCCGGGGGGGAGTGGTTCCCGGAAGGAGATCAATACTACAATCATACAACCGGTGTGGAGGAAGAGAGGTGGCCCTGGACCGACTGAACACCGTGCGCAGATCGTGATATTTCTCCGGCACCCCTGTCAAATCACCAGGCTCCTCCTGTGAAGAAGAGACAGAGGAAACAGGAGGGATAGCAGACATTAAACATTTCACATGACAAGAGACGTTCCAGGAGAGGATAGAATTACTAGACCAATTAATGGAAGGATTATGACAAACTAGCCAGGGATGGCCCAAAACAACAGGTGTAAAAGGTGAACGAAAAATTAAAAAAGAAATGGTTTCGCTATGATTACCAGAAACAGTGAGGGTTAAAGGTAGCGTCTCACGCTGAATCCTGGGGAGAGGACTACCATCCAAGGCGAACAAGGCCGTGGACTCCCTTAACTGTCTGAGAGGAATGTCATGTTCCCGAGCCCAGGTCTCGTCCATAAAACAGCCCTCCGCCCCAGAGTCTATTAAGGCACTGCAGGAAGCTGACGAACCGGTCCAGCGTAGATGGACCGACAAGGTAGTGCAGGATCTTGAAGGAGAGACAGGAGTAGTAGCGCTCACCAGTAGCCCTCCGCTTACTGATGAGCTCTGGCTTTTACTGGACATGAAGTGACAAAATGACCAGCAGAACCGCAATAGAGACAGAGGCGGTTGGTGATTCTCCGTTCCCTCTCCTTAGTCGAGATGCGGATACCTCCCAGCTGCATAGGCTCAGCACCCGAGCCGGCAGAGGAAGATGGTAGTGATGCGGAGAGGGGGGCAACGGAGAACGCGAGCTCCTTTCCACGAGCTCGGTGACGAAGATCAACCCGTCGCTCAATGCGAATAGCGAGTTCAATCAAGGAATCCACGCTGGAAGGAACCTCCCGGGAGAGAATCTCATCCTTTACCTCTGCGCGGAGACCCTCCAGAAAACGAGCGAGCAAAGCCGGCTCGTTCCAGCCACTGGAGGCAGCAAGAGTGCGAAACTCAATAGAGTAGTCTGTTATGGATCGATTACCTTGACATAGGGAAGACAGGACCCTGGAAGCCTCCTCCCCAAAAACAGATCGATCAAAAACCCGTATCATCTCCTCCTTAAAGTCCTGATACTGGTTAGTACACTCAGCCCTTGCCTCCCAGATTGCCGTGCCCCACTCACGAGCCCGTCCAATAAGGAGAGATATGACGTAGGCGACACGAGCAGTGCTCCTGGAGTAAGTGTTGGGCTGGAGAGAAAACACAATATCACACTGGGTGAGGAACGAGCGGCATTCAGTGGGCTCCTCAGAGTAACACGGCGGGTTATTGATTCTGGGCTCCGGAGATTCGAAAGCCCTGGAAGTGGCCGGTGGATCGAGGCGGAGATGGTGAACCTGTTCTGTGAGGTTGGAGACTTGGGTGGCCAGGGTCTCAACGGCATGTCGAGCAGCAGACAATTCCTGCTCGTGTCTGCCTAGCATCGCTCCCTGGATCTCGACGGCTGAGTGGAGAGGATCCGAAGTCGCTGGGTCCATTCTTGGTCGGATTCTTCTGTTACGGTGCGTGAATGAGGACCCAAAAGCGAATTAACGTAAACAGAGCTTCTTTAATAACAAAACAAACGTAGGCTCAGATGGACCGGCAGATTCCGACAGGACAGGACAAGGTTGCAGCAAACATGACGATAGTCTGGTTCAGGCATGAACAACACAAACAAGAATCCGACAAAGACAGAAACAAAAACAGAGAGAGATATAGAGGACTAATCAGAGGGAAAAAGGGAAGAGGTGGGAAAAGGGGTGACGAGGTAGTTAGGAGGAGACAAGGAACAGCTGGGGGAAAGAGGGGGAGAAAAGGTAACCTAATAACGACCAGCAGAGGGAGACAGGGTGAAGGGAAAGGACAGAAACAAGACACAACATGACACTACATGACAAAATCATTTGATCATTTAAAATGTTTTATTGGTCAAATATTTGGGGAATCCTAGCTTCCCTTGGCATCCTTTAATACACGGCACTGGCGTAGGTTGACTCAAAACCTGCAGTCCCCGCTGTTATATCTGTGCAGGCGGATTTAGGGTCATGAAGGGTTGAATAAAGAGAAAACAATTCCTTAAAAAATGTATCATTATTTTGCAATTGATGTGTATAGGCTACATTGAGGTTTTTCTTTCATTATTTTTAGGCTATCTGGCATTAGAGCGTTCATTCCTATTGGGCACAACATAATCTGAATCACAACCAAAACAAACTACAAATGCATCCAAGGAGTTTGTAGTCTCAAGTCTGATGTAGCCATTGCGTGCTATGAATATGGGACCAAATGCTAAACTTTTTGACTACTTTAATACGCTACAAGTGAATTTGTCAAAAATAATTGACACCTTCAAATAGGGGGACTAGATGTGTAAAGTGCTTTAACTTCTAAATGGAATACACCCTCAAATAAAAGGTGACATTCTGTACTGTCGCCTCATAAAATATTTGATCTCAAATCCAAAATGCTGGAGTACAGAGCCAAATTCAGAGTCAAGGCAGGCAAGGGTCAAAACCAGGAGGACTAGCAAAAATAGAGAAAAGGACAAAGCAGGAGCCCGGAGTAACACGCTGTTTGACTTGACAAAACAAGACAAACTGGCACAGACAGAAAACACAGGTATAAATACCCAGGGGATAATGGGTGACACCAGATGGGTGACAGGAATGTTTTTGCCTGCATTGCCCATTCATTTTTTTCTCTCAAAATAAACATTGTAAGCTAGAAAAACAAAGAGAGTCGCACACACATCTAATTGTCAAATCATTGTGTAAAAGCAAGTGAGCTGGTTCTTTTTTTGGGCAATTTTCTGGTGTTTTATGGTGGAAACTGAGTTGGTTGAGCACAACACGTCAACCTTGTTACCCATAGACTTGAAAGGTTTTAGCAATAAAACAAAAACTGCCCCTCCCTGTTTCACAGTCAACCCTGTTGGCACTTATTGTAGTATTTTTTTTATCTATCTCATCATCATCTATCTCATTTATCTCAAGGCCATCAGACTGTTAAACAGCCATCACTAACACAGAGAGTCTGCTGCCTACATACAGACTTGAAATCATTGGCCACATTAATAAATTGACCACTAGTCACTTTAATAATGCCACTTTAATAATATTTACACATCTGGCATTACTCATCTCTGTCACGCTGTTGAGACGAAGCAGGTACTGGGAGTAAAACATTTAATTATAACGGACAGAGACGAGACAGAAACAGAGTCAGAAACAAATTCAAAAGACAAAAACAATACAATGCAGCAGCGGGGAACAGAGCAAGGGAACTGATCTGGGAACAGAGCAAGGGAACTGATCTGGGAACAGAGCAAGGGAACTGATCTGGGAACAGAGCAAGGGAACTGATCTGGGAACAGAGCAAGGGAACTGATCTGGGAACAGAGCAAGGGAACTGATCTGGGAACAGAGCAAGGGAACAGACAAATATAGGGGAGGAAAAGAACATGTGATAAGTTAGTCCAGGTGAGTCCAATAACTCTGATGCGAGTGACGAGGGAGGGCAGGTGTGCGTGATGCAGGGTAATCTGGCGCCCTCAAGCGCCAGAGAAGGGAAGAGCGAGAGCAGACGTGACAATCTCATATGTATATACTGTATTTTATACCATCTATTGCATCTTGCCTATGTCGCTTGGTCATCTCTCATCCATATATTTGTATGTATATATTCTTATTCCATCCCTTTACTTATATTTGTGTGTATTAGGTAGTTGTTGTGGAATTGTTTGATTACTTGTTAGATATTATTGCACTGTCGGAACTAGAAGCATAAGCATTTCAATACACTCGCATTAACATCTGCTAACCATGTGTATGTAACCGATAACATTTTATTTGATTAATTGTTCAGTCATTATTATTTACCTTCATCATTAATTTCTATTCAAGAATCAGATCCCTAGTCTATCTGCTTTTTGGGTCAATTTACATACACTGTAATAATGACAGGGCAGTATACAATGTAGGTTAATTAATGAACTTGGAATGATTATGAAAGGGTGAAATGGTGAAGTTGGCACTGCCAGGGTAATGGGCTTTGAAAAAGCCTTTCATTCTCACCCAACCACAGAGCAGCCAATTTCCCTAACATGTCTTTTACAGGAGGAGAAAAACTGTTAAACGCCCTCAGGCATCGGAGGTGTGTTCCTCTGACTGGGATCCAGATTGTTTTCCCAGAATCAAACAATAACAAATAGGAGCAACACAGACAGAGCCCGCTATTTATTGCGAGAAGTTGTGAAATAGGCTCATGACACAAAACATAACTGAGAGAAATAGAATCTTAAAAATGGGTGGATTATAGACCACACAGTGGAGGAAATGAAAGTCACCATGCTTTATCAATTAAAAAGTAGGGCCTATCAAATGAGGTTTGAGGTTATGACCGAAAATATAACTAAAGGAATAGAAACCTAAGGACTCATTTGCAGAGGAAATTAAAGTAAAAAATAGGAGCGTGACAAACTAATTCCACCAACCAAATCAATTGTAAAGAATTTGTAAATCTTTTACATATTACCTTCAGTTCAAGGGCAAAGTGTTATTTGTGTTTGTGTTACTTGGTTTCCTGTCCTGTGTCTTTGTCCACTCATCACTCATTAGGATGAAATACTGTGCATATTCTGTGTATATTCGGTGTATGCTCTACACAGACACTTCAATAAAATTCCAATGCAATCATTGGAAATGCAACCATAGGAAAAACATTGTATCATATGTCTGTTCAATTATGTTCTATTGGGAAAATTACATTTACATTCCAGTCATTTAGCTGACATTATTATCCAGAGTGACTTACAGGAACAACTAGGGTGAAGTGTTTAAATTCACTTTACTTTTTGTCCAGACAAATAACATTATTGTTATTTGGTTACATGGGTGGTCAGATTTCTTTAGTGCTCATAACATCTCTGGGAGAAATATTATTAGAATATTCTAAACCTCATTGATCCTTGTTGGATTGAGAACAGAAGAGAAAACTCCCATTTATTGTGAAACTGCAGAAATCTTCACCCATTAGAGAAGACAGGTTTGTGTCAGAACAGATATATTTGAGACAAGTTCAAGACTTTTAGCTATAAGTCTTGGGAACATGGAGATCACATTTTTAGTGTAATTTATTGAAAAGTATAAAGGGCACTTACAATATCCGTACACGTTGGTCAGCAGGGACTGTTGTGTCATGTACCAATACAAGACGTCTGTGTGAGTGATAGACACACCCTGCTACCAACAATAAATTATATGAATAACATTCGGGAGGAGCACCTTGAACCAGGTGCAGGTCAAATTGAAACAGTTGGGAGCAGAATATGACATGAGCAGACTTTCTTATTTTAAAGATAAATAAATGGGCATTGCATGTTGGCACTTCTGAAACAGGGTTTAGTTTAGGCTAGAAGAAGTGGAGGGAGAAGATTAAGATTGTCAGGTGCATCTTCTCATGGAATAGCTCCCAATCAGAACATGGAACAACAAAGTCCTGACATGCCCTAACAGGTAGATGATCTCATATGTATATACTGTATTTTATACCATCTATTGCATCTTGCCTATGTCGCTTGGTCATCTCTCATCCATATATTTGTATGTATATATTCTTATTCCATCCCTTTACTTATATTTGTGTGTATTAGGTAGTTGTTGTGGAATTGTTTGATTACTTGTTAGATATTATTGCACTGTCGGAACTAGAAGCATAAGCATTTCAATACACTCGCATTAACATCTGCTAACCATGTGTATGTAACCGATAACATTTTATTTGATTAATTGTTCAGTCATTATTATTTACCTTCATCATTAATTTCTATTCAAGAATCAGATCCCTAGTCTATCTGCTTTTTGGGTCAATTTACATACACTGTAATAATGACAGGGCAGTATACAATGTAGGTTAATTAATGAACTTGGAATGATTATGAAAGGGTGAAATGGTGAAGTTGGCACTGCCAGGGTAATGGGCTTTGAAAAAGCCTTTCATTCTCACCCAACCACAGAGCAGCCAATTTCCCTAACATGTCTTTTACAGGAGGAGAAAAACTGTTAAACGCCCTCAGGCATCGGAGGTGTGTTCCTCTGACTGGGATCCAGATTGTTTTCCCAGAATCAAACAATAACAAATAGGAGCAACACAGACAGAGCCCGCTATTTATTGCGAGAAGTTGTGAAATAGGCTCATGACACAAAACATAACTGAGAGAAATAGAATCTTAAAAATGGGTGGATTATAGACCACACAGTGGAGGAAATGAAAGTCACCATGCTTTATCAATTAAAAAGTAGGGCCTATCAAATGAGGTTTGAGGTTATGACCGAAAATATAACTAAAGGAATAGAAACCTAAGGACTCATTTGCAGAGGAAATTAAAGTAAAAAATAGGAGCGTGACAAACTAATTCCACCAACCAAATCAATTGTAAAGAATTTGTAAATCTTTTACATATTACCTTCAGTTCAAGGGCAAAGTGTTATTTGTGTTTGTGTTACTTGGTTTCCTGTCCTGTGTCTTTGTCCACGCATCACTCATTAGGATGAAATACTGTGCATATTCTGTGTATATTCGGTGTATGCTCTACACAGACACTTCAATAAAATTCCAATGCAATCATTGGAAATGCAACCATAGGAAAAACATTGTATCATATGTCTGTTCAATTATGTTCTATTGGGAAAATTACATTTACATTCCAGTCATTTAGCTGACATTATTATCCAGAGTGACTTACAGGAACAACTAGGGTGAAGTGTTTAAATTCACTTTACTTTTTGTCCAGACAAATAACATTATTGTTATTTGGTTACATGGGTGGTCAGATTTCTTTAGTGCTCATAACATCTCTGGGAGAAATATTATTAGAATATTCTAAACCTCATTGATCCTTGTTGGATTGAGAACAGAAGAGAAAACTCCCATTTATTGTGAAACTGCAGAAATCTTCACCCATTAGAGAAGACAGGTTTGTGTCAGAACAGATATATTTGAGACAAGTTCAAGACTTTTAGCTATAAGTCTTGGGAACATGGAGATCACATTTTTAGTGTCATTTATTGAAAAGTATAAAGGGCACTTACAATATCCGTACACGTTGGTCAGCAGGGACTGTTGTGTCATGTACCAATACAAGACGTCTGTGTGAGTGATAGACACACCCTGCTGCCAACAATAAATTATATGAATAACATTCGGGAGGAGCACCTTGAACCAGGTGCAGGTCAAATTGAAACAGTTGGGAGCAGAATATGACATGAGCAGACTTTCTTATTTTAAAGATAATTAAATGGGCATTACATGTTGGCACTTCTGAAACAGGGTTTAGTTTAGGCTAGAAGAAGTGGAGGGAGAAGATTAAGATTGTCAGGTGCATCTTCTCATTGAATAGCTCCCAATCAGAACATGGAACAACAAAGTCCTGACATGCCCTAACAGGTAGTTAACAACAACAGTGGATTGGATATATAGAGCAGCTTTCCACCAGGTGCTTGAAGCATTTTGGTCTTCGTGTTGGTAGAGCATGGTGCTTACAACGCCAGGATAATGGGGTTGATTAAATAAATATTTGACATTTATTTATGTATGCATACATGAATGACTGTTAGTTTCTTTGTATAAAAGTGTCTGCGAAATGGCATATATTATATACACTGAGTGAACAAACATTAGGAACACCTGCTCTTTCCATGAAAGCAATGGTGAAAGCTATGATACCTTATTGATGTCACTTGTAAAATACACTTCAATCAGTGTAGATGAAGTGGAGGAGACAGGTTAAAGAAGGATTTTTAACCTCTACATGATTGGTGGGACCCCCGTGGGATGTTTGAGCTAATGTAGGCTAATGTTACTAGCATGAGGTTGTAAGAGAGAGAATACAGTTGATGGCACACATCAAACGTGTGATTTATGACCCTACTTTATGGGTCAGGTGTGTATGCCCATATATGGATATTCTGCAGGACATTCTGCCTTCCTTTCCCGTGCCTTAGAGTGAGTGTTTATTTAACCAGATAGTGCATTGCACCTTGTTGAACTGGGGGATGTGTTTGAACATTTCAAAGAGTATGCCCCACCTGTTGTAGTGACCTGTTGTCTATGAAACAGGAATGTCCGGGGTTATTGGGGGCAGCCACATTATAAATAAGAGCTGAACACCACAAGTGACCTCGATAAATCCCAGAACACTAAACAAGAAATTAAAATAAGAACATGAAATAACAAATAAACATGTCTCCTAGGCCAATTGTAGGTGTACTTTGTGCCTTGTGTCAAGAACACAATTACAAAAACATTGAGGACATTCTGTGTAAGGCCCCTGAATGTTTTAATGGAGTGCTGGATATGAGTGAGGGACATATGGGTTACATTTTCCAACCGAAGGATTCAACTGTGAAGATTTACACAGACAGCTGCCACAGCCCCCTTTATCAAACAAATCCAGAGTTTTTTTCACCTGCGCTGCATATGAGAGAATGGCTTAAGATACGGCTCAGGCTATGCCAGATCGAACAAGCCCTGAGTGGGACAAGGCTGCCCGGGTATGCGCTGGAAGAGGAAGTGAGATGATTTGAAAGCTATAAGAATCTCTTCGGTGGCGTATAGGCCAGACTCCAAAGTGACAATTTTAGCATGTGCCCAATTCAATAGTTCAAATGCTATAAAATCATTTAGATCGTATGTATTTTCCAAAGCCTGCAAGGATGTGAACTATTTTGTGCCTGTCTTTAGCTTTAAGTGGAGCGATTATCATATATTCTTGGCCATGATGAAACAGCTGGATAATCTTTTCCAACATCGTGAACAATTACGTTGCTGGGCGCTTCTATCTTTAAGACAGACCTAGGGTCTAAATGCAAGACATTTGATCTATCCTGGTAAAGAAAACTTACAGAACGTGGAGTGTGTGGGATATCTTGCGAGGAAGAGACCCTGTCTGGAAGATGCGGAATTAGAAACGGACAGGTGACTGGGTTAACCATATAGCCTCACCTTTATCTGTAAGAAAGTAATTGTCAAATTGTTTAACTAATTATACCATGTTTAAAAGGTCTGAACTAAATATTTAGAATTAAATAAAGGGTTTTAAAATTGTATCTCACCTTTAACGAATGTAATATCAGGCTCTCTCTCTCTCAGTCTGTCTCGTAGAAAATGCTTCAGGAAAGATGTGTGTGTGTGTTTCACAACAATGGGTTTTTCGGGTGGGGGTGTGTCTCTGCAGTTGTTTTAAAACAATGTTTTTTATTTTTATATGAATACAGTCTTTCCTACAACAGACAGTTATAAATATAATAATTTAAAGGGTATTCAAGTTTGGTACTGTGCTGTAATAATATATATGCGGTATAACAAATTTTGTATATAAAAACATTCTGGCATGGTTAAATATTGCGCTGTAAAATTATTTTAACTAATTATAACATGTTTAAAAGGTCTGTACTGAATATTTTGAATTAAATAAAGAGTTCTAAAAATGTATTTCACCTTTAACGAAAGGAATCGGTCTTTTCTCTCTCTAAGTGTGTGTGTCTCAGAGAAAGGCTTTCAGGAAAGACGTGTGTGTGCGTGTGCATGTGCGGGCCTGTGTGTGTGTGTTTCAAAACAAAGGGGTTTTCGGGGGGTGTGGTCTATGTGTGTGTGTGTGTCTTGACAATTGTGCTTGAAACAATTCAAAATTAGGGGTCATCTGCACTTAAGCCTCTCAAAACAGACGTTTTTCCAGGGCTTCTCATTTACCTTGAAAGAGGTTGAAATATCAGGCTCTCTCTATCTAGATATCTGTCTACCCCCATCAAAAAAGGTGTGTGTCTATGTGTGTGTGTGTGTGTGTGTCTCGACAATTGTGCTTGAAACAATATCGACACTATCGGGTCATTTGCACACAGGTTGTCTCCAAAAACAGCAGGTGTTATTTCCTGGGGCTGTAGGGAGCAACAGTCAACCCCACCAACCAGCATAGAATCGGTCTATTCTAAACAATATCGACACTATAGGGTCATTTGCACACAGAAACTGTGAAACAACAAACAATCCCCCAGGTCTGTAAATTCATTCATCGCCCAATTTTTCAGTTTTTGATTTGTTAAAAAAGTTTGAAATATCCAATAAATGTCGTTCCACTTCATGATTGTGTCCCACTTGTTGTTGATTCTTCACAAAAAATACAGTTTTATATCTTTATGTTTGAAGCCTGAAATGTGGCAAAAGGTCGCAAAGTTCAAGGGGGCCGAATACTTTCGCAAGGCACTGTATAACACACATTGATTATCAACAATTATCACACATTCATTGACTTATACATGCACATTTTAGGTTCCTTTGTTTTTATAATTACAAGAGGGAGGCGGTGCCTTTACATGCCAGCAAAACACTGAACATCCACATCTTTTAAATGACAGACTTCAATATAACAGGTGTCTGCTTACCTTACAATTTGGAGATCAGAGAAGGGGGTTCAGGTTCCGTTCAGTATCGTTGCACTCACTCCTTCCTGGCTAGCTCCCCAAATGTTGGTTCCACTTTTCTGGGCTCCGTTATTCTGGGCTATTTTACTTTAACAAATGAGGAACACTCAAAATGTGTACTTAGAAATCATACACATTTTCACCAAAATACAGCTGTAGACAGAAGTCAAAGATCAAACATCAGACATGCAACTGATGTCTCTCCTGAGTTCTGCCCCGAACAAAAGAAAGACAGGATCTTATATACCCAAGATCACACCCTGTGGTGTGATCTTCTATGTCAAAACCTGCATGTGTCTGCCCTTGTTTCAGAGAAAAACAGACGCTGTCTCTCTGTGTCTCACTATCACCCTCAGTCCCTTTTCTCACCTTTTCTCACAAATGCAGGGCTGCGGGTTTTGGCAGAGAGCTAGACACAAAGAAGCCTCAATATTCAGCTATACAGTGAGCATAAGTACAATGGCACAGAAGCAAATGAATAACAACATAATCAATGGTAGGGTCTGTTGGGGATTAATCAGAATTAGTTGGGTAACATAGATAAGATGTTTTATTTTCATGATATGCTTATGAGTTATTTCTCATGAGAATGTATTTTGTTGTACTATAGTGGTGGCCATTTGCAGTTATCTGTTCTCTGTCAGGACTAAGTTTTTTGGGCCGCAGAGAGGGGAGAGGTCAAGGTGTCATCATGTGTAAACATATCTTTTAAACCATGTGAAGGGATGATTGATGGGGAACCAATTATCTATTGGCTCCACTGTGTCTGTGTGCCAGTCACTCCCTACTTTTCCCATCGGGGAGAGGAGGATGGCAGTGTCTGGAACCATTCTATGTTCCCTCTCTCGCTGCCCCTATCTTGACCTAGAGGCTCACTTTTCTCTCCGTGAGCTTGTCCAGAATTGGGTGGGGGTAATGTCTTGGTACCATTTTGTACCAAGGACGAGATAAGAGCTTTGTTTAGGAGACCAAACTGAACAATAATTTATAGCCAATTCTGTCTGGCTAGGGGATATTCCTCTCTGAAGTAAAGTCTTTCTTTGTGTAAGTTCCTAAGACCTGTGGTTTGTCATGTCGACTAGGGGGGGTGGATCTTTGCTATAAAGGATCCCAGTTGCCATTATGTTGACCACTCTGAACTTTTCATTAGAGATACTGAACTGTTGAAAGTCAAAATGCTATTGCAAAAGCTTAATTATTATTAAAGGTGAAGATTAAGCATAACTCTGACTGGTGTGTGATTTGCTCTCTCATCATTTGGTAATTAAGGAAATTTCCACGACAGGTCTTTAGAAGACCCCCAAATCAATTTTAACCCTTCACTCTGAGGATGCGTCTAGGGATGCCGTCTCTTTCTCGATTCCGCCATTGGCATTTCTGTTGCCGGAAGTGTGTCTAACCACATGCAGCTACTTCCGCTTTTAAGAACCAGGAATTGTGAAAAGAGCCGGGGTGAAGAAGTCCTCAGCCCTGTCTGAATACAGTTGTCTACCTGCCTAGCAGCACTGTCAACCTGTTATGAATATACTGAAGGAAATGGATGTCCCTGTCCTACATCAGGACCAGAAGAGACAGAGAGAGAGGTGGGTCTGGAGATGGACAGTACCAGTACTATTGGGCTCACAGGTTCAGTCAGTGGTGAAATGAGGTGCTTGATGTTGAGGAGAGGTCCATCTCATTGGGAACAGATAGTTCAACAGTTCAACTTTGGTGGCTCTGGCTTTGTAACAGAGGGAGAAAGGGGACAGCTGATCAGATTCAGGTGTCAATGTGACAGTAAATAACCTTGCTAAGTGTCAGAAGATTCAGATGGTACAGAAAAGGAATGACTTTGAAAGATACATTCTGACTAACATGATGCAAATGGTGAAAGTAATATTTAGTTGAAGCATACAGTGGTGCTTCATTTTAATTTCAAAATATGTGATTGTCTAAAGTATTTGTTACCGGTTCATCTGAAATGTTATGATGGTTTATTATGTGAAGATGGAGCTGAGACTCAGGACAAGACACTTCTGCAACTTGAAAATAATTTCTAAAAATATGATGTAATCATTAACATTAAACAGATATACTCTGTTATATCTCCCTTCTGATGTAGTAATATTAGAATACTATAAGAACATTCTGAAAGAGTATAAAATCCTTTCTATTTGCAATATGAAATTACCATTTCCCTTGTACATTTAAAAAATACATGTTTTACTGTCACATACACCAGATAGTTACGGTGAAATTTTGTTTATTTGGGAGTAATGTAAATTTGCAGTGCATACTCAAGACTTTTTCAAGTCTCTCATCCTGGTTGAAATTTCTGCATCTATGGTGTCATCGATCGAGCGAACAAAGTAGAACTTCTTCATTGTCTGGATCTCCTTTGCCAGTGTAACATCATTGACTCTGAAACGCTCTGATGAAATTATGATACAAAAATCATAGCGCTCAAATCCAACTTGTTAAAGGTAATCCACTGGATTTGGAATTTTGAGTGCCTACACCAGGGAGATCCCACATTTTGACCTTTGGATACTGTGGGTAAGGTGTTGCTTTCAGAGTGGGAGGAGGAATTCTGGTCTGGGGCTGTTTTTCATGGTTCATGCTCGGCTCCTTAGTTCCAGTGAAGGGAAATCTTAATGCTACAGTGTACAATGACAGTCCATAGAAAAATGGTTTGTTGAGATTGGTGTGGAAGACCTTGACTGGCCTGCACAGAGCCCTGACCTCAACCCCATCGAACACCTTTGGGAGGAATTGGAACACTGACTATGAGCCAGGCCTAATCGCCCAACATGGGTGCTGACCTTACTAATGCTCTTGTGGCTGAATGGAAGCAAGTCCCCGCAATAATGTTCCAACATCTAGTGGAAAGCCTTCCCAGAAGAGTCGAGGCTGTTATAACAGCGAAAGTGTGGACCAACTCCATATTAATGCCAATGATTTTGGAATGAGATATTCAACTCGCAGGTGTCCACATACTTTTGGTCATGTAGTGTATGTTTGTTAACTGCACATGTGACATAACTACACAATCCTATTCATAAATAATGTTATTTTTGATCAATTAGTATATTGGAATTTAACCATATTACTTGTTGTAATATTTGTTCTGTCTTTTCTGGTGGATGAAACTGGAATTGCAACCAGCTCTGTATGGCTTGTTTTAGAAAGGGCAATATTTTGGATAAAGGTTCCATTTTCAAGTAAGTGAAAGTGAAAGGTTGTAATCTGGATAAAGGGAAAATGGCAATTTTTTTAAACAAATAAAATAAAACAATAATAATTTTAGTGCCCTGAACTCATATTCATTATATGACTAAGCACGTTTTATTTTGTCTGGCTCTTTTTCTTGTTCTCCTGGTTTTGAGCCTTGCCTGTCCTGACTCTGAACCTGCCTGCCATCCTGTGCCTTTGCGCCTACTCTGGATTACCGACCTCTGCCTGACCTGACCCTGGGCCTGCCTGCTGTCCTGTGCCTTGGCCCCACAACTCTGGATTATCAACCCCTGCCTGCCTTGAGCTGTCGTTTGCCTGCCCCTGTTATTACAATAAACATTGTTACTTCTGCACTTGGGTCTTACCTGAAACCTGATAAATTCATATACTTTTCATATTTTTCTATTTACAGAATTAATCTTGTTCATCAATTAGGCATTGCAAATACATTAACACTGTACACATTCAGTGACATATTTAATTTAAGTATGGGAGCTAGGTATTATTAGGATTTCGCTGCACCTGCACCTAACATCTGCTAAACTACAATTGAAGTTTGCATTCACCTTAGCCAAATACGTTTATACTCAGTTTTTCACAATTCCTGATTTTTAATCTAAGTAAAAATTCCCTGTCTTAGGTCAGTTAGGATCACCACTTTATTTTAAGAATGTGAAATGTCAGAATAATTGTAGAGAGAATGGTTTATTTCAGCTTTTATTTCTTCATCACATTCCCAGTGGGTCAGAAGTTTACATACACTCAATTAGTATTTGGTAGCTGTAAGGTGTGCGTGTTGGTGGCAGGGAAGTCAGGTGCAGGAGAACGAACTTGGTATAAACGGAGTCATTTAATAAGAACTCACAAACTCCAAAAACCAAAATAAAGAAAAAATTATAAAATGGGTACAAAACCCACCATGCACCAACACATACTAGCACTAACATACAATCAAACAATCTCCAACAAGGACATGAAGGGAAACAGAGGGTTAAATACACATGTAACTGATTGGATTGGAACCAGGTGTGAAGAAAGACAAGACAAAACCAATGAAAATGGATCAGGGATGGCTAGAAGATCGGTGACGTCGACCGCCGAACACCGCCCGAACAAGGAGAGGGACTGACTTCGGCAGAAGTTGTGACAGTAGCATTGCCTTTAAATTGTTTATCTTGGGTCAAACATTTCAGGTAGCCTTCCACAATCTTCCCACAATAAGTGGGTGAATTTTGGTCCATTCCTCTTGACAGAGATGGTGTACCTGAGTCAGGTTTGTAGGCATCCTTGCTCGCACACTCTTTTCAGTTCTGCCCACAAATTTTCTATGGGATTGAAGTCAGGGCTTTGTGATGGCCACTCTAATACCTTGACTATGTTGTCCTTAAGCCATTTTGCCACAACTTTGGAAGTATGCTCGGTGTCATTGTCCATTTGGAAGACCCATTTACGACCAAGCTTTAACTCCTGACTTGTGTCTTGAGATGTTGCTTCAATATATCCACATCGTTTTCCTACCTCATGATTCCATCTAATTTGTGAAGTGCACAAGTCCCTCCTGCAGCAAAGCACCCCACAACATGCTGCCACCCCCGTTCTTCACGGTTGGGATGGTGTTCTTCGGGTTGCAAGCCTCCCCCTTTTTCCTCCAAACATAACGATGGTCATTATGGCCAAACAGTTCTATTTTTTTTTTATCAGACCAGAGGACATTTCTCCAAAAAGAACAATCTTTGTCCCCATGTGCAGTTCATAACCGTGGTCTGGCTTTTTTTATGGTGATTTTGGGGCAGTGGCTTCTTCCTTGCTGAGCGGCCTTTCAGGTCATGTCGATATAGGACTCGTTTTACTGTGGATCTAGATACTTTAGTATCTGTTTCCTCCAGCATCTTCACAAGGTCCTTTGCTGTTGTTCTGGGATTGATTTGCACTTTTCATACCAAAGTGCATTCATCTCTAGGAGACAGAACGCGTCTCCTTCCTGAGCAATATGACGGCTGCGTGGTCCCATGGTGTTTATACTTGCGTATTATTTTTTCTACAGATGAATGTGGTACCTTCAGGCATTTGGAAATTGCTCCCAATGATGAACCAGACTTCTATGGCTTCTAAAGCCATGACATCATTTTCTGGAATTTTCCAAGCTGTTTAAAGGCGCAGTCAACTCAGTGTATGTAAACTTCTGACCCACTGGAATTGTGATACAGTGAATTATAAGTGAAATAATCTGTCTGTAAACAATTGTTGTAAAAAGGACTTGTGTCATGCACAAACTAGATGTCCTAATCGACATGTCAAAACTATGGTTTGTTAACAAGAAATTTGTGGAGTGGTTGAAAAGTGAGTTTTAACTCCAACCTAAGTGTATGTAAACTTCCGACTTCAACTGTATGTACATGACCAATAAACTTTGACCAGACTCACCGAAGCCCTCTACTGCACTGCCATCAGCACAGAGGGACATGGGTGCTCCAGAGAATGGACAATCACAGTAGATTATACGGACCAAGCCTTTACAACTTCTATTACTCAGCTTCTCCTTTAGCCAGGTAGTCATTTAAGAGTCGCCTCCTAGTAATGGTTACACTTGGAACATTAATGTTTCTCACTAGTTTTTCTTGTTATGACAAGTTAACAGGGGTATTTCCTGAACATAACAGTAATTGGGGGTAGGTCCAGAGTTATTGTAGCTCATTGCACTTCTGTAAGTGGTCCGTAAAAAAATATGCTTTGTGGCTGTAAACTAATGGTATCGTATTCTCCCAACAGACCCTCCAGAAGTGTATGCGAATTACTTGGGCTGAACCAAGAAAAACAGACATTTGACTTGTCAGTTTTTTGTGGATGCCCACCCCACTGCAAAGACAGATCAGTTGGACAAGTGCGTCTATAACGTTAGACAACAATTTCACAATATGTTCAACCTCTACAGTTTTAGTGGAGGGGGAGTTTGAGGATAAGAACACAATGTCCTGCTCTGCCAGGAATGAGTATGGGGAGGCCTTTCTCTCCATATAATTAGGAATTGTGAAAAGAATACTAGAATAGTATTAAAATATAAATTATTAAAATCATTTAATGCTATCTCTATGTTTCTCATCCTCTCAATGACGTAGGTAGGAGAACACACCAAGCCCACAATTCAATACACTGAATCAATTTCTATGCGTTTCAAATCATATGAAGGATTTGTTCCAATGTATTCAGAGCTACAATCATAACCTAACACAAATTCTTCATAATCATAATCTTAACCATGCCTGTTACTGGTATGTTCTTATAGAGAGGGTAAAAAAGCTACAGTACACTAACTAAAGCTACAGTACACTACCTGTCAAAAGTTTTAGAACAACCTACTCATTCAATGGTTTTCTTTATTTTTACTATTTTCTACATTGCAGAATAATAGTGAAGACATCAAAACGATACAATAACATATACATATAATCATGTAGTAACCCAAAAAGTGTTAAACAAATGAAAATGTATTTTAAATTTGAGATTCTTCAAATAGCCACCCTTTGCCTTGATGACAGCTTTACACACTCTTGGCATTCTCTCAACCAGTTTCACCTGGAATGCTTTTCCAACAGTCTTGAAGGAGTTCCCACATATGCTTAGCACTTGTTGGCTGCTTTTTCTTCACTCTGTGGTCTGACTCATCCCAAACCATCTCAATTTAGTTGAGTTCGGGGAATTGTGGAGGCCAGGACATCTGTTGCAACACTCTATCACTCGCCTTCTTAGTAAAATAGCCCTTACACAGCCTGGAGGTGTGTTAGGTCATTGTCCTGTTGAAAAACAAATTATAGTCCCACTAAGCCCAAACCTGATGGGATGGCGTAGCGCTGCAGAATGCTGTGGTAGCCATGCTGGTTAAGTGTGCCTAGAATTCTAAATAAATCAGACAGTGTCACCAGCAAAGCACCCCCACACCATCACACCTCCTCCTCCATGCTTTACGGTAGGAAATACACATGCGGAGATCATCCGTTCAACCACACTGCATCTCACAAAGATGTGGCGGTTGGAACAGACCAAAGGACAGATTTCCACTGGTCTAATGTCCATTGACATTAATGTCTAATGTCCATCATGTTCCTTGGCCCAAGCAAGTCTCTTCTTATTATTGCTGTCCTTTAGTAGTGGTTTCTTTGCAGCAATTCAACACTGAAGGCCTGATTCATGCAGTCTCCTCTGAACAGTTGATGTTGAGATGTGTCTGGTACTTGAACTCTGTGAAGCATTTATTTGGGCTGCAATTTCTGAGGCTGGTAACTCTACTGAACTTATCCTCTGCAAAAGAGGGTCTTCTATTCCTTTGGCGGTCCTCATGAGAGCCAGTTTCATCATAGTGCTTGATGGTTTTTGCGACTGCACTTGAAGAAATGTTCAAAGTTCTTGAAATGTTCTGTATTGTGTTCTGACCTTCATGTCTTAAAGTATTGATGGACTGTCGTTTCTCTTTGCTTATTTGAGCTGTTGTTGCCATAATATGGACTTTGTCTTTTACCAAAAAAGGGCTATCTTCTGAATATGTTCCAAAACATGCAGTGATATTGCAGAGAGCCACATGAATTCACAGAAATACTCAGAATAAATGTTGATAAAAATACAACTATTATACATGGAACTTTAGACACAGTTATCCTTAATGCAACCGCTGTGTCAGATTTCAAAAAAACTTTACGGAAAAAGCATAATCTGAGAACGGCACTCAGAGCCCAAACCAGCCAGAGAAATATCTGCCATGTTGGGTAGTCAATATTATTCATAAATAGCATTATAAATATTCACTTACCTTTGATGATCTTCATCAGAATGCACTCCCAGGAATCGCAGTTCCACAATAAATGCTTGTTTTGTTCGATAATGTCCATCATTTATGTCCAATTACGTCCAATAGCTTCTTTTGTTAGGGTGTTTGGTAAACAAATCCAAAAGGGCGATCTGGTCCATTCGGACGAAATGTTAAAAAAGTTATATTACAGGTCTAAGAAACTTGTCAAACTAAGTATAGAATCAATATTTTGGATGTTTTTATCATAAAAGTTCAATAATGTTCCAACCGGAGAATTCCATTATCTGTAGAAAAGCAATGGAATGAGAGCTGCCTCTCAAGTGAAAGCGCTTGACTGAGAATGAGGCTGTGGGCAGACCCCTTAGTCAAACATCTCCCATCCGACCCCCTTTCACATGAGCATCCTAAGATAACGTTCTAAAGACGGTTGACATCTAGTGGAAGCCTTAGGAAGTGCAAAATAACCCATATACCACTGTGTATTCGATAGGGGTGAGTTCAAATACTACAAACCTCAGATTTCCCACTTCCTGTTTGGATTTTTTCTCAGGTTTTTGCCTGCCATATGAGTTCTGTTATACTCACAGACATCATTCAAACAGTTTAGAAACTTCAGAGTGTTTTCTATCCAAAATTAATAATAATATGCATATATTAGCATCTGGGACTGAGTAGGAGGCAGTTCACTCTGGGCACGCTATTCATCCAAAAGTGAAAATGCTGCCCCCTATCCCAAACAAGTTAAGAAGGAAAGAAATGAACACCTGTTAATTGAAATGCATTCCAGGTGACTACCACATGAAGATGGTTGAGAGAATGCCAACCTGTCATCAAGGCAAAGGATGGCTATTTGAAGCATCTCAAATTAAAAATAGATTTTGATTTGTTTAACCCTTTTATGGTTATTACATGGTTCCATATGTGTTATTTCGTAGTTTTGATGTCTTTGCTATTATTCTACAATGTAGAAAATAGTAAAAATAAAGAAAAACCCTTGAATGAGTAAGTGTTCTAAAACTTTTGACCGGTAATGTATATTGACAAAATCAGTATTTTGAAATAACTCAATCCCTATGGAAATAAATAGATGCTGAAAATCTCAAAAAATAAAAGAGCAACCCCAAGTTTAGAAACAATGAAAGCTCACACACACGTATTCTATCCTCAGATTTTATATGTTTATTTTATTTTAACCTTTATTTAACTAGGCAAGTCAGTTTAAGAACAAAGTATTATTTACAATGACGGCCTAGGAACAGTGGGTTAACTGCCTTGTTCAGAGGCAGAACGACAGATTTCTACCTTGTCAGCTCAGGGATTCATCTAGCAGCCTTTCGGTTACTGGCCCAAAGCTCTAACCACTAGGCTACCTGCCGCCTCAACACACAATTGCAATAGACAGCTGGGGAAGTGTGAAACAAGCTATTGTTAAGTACTGGTTAGTATTTTGTGTATAATTGACATTTAGTAAAAACATTTCTAAATTATCCAAGCCATAGATAATAAACATAAGCCTTGTAAAAGATATTACACAAAGCCACAGCCCAAATAAGAATGCACCATTTTCTTTAGCCAATAGTACCATAAACCTACATCAAGCTAACAAATATAATATATATATATATATATATATATATATATATATATGATAAACAGTTTGGTTTTAAAATATTAACATTTTAACCCAATGTAGCAGAACATATTATATAATATATAATAATATATATATATATATATATATATATATATATATATATATATATATATATATATATATATATATATATATATATATATATATATATATATATATATAATACAAATAACATGTTCTGCTACATTGGGTTAAAATGTTAATATTTTACTGGAACCTTTGACAGACTGAGTACCACTGCCTCTGGGCCAGCTGACTTCCACATGCTTTCTGTTGTGTTCATACATTAGCATAGACTGCATCGTCTCCATCAACACACTCGTATGGGTCGCCATCCTCTTCAGTCTACAGGAAACCAGATCAGAAATATCATCAACAACACCTCTATTGTTTTTTATATCCTTTGAATTTAGAGCAAACTTTTCTCAGATCTCTACAGCAGCTGTAAATGTCTGCAGTAGAACCACAGTACATACCTCCATGTTTCCATATACGTGATCGTTGGTGCAGTAGTTTGTGTGGATTTCACTGCTGGTGTCTGTCTGCTCTTTCCTGTGGATAGAGTTAGGACAACTCTCAGATGTATTCCCGTCATTTGATAAGACACTACAAGGGTAAATGTAGGCTAATGGGCTTTAACAACTCAGCAGGATGTATACATTATGATCACAGATAGAACAGCCTGTAGAAAAATACCTTGAAGTTGAGGGATCTGAGGAAGCACACTTGGCTGTATGCACTTCCTGCTTGCAGGTTACTGACGGGTCCCTATGACTCCTCCCACTAATGAGAAAAATGTGCCAATTTATACAAACAGAACAAAACAGCTAAAAACAAACACAAATCTGTGTAGCTCCCTCCAAAAATAAATAAAATAGTAACTTACCCCTTCATGTTCAAAAGGCAAGCTGACATGGTAATTAGTATTACTACCACCACTAATGCAGCAATACCAATTGAAACGTACAGCATCGACATCTTATCTGTCCAAAAATAAATACATATGTTTTATTAATGTACCAATGATATCCTTTATGATGTTATTACTGTATGTAATACTTCATTTATTATGCACTTCCCCCACTGTTTCCTTTACCATTTGTGGACACAGTGAAGGACAAGGTGGCATTTCCCTGTGTGTTGCTGGCATGGCAGTGGATGGTCTCGGAGAAGCCTAGTGCCCTCTGTAGGGTCATCATAGTAATTGACCCATGCCTCTCCACTCTGGTACTGGACCGGTTGGGCAGGGGTCCATCTGGAAGAGACCACTCCACGGAGCCGGGGGGCTCCGAGTCCACAATGCACAGACAGGTTACCATGGAGATGTCTGAAGTGCAAGCGGAGCCCACTTTGATCTCAGGGGGGTCTGGGATGAGAATGATAAACAGTTTGGTTTTAACTGAACATGTAGTGCTACATCCTGAAGAGATTTGTCTTAATATTATATACACAGAAAGGACATGCTCCTTATTGACATAATTGTGCCATCTACTTACACTCTACATTGAGTTTCAGTGGGCTGGAGTTGCCTTGTCCCTCTCTATTGATGGCAGTGCAGTAGAGGGCTTCAGTGAGTCTGGTCACATTCTCCAGTGTGATGGTAGGTCCAGTGGTGGGCAGAGGTCCTCTACTGTTGTGCCAGTGGTAGCTGTGGGCAGCAGGGTTACTGTCACTGAAGCATCTCAGCTCCACAGAGTCTCCTTCCTTCACACTGGACACTCCCTCAATCTTCACATCCACTGGGGCATCTATGATTAACATCACTAGTATGAATGCTATTACTATGTAATAAACATCTTAAGACAAATTCAGTGGATCAACCACATGTTTTCAATCTATTTAGATTTCAAGAGGGAAGTTTGCCAAATCCAGGCTGTGGACAAAGTTAATGTTTCCTTTTCAAAGAAGATTATTTCTAGTAGAAAAAAAGAAGGAATGGAAGCGCTGCTAAGGTACACAATAGTAGATGTTGGTATCTAGCTGTGTTCAAATACTCATACTAACCACACTAACCATACTATTTGTGCTTATTGGTCATAGTTTCGATTTAGTTAGTATTTCAAAAGTTCCCGGATGTCATAATACATTTGCCAAAATATGAAGTATACACCCAGTGGACACTATTTTCGTACTTTTAGGGCCCATAATGCAATTCTTCAGAAAATGGGCGTGGCTTCACAAAATGTGCGGCCGAAGTCCAACGAGAACGGATACAAATGTATTGCTTTAACTAATTATGACAAATGTTAAGAAAATGTTGAGCAATGTAATAAAGTAATGACTTTTCAAATGAGTTACGCTACACGTTATGTTGGCTGACAATGTGTTGGCTATGCTATTCTTACGAACCACATAGCATATCATTACAGCAGTAAGTACTACCGGTATGTTAGCTAGCTACCTCGTGAGTTTGCTACTAATCATGGAACTTGCCAGTATATTAACTACATTCTATCTAACTAACTATCCAACGTTTATAGACTTGATTATTTGTGTCATTCTTAGCTAAGTGATACAGTTGTTGTGCATTCTCAATGGACACAAATTCACTCTGGCTATCTTCTCCGATTTCAGAGCACTCTTGTCTGAGTGTGCCAGAGTGCAGAATAACTGATGAATTTACGAACCCTTAACACCTGTTTAATATGGCCGGTGTCAGTAAATGTCGGAAAAAAAGCATAATTCATTTTTTTGCCAGCAACACAGTTACAGTCCCCAACGCTCTGGATAACATGAAAACAGCCTAACCAGCTCTGCTATGGCGACTAAAATGGTCATAGTGAGATGTTCTCTCATTTGTGTCTGGAAGTAGCTACCCAGTTAGCTTGTATGCTTGACTGCCATTGTTATGGTCAGAACGCTCTGCTCAACCCTACTCCTGGGCCAACTTGCGCTCAGTACACACCTAGATGTGAAACGCTCAGAATTTAGGAATGGACAATCTGACAACGCTCTGAATTTAACAACGCACTCTGGCACTCCAGATTGAATTTACGAACACAAAAATGTTGACAGAGTGATAGCACCGTAATAACAGAAACATAGGGATACTTAAAACATGAACTTAACAATCTCCCTATTTTCTTTAAAGACAAATAAAACATCAACAACATAATTAAATGTCCAAGTATTATTCAAGTTCCCCATTACAAATGGGGTTGTGTGACAGTTTTTATTTGTATTACTCAAGCTGCTACTTTCCATTACTGAGAGCCTGTAGCAGCATAAGACCAGATGCTCCTTTTTTAGTCAGACAGTCAGCAAGCTGTTCCTTTGTGGTCGACCACAGAATCCGCTGGATTCTCTGTGCTTGAATAAGTTCCTTGATGCTGCTAATCTCAAGACGAAGTCTTTTCTCTGTGACAGACTTGGTTGACTTCCCAGCATCAACTAATGAGTAGCTGTCAGTGATACAAACGACCGGTAGAATGTGCCGTTTTGTCTCACCAGTGGTGAGCTCTGAGAACAGAGTTGCAAGAAAGATCGCATTGTCAACTCCATCCGCAAGAGCAAGTGTTTCTCCAGCAAGTGTGCTTCGGACAACCCTTCTGATCCTTTTTGACTGCCGACAGATAGGTGAGAATCTTCCTCCTTCACCCATTAGCACGATTAGATGTCCACCTTGTGTGCCTCCATCTGTAAGGTTCCCTAGCGGAGCATCACTGAAGACAACTAGTTTCAAAGAGTCATCTTTTCCAACATGCTGAAACTTTAAAGTCACTTGTTGTGATTTCAGTTTACAAACAACTTTGTTTGCCTCATGAATGGTTTGTTCAGTGGCGTGTTTTGTGTTAGATGCCAAGTTGCAACCATCAAACATTACATCAGGTCTACTCTGTCCCATAGAATTTGACCTATCTTTGACCTCAATTGATCAGCTTCAGTTCCACAGAGGAGAATTCCTTTGTACGGCTCTTGAAGAATCCATGTGGATGGGTTGAAGATTCTTGATATAGCTCTCCTGTTGCATCAGTATTGATCCACCAACTGTAATGAACTCTATGCCAACATAACAAAAATGATCATGCTCCTCACGGCCGACCTGGAAAACAGCTTTGAGGTGTGGAATCACAGTTGTAACAAAGGTCTGTGAGCCACCCCATATAAAGTCATCAACATGACAGGCAAGTACTCCAGTCACATTGCAATCTTGATCAAGCCAATAGAAGACTGCAGGATCCACTTGTGACATTTTTCCACCTGTACTCAGCATTGTTGCCTTGACTTTGTTGTACCAGTAGAGTGATGCATCTGCCAGTCCATACACACACTTTTTTAGTTTCCACAGTGTTCCTTCGCTTTTAGCTTCAGGTGGAGGTCGGATGTGAATGTCCCTTGACAGATCTGTTCCCTGCAAAACGCAGATTTGATGTCTATGGAATTAAGTTTCCATTTTTTCTGGCAGATCACAGTCATCAGCAATCTGAGTGACTGTGAGGCGCATGTCGGTGAGTCTTTTGGGAGTTCTTTAGCAGCCAGCTCCTCAAAACCTCTAGCCACTGGACGTGTTTTAGGCACTATTCCAGATCCTTTAAGGGTATTAAGGGTACACACCCACCTTGTTGAGACACATTTTTGGCTGATGTCTTTGACTTCCTCAAACACTCAATTTGTCCTCCAATTACTGAGCTCATCTAGCTTAGCTGAGTCAAATGACACGTCCTTTGTTTCAAGTACATCATCATTTTGTGAGATTATCTACAAGTGACAGGTCAGCTGACCCTGTTGTACCAGAAAGTGTAGCTGGTTCAGAGTACTGCAAGTTGTACCATTTCTGGTGTTTTCCTTTGGCTTTACCTGCTTGTCCAATGATGGTTGCTGTATATGGAATACCACTTTCTCTGTCCATGTATTTAACAGTTTGTCCAGTTTTCAGATTGGAACAACCATGTTGTCTTAACACATGTGGCTGTTGTTGAATGTTTTCCTCATTTGAATGCTCAACAGTATTATCTGTGGCATGGTTGAAGGTCTCTGCTCCATTTCCTGTGTCAGTTTCAGTGTCCATATCATTGGATGCGACATCTGGTAGGTTTGTGTCTGTTACTGTGTCCCTTTCCACAAACTTTAGTGATGCACCCTGACAATGGTGCCTCCGTGCCTCACAAATATCACCACGCCATCTTGGCCAATGACTACTCCCGGTCCTTTCCACTCTTGACAGTCAACTCGTTTGTAGTACACTTTGTTTCCAGTTTCATACTTCTCATCGGTGGGTTGTAGCTGTTCACGCAGAGCCCTGCGAATTCTCTCTGAGCACTCTGCTTCAGTGAACGCTTTTCTCGCTGCATGTAGTGCTGAAAGGTGCTTTGTGTTCATCAGAATCTCATTTTTACATGGACTCTGTGTGTAAGTTCAAGAGTCACTGGTTGTTTAAACATCACTGCCTTGTCATTTTTTATGTCTAGTACAGCCCCTGCCTTCTTGAGGGAAGCTTTGCTTAATAGTAAGGGGATATCTGTAGGAAATGGCACCCTCTTCTGGTTGTCTTGAGAACGTGACTTGTTGGTGCCTTTTCTCTGCTGCTCAGTGTAATATGCTGCTCCACTCACTTTCATTCCATCTGCTATTGGTGTGACAGAAGTCTTTTCACCAAAAATGATTTTTAGTGCCGACTTCATTGATGCAAAAGTCAGCACAGTACAAGCAGTCAAAGCCAACTGTTTCTCCCTACCATCTAGACAGGCAGTATCTAGCAACTTGAAAGCCAACACTGCATCCGGGAGAACCATGTCGTACTTGTGCATCCTATTTTACCTCTGTTCGAAATCAATGATGTAGTCCGTCATTGCAACTGAAATATCTCTCGTAACACTGTCAAAGTTTGAATATGCCTCGTAGGCATATTAAGAAATATAGAATCCAGTGCTCTGATCAAAGTTCCCAAACCATCAATGTTGTTCAAATCCTCAACGCATATTTCCAGTGCTGTATCTCTCACTCTTCCCTCGAGTGATGATACCACCGCAAGTTCTTGCTTTTTCTCATCCAGATTAGTAACCCGTGTCCAGATTCCAAGTTCATTTTCCCAACTTTTGTACGACCTCTTCTCGTCGAAGTGAGGTGGCACATTGTTGTTATTAACCATCCTCTGCTACCAATGTTAAATCAAAATGACACCACGACAAGGTTCCAGTTTAACAAAGTTTACTATACCGTATGAACACACCACAAGGTAGCCAGCCATTCCACTCAAGGCTAGGTCCATCAACAACTAAACTTCCAGCGCAGGCGCACTCTTGACAGAGGGATAGCCCCTTAATAACAGAAATATAGGGATACTTACAACATGAACTTAACAGAGGTTGCATAACAACATAATCAATTTCTGGTAGACAGGCAAAACGCTAGTATGCTCAACTGAAAGGATACTGTTTGTTTACATTATATTAAAATGAACTAATAGTACATAGTATGTAGGATATACTCATTAAGTATGTAGTATACAGTATGTTAGTATGGGCATTTCGAACACAGCTTCTGTTTTCACAGAAGTGAAAGTGTAAATCTACCATACAGTGTTGTTAACACACAAGTGTGGTCCACTTACATTTGACATTGAGAGTTTTCAAACTTTTCACTGTCTTCCCTCCCCTGTATGCTGCTGTGCAGACCAGAGACTGGTTGTGATCAGTGCTGCTGGGGCTAAAGGTCAGGGATGACGTCACTTCCCACTGGACATTGGTCAGCTGATGTGATTGGACAATGGGTGTTCCGGAGTGGCTCCAGGTTAGGAGAGGGGAATCAGATGGGCAGGAGTGAGACATAGAGCAGGAGGCAGAAACCACTTCCCCCACCTTCACCTTCTCCCTCACTGACAGAAAGGGGGGGTCTGGAGAGCCTGCAATCACCGAAGAGAAGAGAACAGTTATTGCAGTTCTTTTGAGGTGTGCATCCACCAGTTATTGGGTCTGTCCTTTCAGCCCAATAATGTAAATCAACAAGAAGCTATAACTATCATTAGGGTAAATAATGTGATACTATAATACAACATTTGAATTTCTCCTTGTCAATTCTTCCCCTGGGGACTTACTGCTCACTGTAATGGAGACCGTGTCCTCTTTGTATGAATACTTGTTATGGTCTTCCATTTCAATCCTGAAAGTAAAGGATCCTTTGTCACTGTCTTTGAGGGGGTCGATTCTGAGAGAGCAGTTCTTCTGCCGGAGGTCTCCCACCAGCTCTGTACGACCCCTGTAGTCTTTGATGATGTTGGAGCTGTCTGGGTGGTATATAGTATCATGGGTGCCTTTGAACCAGATGCCAGTGAATTCGGAGGGCTTCTTCTCTGGTTCTGGGTAGTTGAATGAGCAGGGAATCACGATGCATGAGCCCCGTAGGCCTGAGACGGACTTGGGCACCTCAGCAGTCCATGACGAGGCATCAACTCCCATCACTGAAAAAGCAGTAGGAAACAATTTAGTAAGAGCAGTTAGACATTCAACTGACCACACTGGTAAGTTTGAACAAATTCTATGAAATTCAAATGATTTACTACAGACAGTACATATTTGTTTTGACAAGGCAGCAGCTGCTCTTCCAGGAGTCCAGCAAAATAAAGGCAGTTTATACATAATATGTTGTGAAATCTTTTTTTTTTTTAAGTGGGTGTGCTAAGGCCCCTACTCTACTATCACATATCTACAACACAAAATCCATGTGTATAGTGCGTATGTTATCGTGTGTTTGTGTGCATGCGTCTGTGCCTATGTCTTGTATTGGTTCACAGACCACGCTGTGTATTTGTAATTGTAATAAAATCTAATTTTACAGCTTGCATGAGTTACTTTATGTGGAATAATGTTCCATATAGTCATAGCTCTAGATAGTACCGTGCGCTTCCCATAGTCTGTTCTGTACCTGGGGACTGTGAAGAGACCTCTACTGACATGTCTTGTGAGGTATGCATGGGTGTACAAGCTGTGTGCCAGTAGTTCAAACAGACAGCTCGGTGCATTCAACATGTCAATAACTCTCAAAAATACAAGAAGTGATGAAGTCAATCTCTCCTCCACTTTGAGCCAGGCGAGATTGACATGCATATTATTAATGTTAGCGCTCTGTGTACATCCAAGGGCCAGCCGTGCTAAACTGTTCTGAGCCAATTGCAATTTTCCTAAGTCCCTCTTTGTGGCACCTGATGACACGATTGAACAGTAGTCCAGGTGCGACAAAACTATGGCCTGTATGACCTGCCTTGTTGATAGTGCTGTTAAGTGACTGTCTTACCTCCAAGCCAAAAGAAGTGAGTAAGAAAATGCCATGGTAATTTTTCAATCCCCATCCCTTCCTCTTAGTGCTGGACCTGCAGGAAAAATGAAATAATTACTCTCCATGGAATTTCTAACATTACAATCAAGACATTCAATGTCTAAAATCCAATTACTTGCTTGCTTTTATCTTTCTTGCTATAGTCTCATATCCACCCTCCTACAGAGACAAAGTGCATTGATATATAAAGGAAAGATTACCATCATGCTTACACTACCCGTTTCTTAATTTTTCTTTATTTTTGGACTTCCCGTATTTTGTCTCTGACTAACGTTCGCTCTTCCCTTGAGGGTTAAGCCCCTAAAGTGTAATATCTTTGACAATATTTTTTTTTACATTGCCAAACTGAAAGGTTTTCAGAAGCTAAATGTCAAATCTCTTATAATTAGTATAAAATATTATAAGATTGTTACTGTACCTATCCCCATGTTAACTTTAGTCAGGGCTATTACTCACACTCAGTACCACTAAATCTGCACAGAAGCATTAGGTTTTCGCAGAAATGGAAGTATAAATCTTCCAAACATTGTTGTTAACTCACAGAATTGTTCCACTTTACATTTGACATCGAGAGTTTTAGACCTGTTCACTGTCTTCCCTCCCCTGAATGCTGCTGTGCAGACCAGAGGCTGGTTGTTATCACTGATGGTGGGGTTAAAGGTCAGGGATGATGTCACTTCCCACTGGCCGTTGGTCAGCTGCTGTGATTGGAGACTGCGTGTTCCGGAGTGGTTCCAGGTGAGGAGAGGGGGATAAGATGGGCAGGAGTGAGACACAGAGCATGAGGCAGATACCACTTCCCTCAACTTCACCTCTTCACTCACTGACAGAAAGCTGGGGTCTGGAGAGAGGAGAACAGTTATTGCAGAGACCAAAAAAATGGTTGGTTGGTTAAAAATGGTTATATTTTTAGCTGATATGGGAATGAGTACACAAGCATCCTATCAAACTGGGATAATGCTTTAGGTTACACGTGCAAGTATAAGAATCCTTGCCAGGGCATATACACTATGTTTTTAAAAATACATCTGATTATTTCACATGGAGAGATGTGGGAAGCTAAAAAGTCTATCTTGCACATTTTTGGGGGCCAGGCTAAAGCCAGCTAGCAAGGCTGCCAGCTAGCCTACTGGCTGGCTACTACCAAGGGGCCAGGATACCAGTCAAGAAACATGGTTTCAATGATTACTATAGCTTTTCTTCGGTACTGCAGTTTAACTGATGCCCGGCCCAGAAAGGCAGTTTCAATACATGGCCTCATAGAGAAGTCAGATTTGAACATTCCTAATAAGACACTAAGTCATCACCTTTGTGCACAAAACATCCATTGAATTATTCAAATAAATGTCGCTGAGGCGTAACAATTTTTTTTTACAGGGGGTGCAGGAATGTGTTTTGCCTGATTTAGCTGTTTCTGCTTATAATTTTCAACATTTTGGTAGGCTATTTGTTAGTCAACTTGTCTATAATTAGCTTTCAGTTTGGCTTGGATGCATATTTTATGTGGCTGAAATACTATCAGCTTTTATGACTCTGATAAAGATAGCACTTCTACAGTCGGTATCTAACTGCGCATTCGCATTCTCTCAAGATGCTGAAATAAATAAATCATATTTCTCAACTCTTGTTCCAGAGTCAAAATTTTGCTTACATTTGGTGTATAATTTTACTGCAAGAAATGCTTAATTCTGCAGGAGTTCATATTAAGGCTATGTGAAAGGCTATAGACCGGCAGTCAGTGTCCACATTTCAGTTAAACCCATTTGAACTGTAGGCTATAGTTCCTTTCACTTATCATAGGTCTATTTGGAGTCTCCGTCTTGTGACTGTCGGACTAATATAGCACCTCACAGTCATCACACATAAATAACATAACCGATACTGCTTTCATCCTCTTTTACCACTTCACCAAATCTTTCCCAAACATTAAACCCTTCTCTTTATTTTCAATTCTCCATTTCCCGGCTTTTCTCTTATTGAATTAAACTTCGACATTGTAATTTTGTCTCTGTGGATCGACTTTAACTTTTTCTGCCCGATCCCAAAAGCATTTGGTGTGTTGGTTATTTGGCACGCAGACAGTTAGGGCCTACATTTTAGGATTAAGAACTAATGCCAGATAGCCTAAAATAATGAAAGAAAAACCTCAATGTAGCCTATAAACATAAATTGCAAAAGAATTATACATTTTTAAGGTATTGTTTTTTCTTTATTCAATCCGCCCGCCACCCACCCTTCATCCACGCAGTCCCGCCCGCACAAATGTAACAGCGGGGACTGCGGGTTATGAGTCAACCCCTACCAGTGATGTGTATTCATGGATGCCAAGGGAAGTCAGGCTTCCCCAAATGATTGACCAATTTATCTTTCATCTGTCTTCATAATTTTCAGACAATTTGCAAGACAAAATTGACATAAGTGCACATGCAAACACAAAAACACAGACAAACAGTACCATGGACACACACATGATATTTAGCAACATTGGACTAAATCGTTTTTGGTATCTTTAAGTTTGTTTTTAATGTATTCAACTATAGCCTTGTTGATTTGTTGCAATTGTGCTGGAATAGCGGAGCCAGTGCTCCTTTTCTTTGTGCTCACTTGCAGGAACTCTGTGGTTCTAAGTCAGTAGTTGTTGAAAACGTTAACTTGCTTGACCGTGCTCTACGGTTTTGTGATGAAACATGTGTAGTTGAATTTATTCTGGCACTGTGTGACTATGGTCTTTTTGTTTTCACGGCCTTATTGTATAGCACGGTGGCGTATGAACGACTGGGAGAGAGAATAAAGTAGACGGCACACATCAAACATTTGATTTATGACCCTATGTCAGGATGACATGTACATGCCCATATTTGGGCATCCTGTCAGGACATCCTGTCAGGAACTTATCACGTGCTTATGCCCATATATGGGCATCCTGTTCCTGTTCTCACGCGTTAGAGGGTGTGCTAATTTATGCATATATTGCATCTATTCCTTTGAAGTTGTCATGATGATTGATGTCTAGGGACCTCTTTGAACTGGGGGGGATGTGTTGGAACATTTCAAAGAGTATGGCCCCCCCACCTCCTGTTTTATTGACCTTACGGCTGTTGTCTATGAAACAGGAATGTCCGGGGGTATTGGGTGTGGCAGACGCATTATAAATAAAGTCCAGAACAAGACATGCGGCCCCAGAACACTAAACAAGATTTTAAAAATAAAACCCAGAATATTAAACAGAAAATTATGTTTCCTAGACCAATTCTCGGGGTGCTATGCGTCTCTTGTCATGAACCCAATGACAAAAGCCTCGAGGAAGTTTTGTGTGAGACCCCAGAATGTTTTAAAAGAGTTTTGGGTACGAGTGAGGGACATATGTCTTACATATTCCAACCCGAGGAATCTACGGTTAAGAGTTTCACAGACAGCGGCCCCAAACCCCTTTATCAGGCAAAACCCAGGGAGTTTTTCTCAGGCGCTGTGGATGAGAGAATGACTTAATCTTGGAACTACCGCTCCCGGATCCGGGAGAATTGTCATCAACTGACACTAATTAGCATAATGCAACGGACAAAAAATATTACAAAAAAATATTCATATTCGTGAAATCACAAGTAAAATATATTGAAACACAGCTTAGCCTTTTGTTAATCACCCTGTCATCTCAGATTTTGAAATTATGCTTTACAGAAAAGCAAGACAAGCATTTGTGTAAATTTATCGATAGCCTAGCATAGCATTATGCCTAGCTAGCAGCAAGCAGCTTGGTCACGAAAATCAGAAAAGCAATAAAATTAAATCGTTTACATTTGATGAGCTTCGGATGTTTTCACTCACGAGACAGTTAGATAGCAAATGTTCCTTTTTTCCATAAAGATTATTTTTGTAGCCGAAATAACTCAGTTTGTTCTTTATGTATGGCTGAGAAATCGACCGGAAATTGTGGTCAATTTCGCCGGAAAATATTCCAAATTAGATCCATAATATCGACAGAGACATGGCAAACATTTTTTATAATCAATCCTCAAGGTGTTTTTCAAATATCTATTCGGTAATACACTGCTCAGAAAAAATGAAGGGAACACTAAAATAACACATCCTAGATCTAAATGAATGAAATATTCTTATTAAATACTTTTTTCTTTACATTGTTGAATGTGCTGACAACAAAATCACACAAAAATGATCAATGGAAATCAAATTTATCAACCCATGGAGGTCTGGATTTGGAGTCACACTCAAAATGAAAGTGGAAAACCACACTACAGGCTGATCCAACTTTGATGTAATGTCCTTAAAACAAGTCAAAATGAGGCTCAGTAGTGGCTCAGTAAAGCATCGCCAACTTCTGGACAGTCTGTGGTGCAACGTGGCGTTGGTGGATGGAGCGAGACATGATGTCCCAGATGTGCTCAATTGGATTCAGTTCTGGGGAACGGGCGGACCAGTCCATAGCATCAATGCCTTCCTCTTGCAGGTCCTGCTGACACACTCCAGCCACATGAGGTCTAGCATTGTCTTGCATTAGGAGGAACCCAGGGCCAACCGCACCAGCATATGGTCTCACAAGGGGTCTGAGGATCTCATATCGGTACCTAATGGCAGTCAGGCTACCTCTGGCGAGCACATGGAGGGCTGTGCGGCCCCCCAAAGAAATGCCACCCCACACCAAGACTGACCCACCGCCAAACCGGTCATGCTGGAGGATGTTGCAGGCAGAAGAACGTTCTCCACGGCGTCTCCAGAATGTCACGTCTGTCACATGTGCTCAGTGTGAACCTGCTTTCATGTGAAGAGAAACTTGGTGTTCTCTGGCAAATGCCAAACGTCCTGCACAGTGTTGGGCTGTAAGCACAACCCCCAACTGTGGACGTCGGGCCCTCATACCACCCTCATGGAGTCTGTTTCTGACCGTTTTAGAAGACACATGCACATTTGTGGCCTGCTGGAGGTCATTTTGCAGGGCTCTGGCAGTGCTCTTCCTGCTCCTCCTTGCACAAAGGCGGAGGTAGCGGTCCTGCTGCTGGGTTGTTGCCCTCCTACGGCCTCCTCTACGTCTCCTGATGTACTGGCCTGTTTCCTGGTAGCACCTCCATGCTCTGGACACTACGCTGACAGACAACAGCAAACCTTCTTGCCACAGCTCGCATTGATGTGCCATCCTGGATGAGCTGCACTACCTGAGCCACTTGTGTGGGTTGTAGACTCCGTCTCATGCTACCACTAGAGTGAATGCACCGCCAGCATTCAAAAGTGACCAAAACATCAGCCAGGAAGCATAGGAACTGAGAAGTGGTCTGTGGTCACCACCTGCAGAACCAATCCTTTATTGGGGTGTCTTGCTAATTGCCTATAATTTCCACCTGTTGTCTATTCCATTTGCACAACAGCATGTGAAATTTATTGTCAATCAATTCCTATGTGGACAGTTTGATTTCACAGAAGTGTGATTGACTTGGAGTTACAGTGTGTTGTTTAAGTGTTCCCTTAATTTTTTTGAGCAGTGTATATCAACCGGGTCAGTCGGCTTCTTAGTAGGAGCGAGAGAAACAATGGCCGCATTTGTCTATTACGCACATATCACTCTGAGAACCACCAGCTGACCACTGACGCAATGTTGTCGCTCACGCTCATTTTTTAAAATAAAAGCCTGAAACTATGTCTTGTGACACTAGACACATTAGGGAAGCCATAGAAAAAGGAATATGGTTGATATCCCTTTCACTGCTCAATAGGGACGCATAGGAACGCAGAGGTTTCTAAATAAGAGTCACTTCCTGCTTGGATTTTTCTCAGGCTTTCGCCTGCAATATCAGTTCTGTTATACTCACATACAATATTTTTATAGTTTTGGAAACTTTAGAGTGTTTTTTATCCTAAGCAGTCAATTATATGCATATTCTATTATATGGTCCTGAAAAATAGCCTGTTTACTTTGGGAACATTATTTTTCCAAAAATGAAACTAGTGCCCCCTAGTTTCAAGAGGTTTTAAGATAAGGCTTGCGCTCTGTCAAATTGAACAGGCCCTGAGTGTTACAACTCTCTCCGGATATGCACTGGATGAACTGGTCTGCGGACGTAGTGATCTGACGGCCCTAAGAATCGCTTCAATGGCGTATAGCCCTGACTCCAAAGTGACAATTTTAGCATGTGAACAATTTGATTGTACAAATGCGACTAAATCTGTCAGTTCATATGTATTATCAAAAGCATGCAAGGATGTAAACTTTTTTGTGTTTAGCTTTAAATGGATTGATTATCCCATTATTCATTACCCTCATGAATAAGCTGGACAGTCTTTTCCAAAATCGTGAACAATTACGGCGCTGGCTGCGTCTATCCTTAAGACATACCCAGGACCCACATGCCCGAAGGCGGATCGTTCCCTGGAGTGAAAACTTACGGAGCTTTGATGGAGTGTGCAAGAGAGCAGCCTGTCTTGGCGTTGGTGAATCGGAAACGGATGCAGGTCAGGGCTAACCAGGCCCTATATCTGCAAGAAATGAATAGTAAAAAGGTTTATTTATAACATGTTTTAAACATGTTTTTACATGTTATGTACTAAATATTTTGAATTAAATAAATGGTTTTAAAATTGTATCTCACCCTTTAACGAAAAGGGGATCTCTCGTTTTCTCTCTCGCCCAGGTCTGTCGCTGAGAAATGCAATGTCTTAAAAAAACAATGCATTATTTTATAGTCTTTCCTACAACAGTATGTTATAAACATTAAAGGTTATTAAAGTTTAGTACTGTGTGTGGTAATGATGTACAACTGTAGGCCAACAATGTTTATACATAAAACATTCGTGCATGTTTAAATATTGCGCAGTAAAATTGGGTAATTCATTCTAAAATGTCTTAAAAAGGTTTGTACTAAATATTTTGGAATTAAATAAAGGAATTTAAAACAGTATCTCACCTTTTAACGATAGGAATATGTCCTTTCCATCTATCATCAAGCATGTCCCGGAGAAAAAGGCTTTCGGAAAAGCCATGTGCCTGCGCGGGTGTGCGTGTGCCGGGCCAGGAGGAGTGTGTGTTTCAAAAACAAAAGGAGTGGGGGTGTGTGTCTCTGTAGGGGTCGTTTGAAACCAAGGTTTGGACTACCATGCAAACTGTATGTCCAGATATCTGCCTACCCACCATCAAAAAGTGTGGCGGCGTCTCTTAAAATGGGCACTTTCGATTCATTAACACATATCTGAATTTATCTCACCCCAGAGGATTTGGGGGCTAAAAAGCCAAACACCCCAGAGGATGTGGGGGCTAAAAAGTTAAACACTCCCGTCGTGTCTTTACTATCATTAACTGAAGACTGATAGTTTTTATCAAAGATTCTCTGTAATTAGTTACTATGCGATCAACTGATTAATCATGTAACTAATAAACTATGAAATCGGGGCACCAAGGAAAAATATTCAGATTACAAAGTTATAATTTTCTAAAATAACTTTTCAGATATTTTATCTGATCAATTAGTCTTCGAATTAATGAACTATTTACTTTACCTCACGTTAGTCTCATTCCAAACGTCGTAAATTGTTGGTTATCTGCACGCACCCAGTCTTCACTATGAGTACATCAATTGTCTTAAATCATTTATTTATTACTAACTAAGTAATTCACAGAAATGCATAAACAAACAGTAAATATGGTTACATGAAATGATAGAATATGCCCTAGTGGGCTGAACCGGCATGGCAGTTTGTTAGACAAAAACGGGGGAAGTGGGGGTCGACTAAGAAGTCACTACAGAGTTAATTCTAACAATTAAAATGTTAATCCCTTACACATTAGGGAACAATTGCAATCAATATATATATTTACTCTCAGTGTGTCGTCTTGATCGCTGGTGAAAAGTTGTTATTTTGTAGAATGGTACGTCTCTCCCTCTCTCTTTCTGTCTTGGTTAGAGGGGATAGTTCAAAATGACATTCGTTATAGAATGAATGTTTCGGCGGTTGTCGTTCTTCGCGTTCAATGATACCGAATTCCTAGCTGCAGACTAGTAATCAATATCAAAGACTTGTTCTTATTCTGTCGGTATCGATAGTCTAAGAGTTTAACCACATGGTATGGTTAAAAGATTCTACAACCTTTAGCCATCTCGTAATTGAGGTAAGCTTGGTCTACAACCCTCCCCTAATGGAGAAAAACATGGTCTGCTGATAATTTCTCAAAGGTGGGTTTTTATTCAGAATGGCAGAAGAGGGCTGTCCCAGGATGTCTGACCCTAACTGGGCTCAGGGGCGGTCCTCTGATGTAGTTCAAATCAAAAGGGAATTGTATTTTTCTTCATTAAACAGTCCACAATCATAATTACACCATTATACCAACAGTATCATCCTCACTCATTCAACAATTAGATGTAAACCTCATATCTGAGGCTATTATATAAACAGCGTTATGGTAATGTAGCCACACCGTCTCTCTTGAGCTTCCCAAATTGTGACAAACGCACCAGTTCGTAGCGGGATTCTTCACCGATCTTTTACACTTTCTCCGGAACATGAATCTTGTTCTTACCTCAAGTTCTGTGAGGTGGAAGGATTTCCTTTGTCTCCATGAAAAACTACTTTCTATAACTGTGTGTCCACGAGCAGGGTCTTCCTTAGGAATTTACGACCTCACTCTGCCCACAGCAGTCTGGTTGTAGAAGCAGAGAGCGGGGCATGGTGCTCGCTGTACTCAAAGAGGGCAACGTCATGACACTCCAGATGAATACAATATAGCGAGACAGCCCCCTAGGGTTTAAAACATTGTTATTTCTAATCAGCGCATAATGGGGTCTATAAATTTACATCGGACAACCCCCAAGCTGCTACCCCTCAGGATGTAGGAAATCAAAAGGCAATACCTGCAGACAAAATGTCTCGACATCCCCTCCTGTTGCTTTAATTCACTGCCTTTGTTCTCTAAAACATTCTGGGGGTACTCCAGGCCCATTTTATGGCATACAGGATATTGCCCGAAAAAAAAGCCACCACAGCTCTGTAAACTCATTCTGTACTATCTCTGTTAGGGACACTACCGCGGAATGAGGCTTTAGCGCAACTACAAACACCCGGCCAACAGTTAAAAGATCATCAGTGAATCCCTCCTAATGGCGCTTTCTGAAGGTGAGTTAGTGAAAATAATATATTTTAAGATTTGGAGGTGGGGAATTGTTGAATATTATTTATATTATTGTAATATTAAACAGGAGTTATATGTGTTTTAAACGGGGGCAATGCACGTATACGTTAAAAATGTATATAGGATAAATAACTGTTAATATTATCTAACGTTTGTAGGTTCTCCATCATTTACGCAGCTGCTCAGAGGTTTAAACGATCTGGAACAGACAGCGTTAGAAGGGGATTCTCAGACGCAAAACGCATGCAGCCAATCCCCATCACACTATTTCTGACGTTAGTCCAATAATCACATACACAAGAATATTTATACATTAAAAAACACAAAGTGTGCACTCTATATTAAAAGCTATTTTTGTGTTTACAGCCAACATACAGCCAAGAAGGATAACGGGCTCCTTATGGATCCTGAACGACTTCGTTGGAGCAGATGACACATCCGATGACACAGATGCAATTCTCCCGTTCTGTGCGAACGTTTTTTCAAACACACCGAGAACAGAGGATTTAAACGTCCCGCCAACTCCCCCGGGAACCTCCACCCCCTCACTACATATTCCAGACCCAAACAAGCAACGCACAACACGGGCTCTAGTACATTGCTCAGAATCCACCCCTCCAGAAAAGTACTACTGGGCAGGGAACTTGCAGCTTCACGAGCCGGCGCTCCATGGACACGGTATGAAGCCATTATATATATATATATTATTAGTTATACATTTTTTAGGCTTGAATGTGTTAAAACAAGGACAAATAATGCTTTTTCTGGCTCCAACGAGACCGGCCCTGCAGAATCAGGAACGGTGGATGAAAAAAGTCATGCCCCTCCCCCCGCGATTTGTCAGAACAGCCCTCGCCAAAAAAGCCAAGGTATTTTAATGATGTATTGTTAGTATTTAGTATTATACCTGAAATGTATTTGATATTTTATGTATTGTTGTAATAACATATTAAAACATGTAATGACGCATTCACGGACTGTTGTTAAACACACTGATAACCCATGAATATACACTGCTCCAAACCCTTTGGGATGGGCTACAAAGACAAAGAACTCTGTCAAGAACCAATGGGATACTGACAACAGGCTGGAGAGGACTGTCTATCACCTACGAACAACCAACCAGGAGCCAGGACTACTAGAATCTACCTACGTCATTTCAATGTATAAATGTACTGCCCAAATATGTGTTACGCCCTCTTTTTCCGAAACCTCCCTAAGAGTGGACGATAAGAGCCGTGCTGCACGTTTGCCAGATATTACTATGTTAGATTAAAGTGCCTCAAATATACCGTATCCGCCTTGTCCAGAGTCTCATCTTGGTCTTGTTTCTCCTATAACTAATTCATTAACAAAATGGTAGCTAGAGGATGGTAGAAATCCATGAATTCGGTCCATAGATTTGATGAGAGAAAATACAAGTTGACGACAGATTCTAGAAGGACGGGCGACCTGTCTACAGGAGCCATCGGGGATTCAACTCGCCTCAGGAAACTGACCAAAGAGCTCGACATTATAAGGTAAGCAGAACCGGTTTAATCGAATTCTGCATATTATAGTATAATCAATATCCAAATTATGGTCAGAAGTACTGAGTGCGTGAGTATGAATTGCCGTTAAATTTATGAAAATTGTTCCGATAACCAAAGGCATTTGCATAATGATATCTGTGTAAATATATTGTTCAAATCTGATTCAAATAGTCCTGCAACAGTAATAAAATTACTGGGTGTCGTGGTGAGGAATTGGAGGACAGAATGTGATATGATGTGATATATTGTTTAAAATTTAATCCAAATAGGCTGGCAGTAGATGATATGTAAATCAACTAGGTGTTACGGTGAAGGATTTGATAACAGAATTTGATGGAATGTGATGCACTGTTTTAATCGGGTCCAAATAGGCTGGCAATTTTCGATTTGGCAATCGTTTAGGTGTTACGGTGAGGGATTCGATAACTCAGTGAAATGAAATATGAATGAGATGATGAAATGTTTTGTTAATTGATCGAGACGTATATTTAAGACTGTAACTAGTGGAGTAGCATCCCACTAGGAGCAACAGTTAACAAGCTAAATAATTGGACTAGGAGTGAAGGAATTAAACCTGATCTCTCCAGATTAATGTCACTGATTCACCGTTCCATGAGACCGAGGGATACTGACCACCAGCTCTAAATTTGACCACCGAGTCAAAAGTTTGGGCGGGGCTGTGCGGCCGCCGTGCCGTGTAACGAATTGATTTCTGTTCTCTTTGTGCTGTTGGGGTTGCCTAGAATTAATTTGACAAATATTATAGAAGGCATTTGAATGCATTGACATTGACCCAAAAGTAGGCGTTTGGGACACTAACATTTCGCCAGGCAGTAGAAATGTGTGAACCTGTAAAATTACTCCAGTAAAATACCCTAGACGCATAATTATCTCGCGAATATCCCTTTGCGATATTATAGTACAGCAATTCTACAAAACTCTGTGTGCACGAGGGTGAGACACGAGAGATAAGTCTGTGTGGGCACCAGGGATACATCGCTGGTTTCGACCAAGTGACGGGCTAAGTGCACATAGTTGCGGAGGGCCATAGTGCAATGTGCAACATTTAGTTGTTTTTAATTGTTTTACATAATTTTTTATTGGACCCAGACATAGTGAATCGTCAATATGGCCTCAATTACCGTTCCCAAACTCAAATTCAATGAATATTTAGATCAGAGAATACAGGAAAGGGCAGGAGGAAAACAGGAATATAAAACAATAAAGAAGATATGGGGGGAAATTAGGCTAAGAGAGTGAGGCAGAAAATAATAGCAGCCATTTTTTTTTCAAGAAAAAAGGAACGAAGGAGAGAGAGAGAGCGGAGGCGGAGCTGAGAATAGGGACATGGGCAATAGAGGTGAAAAAAAGGACATGCCCACAAAAGAAACCTGATATGATGGGGGTGCTTGCTGGGGCCTCAGATGACGTCAGAGAAGGCACAAACAACAACCACAACACACCACCACCCACCGTGACCACCCCATCGGCCCCGCTCCCTCTATACCCGCCACTGCCACAGGAAGAGAAGACTGAAGTGCCACCTCCCTATTCACAAAATCCATTCGCATACCTCCCACACAACCCATTTAAAAACCCACACCACACCAGCAGCCATACAGGCCCCGGTCTTCATGGTGAAGGGAGGACAGCTAAAAGGGAACATGACTGTGGGGATTCAAGAAGGCCACCTCGTCTGTGAAGAAAGGCCCGATTGCTCAAGCCCCACAGCACTACAAGGCCCAGGTGGGTCCCTGCTGAACTACCCACAAGGAAGGGAAGGTGGATCTCAACCGGGCCTCCTAAAGAGAGAAGGCCACGATCTTATTCAGTTCTCCTCTACTCCAAACACAGACAATTAGCTGAAATCATAGGCTTGACACAAGCACTGAAAGGAGCAGGAAGGGGCCTACCAACTTCCCCTACGCCCAGCAGTTGATCCACGCTTCGTTGAGTACCAGCCTGGGAAGACCGCCTTGATGGGACAGATGCCCAGCCTACATGGAGGAGCCTCTACATGGATACACTAACTGCAATGAAAATACTACTACCCAAAGCCACGAACACAGGATGAGGAGGAGGAGGAGGAAGAGGACCCCCTCCTCTACAATACAACCACCCAGGGCCCAGCCACATGCAGCAGCAACAGCAAGATTACAACCAACCACAGTTTCAAGGTATGGCAGGGAACACCATGCCCTGGCCATAAAAGATGCCCACACTGTCTGAAACCCCAGAAGTGTACTGGCCAAAATGCCTACCCACAGGGCCTGCCACCCCTCACATCCAGTTTAAGTTCAACCAACTGAAAGCTCAAATCTACACTCTGCACCCATATAAGACTCCCCAAGCTGAGATCCATTGCACACTCAATGCAACAGAAACTGATGACTGCCTCTACACTGCAGACTGGGACGAAGACATGATGCACCTGACCCCACCTATCAGGTGTTGTACCATTGGGTGTGGCCCAGAGGGGGTGGCAGCACCGGTCATCCTACGATCAAGGAACCTCCATGCACCCCTGGCCTGGATGGCTGAAGCATCAACAGCCATAGCACTCCTGAAAACAGATTTATCAGCGGCAGCAGCTCTGACTGCACCTGACTACAAGAACAAGTTCCATTTGGATGTTTCTGAAAGGGAAGGATTTACCTCATCCGTCCTATTCCAGAAACAAGAGGGGGAGAGAAGGGTTTTGATGTACTACTCTTCAAACTTGACCACATTGAGGTAGGACAGTCAACATGCTCCAGATACGTTGCTGCAGTAGCAAAAGCTATTGAAAAAACAGCTCACCTCGTGATGTCACCCTTCAATCAGCCATCATCCCTCAACCAGCATCGGCCAAATTAGCTGAAATCATCGGATTGACGCAGGTCCTCATCAGAGGAAAAGGAAAGACTGAATATCTATACAGACTCAGCCCATGCCCATGAAGCAGTCCACACTGATGGACCCAGAACTTTTATGAGAAGCACATGGCCCACACACACACGAAGGCAAACTAAAGACCCTCCAAAAGACCCTCACATAAAAAATATGACTGACTTATTTATTTTATGATTTATTTTGTGACGAATGCAATGTTTGTGACAGACACAACCCAAAGAAACCATATCGAACACCAATGGGCTCATACCCATTACCTAATGCATGATTTCAGGTTATTAGCATAGAATACACAGACATGGGGGCGGATAAGGTGGTTAATGGGAAACAATACCTATTAGTGATGGTGGATAGGTTTTCCAAATGGGTAGAGGCAATTCCAGCGGCGGGGGAGGATGCGAAGTCAGTTATAGGCCACAATCCCAAGATCTCATGGAACGCGCAAGTCAAACGTATGTGCCGGGTCGAAGTTGAAATGGGTCGAAGCCCTGCCCCTGGCGTTGATGGCCATGAGAGCCTCACCAGGATCAGGCACCCATCTCTCTCCTCATGAGATAATGACTGGTAGAGTCATGCCTGGCCCACCAAGGGAGGGAGGTCATATGCCCGCCCTTGATGTGCAATAAATTGTAATGTCTAATTATGTGAAAAAACTGACGGTTCTCTCTGCAGCACTCTCTACCCAGGTTCACAAGGTCCCGGAGGGGGAGCTGCCGGGGGACACGCCACCACTGAAGGTAAAACTTGGAGACTGGGTAAGGGGAAAGGTCCACAAGAGAAAGTGGCTGGAACCCAGGTGGACTGGTCTGTACGAAGTGAAGGAGGTTACTTCACACTCAGTCCAGGTCAAAGGTAAATTGGGCGCACCTTGGCACCACCTCACACATTGTACACCAGCTCCAACCCCTTCCCGCACACTGACGGAAGTCAGAACCGACCTAAGTGGTCTACATTCGGCCCCAAATCTTGCACCTCCTTAGTCAGGGAAAATGGGAGGTTCAGCCCCATATTCACTGACTAAGTCACACCGTACTCCTTGGGAGCGGTTGGGGATCTCCGGACCCCTGTTTGTTATTTTTCTTCTCATGGGAGGAGTCACTGTATGTACACTCACATGGCTTATAAACCAACAGATGCACCCACTACAGACTCACACACTGAATTCTACTCTGCCAGGTGAAACTAACTCTCTCTCTTTTCCCTCTTATCTACCACAAGACCATACCGTTTCTAGGCGTGAGGTGGGGGTCACTAAGTGCACCCCCCAGGAGTTGAAGAGCACCACCCTGTGTTTGCCTTTCAATGCCACCACCACTGTTTACCTGCCTTGGGGCCTTTTGGGTCATGCGAAAAATAGTTTGGGGCTACCTGCCTGGACCTATTCCAGTTTTAACTGGTATATAACCAAAGGGGGATATGGTGAGTGGTCTTGGAAAAACTTGGTGGCAGAAACGGGGCATGACTGGTCCAGCTATTCCAAGGGACGGGTTGTTCTTGCCTGGCGCAAACGGCTTACATTTTCACGCACTGGTTTTCAACTAAAGCTGATTGTACGACCTGGAACCACTATGGGGTGTCAGGTTTTTACGTTGGCCCCATATGTAGATACCGACAGGGCTGAAGTCCATTTCACACTATATATCTGTGTTACGCCAGAACCACAGCCTACTTCTGTGACGGTGCGTGACGATATGGCAAAGCCACATACCCTGCCCCAGCACAGGGATGGGTGGGGTTCTGCTGTTTTAGTGGTCACCACCCCTACCCCGGATGAGAACATTCGGGTTGCTACAGGTATCTCAGGTTTGTCTAACAATTGGCTATTATTGACCGAACAAGCAGCCAATACAACCCCCACTAGTTGTGTAGTTTGCATGGGTGCCCGACCATTGCTCCGCATTGTCCCGGCTACTGTCGAGATCGGATGTTTAATGCCCCTTATGGACCAAGACAATCCGACTGGTAATTGTTTCTTGTGGGATGCAGTTTACCCTGTTGTCTCCGCTACGGACAGGGCACCAGTATTTTCCTCTGATGTTGCCAGGGCCGAATTCTCCTGTATTAACATGACAGGGGGTATACTACAGTTAGGTTTGCTCCCTGTTGGTTGGTGTACAAATACTATCGTAGTAGTTGGAGTTTTTAAGCCAGTGATCAGGGCTGACATCTGGTGGTGGTGTGGGGGACCTCGGCTTTTTGACAGACCTCCCAATAAGGCTACGGGTACTTGTGCGCTTGTAACACTTCTACTGCCTATCTCTGTTTACCCTATAGGTGTGGGTGATTTGGTGACCCGGATACAGGCTGTGGACCCACAGTTTCTGCCTACCAGAACCAAGCGGGAAGCAGCCCTGACTGTTGGGGATCCCACATATATTGATGCTATAGGTGTTCCTAGGGGGGTCCCTGATGAGTACAAGCTGGTGGACCAGGTCGCCGCAGGTTTTGAATCATCTCTCTGCTGGTGGTGCACTGTGAATAAAAATGTTGACCGCATTAACTATATACATTTCAATGTCCAAAAATTAGGGAACTGGACTCAACAAGGTTTTGAGGCCGTACATGGTCAACTGGCGGCTACCTCCCTTATGGCTTTTCAAAATCGCATTGCCGTTGACATGTTGCTGGCTGAGAAGGGTGGTATATGTTTTATGTTTGGGGAGCAATGTTGCACATTTATCCCCAATAACACAGCCTCTGATGGCAGTCTCACTGTTGCGTTAGAAGGACTACGTACCCTGAATGGTAAAATGAAATCCCACTCTGGGGTTGATACCAGCACGTGGGACTCCTGGATGGATGCATTTGGTAAATATAAGGTCCTGGTCTCTTCTATTCTGGTCTCTATCTCTGTGTTTGTTGCAATACTAACCCTCTGTGGCTGTTGTTGCATCCCATGTGCCCGCTCCCTGCTTTCTCGAGTCATTACTTCTGCTATTGCACCAAATAATGACCCTGCACTGATGTTCCCCCTCATACAACAGGAGGATCCTCTGGTGGAGTTTGAAACATGCACATATGAGTAATTTTCACGTCTCTTTGGAGACGTGAAGAGGGGGACTACAAATTTCCTAAAATGTCCTATTCTATTTTTCTTACATTTAGTTTTTGTCACGTCTAGTAGACGTGAAGAGGGGGTGTTGTAATAACATATTAAAACATGTAATGACGCATTCACGGACTGTTGTTAAACACACTGATAACCCATGAATATACACTGCTCCAAACCCTTTGGGATGGGCTACAAAGACAAAGAACTCTGTCAAGAACCAATGGGATACTGACAACAGGCTGGAGAGGACTGTCTATCACCTACGAACAACCAACCAGGAGCCAGGACTACTAGAATCTACCTACGTCATTTCAATGTATAAATGTACTGCCCAAATATGTGTTACGCCCTCTTTTTCCGAAACCTCCCTAAGAGTGGACGATAAGAGCCGTGCTGCACGTTTGCCAGATATTACTATGTTAGATTAAAGTGCCTCAAATATACCGTATCCGCCTTGTCCAGAGTCTCATCTTGGTCTTGTTTCTCCTATAACTAATTCATTAACAGTATCTAACATATTTTTATATTTAATAACCTATTTTGTATGTATTATTTCTATCAGACTCCTCCCCGGCGTATAACGGCACAGAAGACCACACACATCTAGAGCACGCGGAGGATTCCGGCTCACCGAACATTCCCAATGAAACAACCAAAACGGAAGATTTCACCGTTTTAAATGACATTTCAGAGGCAGATGACCGGCTATTATGGGATGCGGCCAACCTTCTTGATTCCGCCAATTCTTTGGTGGCAACATCCGGATCTGAAATAGAACAAGCTAAGTTTTTCACAGCCTTTTCCATGGCTCTAAAATCCTGGAAGGTTTTGCTACACAAACAAATGGGGGTTTTACTTGAGCGACATTACAGAGAGGATCTATCATTCTGGCATAGAACAATTCCACGTATGTTAAACAGCAATCCGATTAAAAAACGCAAATACAGGCGCTAAAATCATTTATTTAACACGGATCCTTCCAGAATAACCCAAGAACGCACATCATTAATTATCCAAATGGCAGAGCCAACAGACCTAGTTGAGACAGTTGAAAGCCTCTTATCACAGATACCGCCAGAACTCATAGAAATTATTAATCATATGAATGAGGCGGGGGTAACAGACATAATACCGATAGATGAAAGCATATTATCACAGATTCCAGCCAAACTCCTAGAAATTATTAAGCGTATGAAAGAGTCAGGGATGCCTGATGAAAACCTGTTATCACAGATTCCCGAAGCCCTCATATCCCTAATTAATCAGATGAACGAGAGCCCGACATCTTCGGGCATCCCCCCCCCCCAAAACCAACCGTTAATGCCCATGTCAGAAGAGTCTGAAACGCAATACAATGTTTTGGGGGAATTGGAAAATTGTCTAATAAATCAGGAAGGAGACGGTATTGATCGAAGTGTTCGGGTTGTGTACCGAAATAAATTCAACAATACAGAGATTCGACAGTTTTCAATTTCACATGGGTGAATCAGAATCTTGACTATGCTGTGTTGTACGTAATGATGTTGGATACTCTGACCGAACTGTTAGATAGGGCAAGAGATTATGGCGAACCACGTGATGTCTTACAGTTGTACATTTATGGAGATAGCCTGCATAACACGGTATCTCTTATTTTACCCAATGGCGAAGCAGATCTTGAACAATTTATCGCCGTGCTAGAACGACTTGTTCAGTCAAATTTATCCGTCATAGCCGATAGGACCCTCGAGCTTGTAGTGCAAATAATACGTCAACTCCAGGGTGGTGGGGGTCAGAGAAGGAAGCTAGATAGCCTAATGCAATCAGAAATAATAAGCAATAAAAGGGCCTACCTCATAAACTCGTGCCGTTATTACTGTTAATTATGTCTGGATGAAAATTGCCCTATGCATCCCTTAAACCTGACCCCCTGTGAGGATTGTCACCGCACATGTTGTTCGGCCTACTGTTACGAAAAACACAAAATTGAAACATGGCACCCCAAGGCCTGTAAATCTGTAAGCAGTTGTGACATTAACAAGAAATGCCCAAAATGTCATTGCAATTTCAACCTTAAAATAGATAGCCCTAAACCGCATGTGTGTGGAATCATACACTGTCCAATCTGTAAAGGGCCTTTGAAAAGCAGAGATGCTGAAGTGGTTCAAGAAGGGTCACACGAGTGTTATATTCAGCCCTTGGATGAAGATGAACATTCAGAGAAATACGTGTTCTATGATTGTGAGACAAATCAGCAATCGGGGGTTCATTTGCCTATTTTTGTATCTACCATGACTTTCAAGGGTGAAAAGTGGTCGGCAGAGGGACCCAATTGTGCACTGCTCTTTCTAAAACACAGAAAACCCCAGTACAGAAACTTCACGTTTATAGCGCACAATGCTAGAGCCGATGACTCTTACCTTCTTCTGAACCCCTTGATACAGCAAGGCGTTGCACCCAGTATCATAGCTCAAGGTAGTAAAATCTTGTGTTTTGTAGACCCTGCCTTCAACCAGAGATACATTGACAGTTTAAGCTTCTTACCCATGAGATTGGCTCAAATGCCAGAGGCCTTGGGTTTTGAAAATCTGTGAAAGGCTGGTTCCCCCACTTCTTCACATCTGAGAAGTATCTACATTATATTGGATCTTATCCCAGCCCCGAAATGTACGGGTGTGATCAAATGTCTCCCAAAGAGCGTGAGAGATTCATAACGTGGTACGAGACAGTAAGACATGGCACCTTTGATTTCCATAAAGAGAATCATACTGTGACAATGATGTGGTTATACTTTGTGAAGGATGCCTCAGATTCAGGGAAGATGTAATCAAAGATGCAGGCATTGACCCCTGGAGTTGTACAACTATTCCATCGGCATGCATGAAAACCTATCATACACACTTTCTACCTACAGCATCTACAGCTATCCCCTCGCCTGACATCTACCGACGCCAGTTCAAGTCCTACTCTTGTGGTTCCGTTGGAGTACTTGGCCCAGGATAAAGACATTTTTATTCAACATGCTTTGAATCGGGGGGAGAAGGCGTTTAGCTCTTACCGTGTAGATGGATACACACAGATTGACGGGGTTGAAACTGTGTTTGAGTACAACGGTTGTTTCTTCCACGGTTGAAAATCTTGCTTTGTGCCCCAGGCCATGTGGGTCCTAACCCAAAATACTTTGGGGGAATTGTCTCAAGAATTTCAAGACAATTTGGATTCTTTACAGGCTACTTACGGGTTAAAATTGGAGGTTTTGTGGGAGCACAAATGGGCCACTCTCAAAAAGTCTGATCCTCATGTTCAAGCCTTCCTTTCCAGCTATGACACACCAGAACCCCTGGAACCACGACAGGCCTTGAATGGAGGCCGTACCAATGCTTTGACATTGCGGTATGTATCGCAACCCGACAAGACAATAGGAAATGTAGATTTTTACATCTCTTTATCCTCATGCAATGAGTTCCTCATGCTATCCTATGGGGCATTCAGAAATTATTCATCGCGACTTTGACTTACCTCAACACTATTTTGGTCTGATCAAAGCAACTGTCTACCCTCCTAGGGGTTTGTTTATACCAGTGTTGCCTTACAAGGGCCCTCAAGGGCCCTTTTCTTTCCCCTTTGTCGCACCTGCAGTGAAAACAACAACCATCAAAACCTATGTGATCACAAAGATCAAGAAAGAGCCGTGACAGGGGTATGGGTCACAGTTGAATTCTCTAAGGTTCTAGAGATGGGGTATCGTGTGGTCAAAATCTTTGAAGTGTGGAACTTTTCCAGGAAATCAGACACTCTTTTTAAGGAGTACATCAAGACCTTCTTGAGATGCAAGCAAATGGCTTCAGGCTATCCTGCATCGGTCACAGATCAAGAGAGCAAAGACAAGTACATTCAAGACTATCACTACAGAGAAGGCATACTTCTTGACCCTGACAGAATAGAGGTCAACAAAACCAAACGAAATGTGTCGAAATTGTTCTTAAGCTTTCCCCAAAGAGAGTTTTCGCAGAGATGCAATATGCTAACAACGTCGATCATTAAAGACCCCAAATAATTTTTGGAATTTGTTTTTTCGGACCAATACGAAATTCCACATTTTTCAGTCTTGAGTCAAGACATTGCCCTGGTGCAATGGAGGTGCAACAAGAAGTGGGTTCTACCCCCGGGTAATGTAAATGTGTTTCTTGCAGCATTTACCACGACCTGTGGTCGACTTGAACTGTACACCCTCATGGAGAAGCTTCAGAGGCGGGTTCTTTACCACGACACAGACTCTATGGTCTATGTAAACAAACAGGGCGATTGGAACCCCCCACTCAGCAACTATCTGGGTGGTTTAACGAGTGAACTCGAAGATAGTGACCATATCACAGAATGTTCCTCCTGTGGTCCCAAAAGCTATACTTTTAGGACTAAATACAATCACGTGGTGTTGAAAGCCAAAGACGTGACTCAAAACTATGAAAATGCCCCGCGTGTAAACTTGGAATCAATCACACACTTGGTCAAGGGGTTCATAAACGACAGGAATAGTGACTTGGAGATTTTGAGCTCCTACAAAAAAATTGTTAGGGATAAAAAGGGCTTCCATCTAAGGAATGCCCCACTTACTAAAATATTCAGGGTAGTCTATGACAATAGACTGCTTTTACCTGACGGGACCACATTGCCCTTTGGCTATTGACTTATGCTACAAGCCACAGTGTGTCTTTAAGCTTAAGATATAATGACTGCTGTAGAAGGTTTTGACCCCCGGTTGCAACTACCATTTTCAGCCTTAATCACAGGCCCCTCCAATAGTGGTAAAACTTGTTTTGTAAAAAGTATTTTAGAGAATTCTGAACATGTGGTATCTCAAAAGCCTGATAATATTGTGTGGTGTTATTCGTGTTATCAACCTCTGTATGATGAATTCCTGAAGAAAATAGGAATACCTGAATCCCTGTCTGATGAACTTCTCCCCCCTCATAAAAACAATCGGCTGGTTTAGGACGATATGCCATTTGCAGGTAGCGAACATCCTGAAATTGCCCGAGCTTTTACCCAATATACTCATCATAGAAACCTGTCCGTGCTTTACTTGGTACAGAATGTCTTTCACCAAGGTAAAAATAGCCGCACCATCAGTTTGAACGCCAATTACATGGTTTTGTTCAAAAACCCTAGAGACAAACTACAAATTAACACTCTAGCTCAGCAGATGTACCCAGGAAGGAAATCCTACTTTATGGAGAGCTATGAGGACGCTACGAAAGCACCATTTTCATATTTAATTGTGCATTTAAAAGCAAATACTCCAGAACACCTGAGGCTACGAACCGGTCTGTTCCCATGGGAATGTCTCTGCTTTTAAAAAGAAACCTGCCCCTCTTGAGAAGCCTAGTTGGGGCTACAGCTAAAGAACGGAATGCCATCTTGGGTCACTGTTCTTCAGATCTCATATTATCCCTATGTGAGATTGCTTTGAATCTTCTCAAAGGATGCATTCCACTCACCCTGACCCAATTGAAAAAATTAAAGAGGCAAAAGACCGCGATCAAACTCTTTGACAATAAAAGGGCCAGTCTTCAAAAGAAAATACATAGCATACAACAGTCTGGGGGTTTTCTTCTACCTTTACTAAGTATAGCCGTGCCCTTCATCACCAGCCTTATTGCTACCAGATGTTGGGTTTGAACACAGAAGGTGATGGCCAATAAAATGTATCTGGGGCCACAACAAGAGTTGGATAGACTTAAAAAACAAGTGCAGGGTCTTGAAAATATCAGACAAACAGCGGAAAAGTATTTAGATACGGCCATGAAGGATATTTTTAACCCAAAATATCATTGAACCCCTATGATAAGGTCCAAAAATACACAAACCTCTTGCAAAGGTATTTGGCCTTGGTGAAACCAGGGGAGAGAAAGACCAACCATTTAACGCTTTCCCTACCGGACCCTTTAAAAGATGACGAGCCTAGCGAGAACCAAGCCCCTGTAATGCCTGTACCTGCGAGCTTACCGGCTGAAGATCAAATGCCTGTTGAAGATAAAGTTATGCAGGACATGTTGACCCATGTTCCGGCACGTAACCGGAAAAATGTTAGATACATTAAAAACAAGATAAAAGACTCAAAGGGGACCGGTACTTGGAATGACCAAGGAGAGTTTATCCTTCAGGGCGCTGTTGTCAGGGGTTCACATATGCTTGACTTGCTTAAAAGGACCACAGCTGCCCACAAGGTTGCTGATGACAGAAGACTTCGGGTGGCTTCGGTTTCTTAAGGCCCTGGCAATCCTCAACATTCCCCTCTCGGGTGTACACAACTATAAGCTTTGTCAACAGATTCAAGCTTTAAAACAAAAACCTTCAACAAGATACAACACCCCTAAAGATTCCCCAACAACCCCCCTATGAAACGAATGATGATAACTCATTTACCCCCCTGAACGTCTCCGGACCTTTCCCTAATCCCGATCTCTCAGGGTGGTTAGACTTTTGAATGACTATGATTAAATTCAATACATTTTTTTTAAATTAAGCAATTTAACATTTGTGGCATTCTTGAAACATGTGACGTGAGCATACGCCTTGATTACACGGTCTTAAAGGACACATATTTGAACACTTTTGATATTTTCTAAAAAGACAAGCTACAACGTTATCATTACTTCTTAACTCATCCTTATGAAGAGACATAACATCTTCAAAAGAAACTCCCCGGGCTCTGGGTGACCACAGCCGTGGTGATCGCATGTAGTGAAAAGGTTATCTTGCACTTGTTTGATGCTGTAGTATATCTTTGAGACGTTTTGGTCAAAAATTCTTTAATAGATTTGGGGAAATGTGAAAAACCGGGGAGAAAGTCATAGGAATCAAAAAAAGTTGAGATTTGTCTTCCTCCTTCCTCTTCTAATGTCACAGCTAGGCAATGTTCACCCGGCATGTGTTTAAAATGGGTATTGACAATAAACATGGCAGGCCACTCCGGCCATTTCTCAATAGGTAATTCATCACAAGCCAACACTCCACAAAATTGTATTCCAATCAGTCGGCTCATGAGCCCTTCCAACTCTTGGGTATTCATGTCTTTGCTCAACGATCCTTAATAATTATCCACTCAGACCTGTCTTCGGGTATTCACTTCCAAGATTGAATCAGAGCATGCATAAACAATCATGCTAACGGTACAGGCTAAAGGTGTACGGAAATGCATTTCCAGCCTGAGGTTACCTTGGGACACCACCGAAAGATTTCCTGAGGTGTCATCATCAGGTGATAAATTGAAAGCATATAATGTGTAACCCTCTGCAAAATAATTTCTGTCAATAGGTAAAGAGAGATCTTTTAGATGCCTCCCGGTAGCCAGGAATAGATTGTAAAATTCTCGCACAGATATGTTGTTATTAAATTGCGGTTGGAAAGCCTTAGCAGGGACCTGACATCCGTCCTGACAGAGAGTTACATACTCTGCATTGAAGTGTTGAAAATGAAATGGGTTTTTATTTAAGCTGCCCGTATTAGAGGCGTGATCAACCAAACCTATAACAATGTATCATGGAAAAGGGCCTAGAAATAGGTTTTCTTGACTACAGATTCTACTGCCCACAGGTATGCTAAATGTTTTCATGGTAATTCTTTGGAGAAGGTAAAGGGCATTTCCTTTTATCAAAGCCTGTGAGTGACCCAGACGAACGGCCGGAGATACAGACACTTTTTCAATAAAAAGCGTTGCCCCCAACACTTTTAAACTAAAGTCACCGTCCTGGGCAGACATCAGCCAAAACTCATCCTTGGCCCTGGTTAATTTTAGTCTTAAATCAACCAAATTTAAGAGTAAACGTTCTTGAAAGAAAATGTCAGAGTGTATAGGCCCTAGGAGATGAAACTCTCGAGATTCGGCACAGTAGCGAGCGCGTGCCTCCAGTCCTTTGTTTGCACCGGTGGAAGGGTCTCTCGATTCCATAGAGACTCCTGCAGTATCCTTGCTAAACAGCCCGGTGCTGAATTGTGTCTTGAGAGTGTCTTCGGAGTAGTTGAGTAAACACTCCATGATGGCCCTATAAGGGTATGTGGCACTGATTTGACTGATTAGGTGTTCACCCAAAGTCACATCCACTTGGGACAAGATGGTGGCCACTGGGTAATTAATGAGACTCACTTTGGCATCGTTTTCAATATTAGTACCATCTCTTTTGGTTACTTTTAGACGTAAATGCACCAGGGTCTGGTGGAGGTCCAGATAGTTGTCACCGTGGCCTGGAATGAAACATTCTATAGGACTGTTGTCTGTAATGGCAGAGAGTGGGGCTATCTCCACATAACTGGACCTCTCTATTGAATGTTGGGTTAAGGGGGCCGTGAAAAGATCGAGCTCTGTCTTTATAGCTTCAGAGGACATGCGGTGTAAAAGAGCCATGTTGCTTGTTCTTTTAGAAAATACTTCTGAGTATTTTCTTTTGTCGTTATTGGTCTAGACCTCCTCACTTTACCCCGTCTTTGACTTACTGAGTTTCTTTTAACTGATAACCTCCGCTTTTTAGGGGCAAGCCTTATAACCCGGAGGTCTCTTTTTTGGTCTTCAAAACAACATCATAAGCCCCGAGCCTTCTTGACGCTCGACATCTGGTGACGCCCTTCTGGTCATAGCATTGGCTACAACCTCACTTACTATATTTTTAGCCGCTGATTTTAAATGCGGTTTGGCTATGCTGAGGCCTCTCTTCATAAACGGTAAAACCATCCTAAAGAGGTTACGAAATATACCTCCTATCCCCAAACCGTACATGGTAGGGTATCCATAATAGCCGGGTAACCCATTACCCACTTGAACAACATATGATGATGTATAGCGGTTAGGGTCGAGACGTTGGTGGTCCATAATCCTTTTTAATTGATTTGTATTATGTTTATAAAAATATATAATATTAATATTATATATGTAGAGAGGTTTTGGTGGGTCTAAAGTGGAGTTTTACAATTGTTTTACCATAAGTAAATTCTATGTTTTCGTTCTGATCCGTTTTAAGCTCAACCAGAATGTTTTCAATATATTTCTTGCTTACAGGTACATAGTGTGGCTTGTCGTAGTTGACAGTGACTATATCACCATCCTTTCCCTGTATATGAACTGTTCTCAGGAGGGGCACACAGCTGTCTCCGACCCTTTGATAGGATATGATGTCGGTATACACAAATATGTTGTAAAATCCTGCATGTATATCCGCATGGAATGGGAATAATTTATCTTTCACATACGTCCATTTATTGGGAGCCATCCCCAACATGTGGGGGTATGTAATCTCGCTGAGACCTACTTCCCAGGCCTCTGAAAACTCTATAGGCTTTGGAAAATTGGTTGTATAATTCGAACTCTGATTATTACGATATATATGTGCAGACGCATTACTGGGGAGAGTCAGGTAGAAGCCGCTGTGTTCCATGATGCACTCCTGTGTAAACGGAGTTTACTTGCGTTTAGCCTCCACTAGGCCGACACCACTGCCGGTAGCCTACCCTCTCAGTCGAGACAATTTTATGTTCGAACACACGCAGAGCAGGTAGCCTTCCTTCATTATAATTGAATCAAACCATGTTTTACATCCTAGTTCATAAGTTGTCCATAATTCATGAGTTAATGCTTGGAGTTTTGAATTAGAATATTGAACTTAAACCCCGTACGAATCATGGATCTTGGAGATCTGGGAAAATGCACTGTAGGTGTAACTATGCCTTCGTAACATTTAATTGTTTCACCATGAAAACAGTTCTGAAGGGCACACTGATCCAAAATAATGTTTGCCCTATGCCATTGCAAAATCGAATGCTTCTAACCGAACATTAACCTCTTCTAACTGAAAGAGTTACCTTATAGGCCTACTGTCATTAAAGTATAGCCTACTTGTTGGATGGATTTGATGTGCATTGGTGTCTAACTGTAGGCTAGTTGTCTAGTGATATTTTCAACCATCATCAGCTGATCCAGGAAACAAAACAATATTGATAGAAAATAATAAAGCCAAATAAATGGTCTACTACTTCTGGCCACAGATGGCACAGAGAACACCAGTACCTACCCGCACCTGAAAAACAAAGCAATGACTGACAGCTGACTGACAAACGCAAATAATGATAAATCAACGGATAAACCAAATGCATTGGAATAAAGGCTATTTAGCAAGGACGCATGGCAAAGAAATTGTGAAAATTAGGTAATACAAAGGAAAATCTATGCTCAAAGACGCTCAGCATAGGCCAACATTCAGCACTAATGGGTAGACAGTGCTGTTTAATTTATAAGCTTTTATTTTCATATTTACCACTGTAAAACATACTTAACACTACATTTCAAATAAATAAGAGAATGGTTAAATTAGCATTTATTAGAGACCCCTCAAAGTTAGGCTTTTTTTAATTTAGGGGAGATAACGTCTCATTCGGGGGAGCCCCCTCTGGCTCCCCGGTCAAATCATTAAATCAAATCAAATGTATTTTATATAGCCCTTCGTACATCAGCTGATATCTCAAAGTGCTGTACAGAAACCCAGCCTAAAACCCCAAACAGCAAGCAATGCAGGTGTAGAAGCACGGTGGCTAGGAAAAACTCCCTAGAAAGGCCAAAACCTAGGAAAAAACCTAGAGAGGAACCAGGCTATGTGGGGTGGCCAGTCCTCTTCTGGCTGTGCCGGGTGGAGATTATAACAGAACATGGCCAAGATGTTCAAATGTTCATAAATGACCAGCATGGTCGAATAATATTAAGGCAGAACAGTTGAAACTGGAGCAGCAGCACAGCCAGGTGGACTGGGGACAGCAAGGAGTCATCATGTCAGGTAGTCCTGGGGCATGGTCCTAGGGCTCAGGTCCTCCGAGAGAGAGAAAGAGAGAAGGAGAGAATTAGAGAACGCACACCTAGATTCACACAGGACACCGAATAGGACAGGAGAAGTACTCCAGATATAACAAACTGACCCTAGCCCCCCGACACATAAACTACTACTGCAGCATAAATACTGGAGGCTGAGACAGGAGGGGTCAGGAGACACTGTGGCCCACTCCGAGGACACCCCCGGACAGGGCCAAACAGGAAGGATATAACCCGGTAAATTCACACCTTGACTGTAAGCCTACTGCATGTGTTTACAGCTACTGTAGAGATCTGAGAATTTTGCTCTACATACGAAGGATTAAGATATCATCAACAACAACCTTTATTGTTATCTCTGATCTGGTTTCCTGTAGGCTGAATAGGCTTGCGACCCATACGAGTGTGATGGTGGAGACATGCAGTCTATGGTAACATTTGAACTCAACAGGAAGCATGTGGGAGTCAGCTGGCTCAGAGACCCTTGTGCTATATATTTACATTTTAACCCAATGTAGCATAGCAGCTGACTGCTTATCTGTGAGGTTTATTTTTTTTATGGATAAAGAATATGGTACATTCTTATTTGTGGTGTGGCTTGTGTTATGGCTTTCACACGGCTTTTATTCTTATCTACGGCTTGGGTGAATCAGAATGAACCTGATATGAATGGCTATACAGTTATAATAGTTGAGGAGTATATATACAGTATATTATTGTTTTTGTGTTGCCCCATTCAACTGTAACCCACTTATGTGTACCTGACAATCAGGTCAGCATAGTGCTTCTGTTGTCCATTAGAATGTACAAACAGATACAGTATAGTGTCATTTGTCAAAACAGGCCATATTGAGATATACTGTATGTACTTGAGATGGAGAATATTTGAGATGGAGAATACTTGAGATGGAGAATTGTTATCTAAAGTATCTTGAAACTCGTCTCCAGATCAGATTGAATATGAACATGTGTAACTGTTCAACAACAGACATAAAATAAAAAATATCTGTTTCACTGCATTTTAATAGTCTGTAATGTTTGTTTCTGAATCTCCCAAGTGTCACATGAATGTTAGTTAAGCTGGTGAGCAAGCATTTTAGCCAGGTAGCCTAGGATAAAAAATAAAAAATGTAAACATGCAATGCATGACAGTGATTGTTTCATCAACATGAAAGAGGATGGTTTGGCATTTCTCTGCAAGGAGGGTGAGTCAATGTTTTTCACACTCAAACATTCACACAAATCAGAACCATGCACAGCCACATCATATTCTTCCCCAGTGATTTTACCCACACCTGACAGCAATGTCTATAGGTCAGGACGTACTATACACTTGTCTTTACTCTATTTCAATATGTTCATTTTACTTCATTAAAATGAGATTTTACACATTGTCAAATGTTTGAGTTGGAATTTCCCGAACCCCTCCACTCTGCACATGTAAGTCAGGCTTTCCTCTTGACCATATGACTACAGTACCTAGAATATGAATATATCAGATATGTTACATAGACTGACCATGAGAGGGAGCATGTGGGGTGGTGTGAAAAGAGTAGGCCTACACAAGGCCTTTGGTCTGATTCTCTACTGTTCTCTCTCTCTCTTTCTCTCTCACTCCCCAAGAATACATAGAATCATGAAGACACTTCCTGTGTAGGCTACTACATGCAACACATAGCCACTGAAAGACAGAAATAGGACACCCATAGGGTTTTTGATAGTGTTAGCATCAAAGGGGCAGGCTACACTCAGGAATGCAGTAAAAGTTCTACAGCATTTGTGTTCAGCACATTCTTTGCTTGTGATCTGTTAATTACTCACTAACATTTGACAATTTATCATGTTAATGGTAATATTTAGTTGATGCATTCAGGTACTACAACCACTACTGTATGTATGAGGTCCTACAGCTAGACCACTTGTTACTTCCTGGACTGAGTCACTGCTCAACTTGATTAGAAAAGCCATACATGACAAGCGAGGGAGGGGCGCTCCATGTTGAACCAACACTTTCTCACCATACACATGTCTACTGGAAGACCAGTAATTGTTATAAGGTAAAGACAATTTTAATAATTGTGTTAGAGTTTGATATACTTTGTGCAGCACTTTTGCTTGGAACTGTTACTGTATTTAGAATTGGGCTTGACTAATGATCTTTATCAATATTAAGGGATAGATTAGTGAAATGTCTGCCTAGTCACAGCCATAGACACTCTAGTAATTTAATAGGATCTCTATGTTAAACCCTCAAAGTTCCAGAACATATGAAAATACCAGCCATTGTGGTTGGGGAGAATTCCAAACCAGTCTGATTGGAATGAATGGCAGTAGAGGAAGAAGTGATGCATTTCCTGCTTTTTCTTATGCAGGAAAATAAAAGTAACTAATGTGATGTATCACTTGGTGATTTTAGCATGTAAATCTTGATTGGGGCAAACAAACAAAAAAAATGGGGGGGGGGGGGGCATGCATGTATGCAAAGCCAAGACACAACACATTAATTGCACTATAACGATGACAAAAGTTGCCCACAAACGGTTAAGGCCTACAAAAAGCTGTCCCAACAGCAGTCCCAAAACCTGAACACTGCTAAATCTGGCTGTCAGCGGAGCCTTGTCTGGAAGCGAAACAGTTCGCCTTTGTATTCATGTTACCTGATGAAATTGCTGTACAATATGATCTTTTTGCCATCGACTGCACATTCAGATGTGTCCTCTGTCGTGCCCTGATTGTATTATGTGTGGGATCACATCTCCAGAGACGTGGTTAAGAGTGTTTTGAACACTGTTAACCTTTCTGGTTATAACCTTTTTTTGTCAAGACAGATCTTCCAAATGTGGAGCTGCAATCATTTCCAAGGAACACCTTCAGTGCTCGGTTGTCTCCAAACAAAATGATTTGCTGGTTTTATTCATTAAACTTTCAAATAATTCTGACTGTTGCTGGGTGTTATTGGCCACCATCAGCACTGGCATGTACCCTAAATGCCCTAAGCTCTGTCCTGGCCCCTTACACTAAGGCTGAATTTGTCCTGCTAGGTGACTTAAACTGGGATGTGCTTAAACCACCTGCCCAAGTCCTTAAGCAATGGGACTCCTTAAATCTTTCTCAGATTATTACCAATCCCAGAAGATGACTCCAAACACCCAGAAAAGGCTACTCTCCTTGATGTTATCCTTGCAAATAATCCTGATAGGTATCAGTCTGCTGCTTTTCTGTAATGACCTTAGTTATCACTGTTTTACAGCCTGTGTTTGTAATGGCTGCTCAGTGAAACGACTTGTCCTGATTTGTCATAGACGCTTGCTAAAAATCTTCAATGAGCAAACTTTCCTTCATGACCTGGCCTCTGTAAATTGGTATAGAATCAGCTTGATCCCTCTGTCAAAGACCTTCTTGTTTATTTTCAGTGGTATATATGCCCATAAAGAAAATAAGAATTAAAAACACGTTCAGCCCCTGGTTCGACTATGATCTGGCAGTTTACTCCAGCTCAATAATTGCATTTGGCAAATCTGTCTCTGGATCAACGTCAGCACAATAACTTTTTTTTACCCAATTTCGTGGTATCCAATTGTTTTTAGTAGCCTTCCCAGAAGAGTGGAGGCTGTCTCATACGGGCTCGGGAGAGACGAAGGTTGAAAGTCATGCGTCCTCCGATACACAACCCAACCAAGCCGCACTGCTTCTTAACACAGCGCGCATCCAACCCGGAAGCCAGCCGCACCAATGTGTCGGAGGAAACACCGTGCACCTGGCAACCTTGGTTAGCACGCACTGCGCCCGGCCTGCCACAGGAGTCGCTGGTGTGCGATGAGACAAGGACATCCCTAGTGGCCAACCCCTCCCTAACCTGGGCGACGCTAGGCCAATTGTGTGTCGCCCCACGGACCTACGACAGTGCCTGGGCGCGAACCCAGTCTCTGATGGCACAGCTGGAACCACTGCGCCACCCGGGAGGCCAGCACAATAACTGTTAGTCGGGAACTTCATGAAGTTGGTTTCCATGGCCGAGCAGCTGCACACAAGGCTAAGATCACAATGCACAATGCCAATTGTCGGCTGGAGCGGTGTAAAGGTCGCTAGCATTAGACTCTGGAGAAGTGGAAACGCGTTCTCTGGAGTGATGAATCACTCTTCACCATCTAGCAGTCTGACGGACAAATCTAGGTTTGGCGGATGCCAGGAGAATGCTACCTGCCCCAATGCATACTGCCAGCTGTTTGTTGGAGGAGGAAAAACGGTATGGGGCTGTTTTTCATGGTTCAGGCTAGGCCCAGTGAAGGGAAATTGTAATGCTACAGCATACAATTACATTCTAGACGATTCTGTGCTTCCAATTTTGTGGCAACACTTTCCTGTGTTTCAGCATGACAATGCCCACGTGCACAAAGCAAGGTCAATACAGAAATTGTTTGTCGAGATTGGTGTGGAAGAACTTGACTGGCCTGCACAGAGCCCTGACCTCCACCCCATCGAACACCTTTGAGATGAATTGGAATGCCGAATGCGAGCCAGACCTAATTGCCCAACATCAGTGCTCGACCTGGCTAATGCTCTTGTGGTGAATGGAAGCAAGTCCTATCAGAAATCTAGTGGAAAGCCTTCCCAGAAGAGTGGAGGCTGTTAAAGCAACAGCAAAGGGGGGACCAACTCCAAGTTAATGCCTGTGATTTTGGAATGAGATGTTAGATGATCAGGTGTTCATGTACTTTTGGTCATGTAGTGTATGTTGGGTAAAGACCCCTTTCTGTGTTTGCAAACATTGCCGCATGAGGGCGATGCGCGCAAGTTGGTGGCAGAACAAGGGGGAGATCTTAAAGAACGGCAGCAAAAAAAACACTCTATTTACATGTTGCTTATGAGTACATTTCACACTGCTTTTGGATTATAATTGGATTTTAAGGCTCGTATGAATATCTTGCTTAATATGTTTTGTCATAATCGTAAATCAACTGCATTATACTTATTTATTTTATTTTACTTCACCTTTATTTAACCAGGTAGGCAAGTTGAGAACAAGATCTCATTTACAATTGCGACCTGGCCAAGATAAAGCAAAGCAGTTCAACACATACAACAACACAGAGTTACACATGGAGTAAAACAAACATACAGTCAATAATACAGTAGAAAAATAAGTCTATATACAATGTGAGCGAGTGAGGTGAGATAAGGGAGGTAAAGGCAAAAAAAGGCAGTAAATCGAGAAACCAAGGCTGTCGAGTCTGCCGATGAGGATGTGGTGATTGACATAGTCGAAAGCCTTGGCCAGGTCAATGAATACGGCTGCACAGTATTGTTTCTTATCGATGGCGATTAAGATATCGTTTAGGACCTTGAGCGTGGCTGAGGTGTACCCATGACCAGCTCTGAAACAAGATTGCATAGCGGAGAAGGTATGGTGGAATTCGAAATGGTCGGTAATCTGTTTGCTGACTTGGCTTTTGAAGACCTTAGAAAGGCAGGGTAGGATAGATATAGGTCTGTAGCAGTTTGGGTCAAGAGTGTCCCCCCCTTTGAAGAGGGGGATGACCGCAGCTGCTTTCCAATCTTTGGGAATCTCAGATGACACGAAAGAGGTTGAACAGGCTAGTAATAGGGGTGGCAATTTCGGGAGATCATTTTAGAAAGAAAGTGTCCAGATTGTCTAGCCCGGCTGATTTATTGGGGTCCAGATTTTGCAGCTCTTTCAGAACATCAGCTGACTGGATTTGGGAGAAGGAGAAATGGGGAAGGCTTGGGTGAGTTGCTGTGGGGGGTGCAGTGCTGTTGACCGGGGTAGGGGTAGCCAGGTGGAAAGCATGGCCAGCCGTAGAAAAATGCTTTATTGAAATTCTCGATTATAGTGGATTTATCGGTGGTGACAGTGTTTCCTATCTTCAGTGCAGTGGGCAGCTGGGAGGAGGTGTTCTTATTCTCCATGGACTTTACAGTGTCCCAGAACCTTTTTGAGTTTGTGTTGCAGGAAGTACATTTCTGCTTGAAAAAGCTAGCCTTGGCTTTTCTAACTGCCTGTGTATATTGGTTTCTAGCTTCCCTGAAAAGTTGCATATCACAGGGGCTGTTCGATGCTAATGCATAACGCCATAGGATGTCTGTGTGTTGGTTAAGGGCAGTCAGGTATGGGGAGAACCAAGGCCTACATCTGTTCCTGGTTCTAAATTTCTTGAATGGGGCATGCTTATTTAAGATGGTGAGGAAGGCATTTTTTAAAAATAACCAGGCGTCCTCTACTGACGGGATGAGATCAATATCCTTCCAGGATACCCCGGCCAGGTTGATTAGAAAGGCCTGTTCGCTGAAGTGTTTCAGGGAGCATTCGACAGTGATGAGTGGAGGTTGTTTGACCGCTGACCCATTACGGATGCAGGCAATGAGGCAGTGATCGCTGAGATCTTGGTTGAAAACAGCAGAGGTGTATTTAGAGGGCAAGTTGGTTAGGATGACATCTATGAGGGTGCCCGTTTTTACGGCTTTGGGGTGGTACCTGGTAGGTTCATTGATAATTTGTGTGAGATTGAGGGCATCAAGCTTAGATTGTAGGATGTTAAGCATGTTCCAGTTTAGGTCGCCTAGCAGCACGAGCTCTGAAGATAGATGGGGGGGGGGGGGGGGCAATCAGTTCACATATGGTGTCCAGAGCACAGCTGGGGGCATAGGGTGGTCTGTAGCAGGCGGCAATGGTGAGAGACTTGTTTTTAGAGGGGTGGATTTTTAAAAGTACCCAAACTGTACCCAAATTGTTTGGGTACAGACCTGGATAGTAGCCTGCAGAGTTCTGTCCTATCTTTGCAGTAGATTGCAACACCGCTGTTCTGTCTTGTCTGAAAATGTGATGGGGATGGGAAATGTCAGAATTTTTGGTGGTCTTCCTAAGCCAGGATTCAGACACGGCTACAACATCCTGGTTGGCAGAGTGCTAAAGCAGTGAACAAAACAAACTTAGGGAGGAGGCTTCTAATGTTAACAAGGCTATTACGGTTACAGAAGTCATCAAAAGAGAGCGCCTGGGGAATAGGAGTGGAGCCTGGATTCACCTCTACATCACCAGAGGAACAGAGGAGTAGGATAAGGGTACAGCTAAAAGCTATGGGAATTGGTCGTCTAGAACGTCTGGAACAGAGAGTAAAAGGAGGTTTCTGGGGGCGATAAAATAGCTTCAAGGTATAATGTACAGACAAAGGTATGGTAGGATGTGAATACAGTGGAGGTAAACCTAGGTATTGAGTGATGATGAGAGAGATATTGTCTCTAGAAACATCATTGAATCCAGGTGATGTCATCGCATATGCGGGTGGTGGAACTGAAAGGTTGGATAAGGTATAGTGAGCAGGGTTAGAGGCTCTACAGCCAATTAACACTAACCAGAACAGCAATGGACAAGGCATATTGAAATTAAGGAGCGGCATGCTTAGCCGAGTGATCATAAGGGTCCACTGAGTAGTGAGGTTGGTTGGGGTCACGGCGATTCAGACAGCTAGCCGGGCCATTGGTAGCAAGCTAGCAGAGGATGGAGGTCTGTTTTTAGCCACCTCGTACGTTTCTGTCGGTAGATTAGTGGGATTCCGTGTAGAAGAGGGGATCAATCCAATTGGCAAAATAGATAGTTATAGTGACCCAAGAAAAATGGTCCGATAGACCTATTCAGATAGCAGCCGATAAGACAGCTAACGATTAGCGGGCCGCAAATGGACGTTCAGGTAACGTTGCGACGGAGGGGCCAGTTGGATAACTCCCTCGGACAGATAACGTCGGTAGTCCAGTCGTGAAGGCCCGGTGGTGCTCCGCATCAGCAGTAAAACGGGTCCGGATAGGTGATTGTAGCCCAGGAGAGGCTGATGGAACTCTTCAGCTGGCTAGCTCCAGAATAATTGATGTTTGCTCCGGGATCGACGTAAAAAACACTTCAACTTCAACCAGTAAAATTACTCTTTGGCTAACTTTTGCTACAGCCTATATCAATTAGTGTTAGTATTCTAACTAACAACTGCTGCATCCAAGTTAGTTATTGTACAAGATCACAACGATGTTCAAGCAAGAATCAAAACATAATTGTAAGTGTATGAGAACCCCAAAAAGGTTTTTGTTTAGAAGTAATAAAAACATAGTCTAGATTTATGTTGAATGTGTGTGACATCAGTGTGTTGTGTACTGAAAAGGGGTCTATGTAACGGTTTTCTTTATGTGAAGGAGAGTCGGACCAAAATGCGGCGTGTCTATTGCAATCCATGTTTAATGAATTAACACACTAAACACAAACACTACCAAAACAATAAACTTAACAAAACCCGAAACAGCCTATACTTGTGTCTCCTAACACAGAACAATGACGTCAGGACACAAAGGACAATCACCCACGACAAACTCAAAGAATATGGCTGCCTAAATATGGTTCCCAATCAGAGACAACGATAAACACCTGCCTCTGATTGAGAACCACTTCAGACAGCCATAGACTTAGCTAGAACACCCCACTAGCTACAATCCCCACACATACACACCACATACAAAAACCCATGCCACACCCTGGCCTGACCAAATAAATAAAGATAAACACAAAATACTTTGACCAGGGTGTGACAGAACCCCCCCCCTAAGGTGCGGACTCCTGAACGCACCTCAAAACAATAGGGAGGGTCCGGGTGGGCGTCTGTCCATGGTGGCGGCTCCGGTGCGGGACGTGGACCCCACTCAATCAATGTCTTAGTCCCTTCTCCTCGCGTCCCTGGATAGTCCACCCTCGCCGCCGACCATGGCCTAGTAGTCCTCACCCAGAACCCCACTGGACTGAGGAGCAGATCGGGACTGAGGGGCAGCTCGGGACTGAGGCAGCTCGGGACTGAGGGGAAGCTCAGGAGTGAGAGGAAGCTCAGGAGTGAGAGGAAGCTCAGGCAGGTTGATGAATCTACCCGGCTGGCTGGTGGTTTCGGCAGATCCTGGCTGACTGGCAGATCCTGGCTGACTGGCAGATCTGGAAGAGTCTGGTCGACTGGCAGATCTTGAAGAGTCTGGTCGACTGGCAGATCTTGAAGAGTCTGGTCGACTGGCAGATCTTGAAGAGTCTGGTCGACTGGCAGATCTGGAAGAGTCTGGTCGACTGGCAGATCTGGAAGAGTCTGGTCGACTGGCAGATCTGGAAGAGTCTGGTCGACTGGCAGATCTGGAAGAGTCTGGTCGACTGGCAGATCTGGAAGAGTCTGGTCGACTGGCAGATCTGGAAGAGTCTGGTCGACTGGCAGATCTGGAAGAGTCTGGTCGACTGGCAGATCTGGAAGAGTCTGGTCGACTGGCAGATCTGGAAGAGTCTGGTCGACTGGCAGATCTGGAAGAGTCTGGTCGACTGGCAGATCTGGAAGAGTCTGGTCGACTGGCAGATCTGGAAGAGTCTGGTCGACTGGCGGATCTGGAAGAGTCTGGTCGACTGGCGGATCTGGAAGATTCTGGTCGACTGGCGGATCTGGAAGAGTCTGGTCGACTGGCAGATCTGGGAGAGTCTGGTCGACTGGCAGATCTGGGAGAGTCTGGTCGACTGGCAGATCTGGAAGAGTCTGGTCGACTGGCAGATCTGGAAGAGTCTGGTCGACTGGCAGATCTGGCTGCTCCATGCTGACTGGCTGCTCCATGATGACTGGCAGCTCTGGCTGCTCCATGCTGACTGGCTGCTCCATGCTGACTGGCAGCTCTGGCTGCTCCATGCTGACTGGCTGCTCCATGCTGACTGGCTGCTCCATGCTGACTGGCTGCTCTGGCTGCTCCATGCTGACTGGCTGCTCTGGCTGCTCCATGCTGACTGGCTGCTCCATGCTGACTGGCTGCTCCATGCTGACTGGCGGCCCTGGCTGCTCCATGCTGACTGGCGGCCCTGGCTGCTCCATGCTGACTGGCGGCCCTGGCTGCTCCATGCTGACTGGCGGCTCTGGCTGCTCCATGCTAACTGGCAGCTCTGGCGGCTCCTTGCAGACTGGCAGCTCTGGCGGCTCCTTGCAGACTGGCAGCTTTGGCGGCATCCTGCAGACAGGCAGCTCTGGCGGCTCCTTGCAGACTGGCAGCTCCTTACAGACTGGCAGCTCTATGCAGACTGGCAGCTCCTTGCAGACTGGCAGCTCCTTGCAGACTGGCAGCTCTATGCTAACTGGCAGCTCTATGCTAACTGGCAGCTCTATGCTAACTGGCAGCTCTATGCTAACTGGCAGCTCTATGCTAACTGGCAGTTCTGAACAGGCGGGAGACTCCGGCAGCGCTGTAGAGGCGGAAAGCTCTGACAGCGCTAAACAGGCGGGAGACTCCGACAGCGCTGAAGAGGAGGGAGGCTCTGGCAGCGCTGGACAGGCGAGGCGCACTGTAGGCCTGATGCGTGGTGCTGGCACTGGTGGTACTGGGCCGAGGACACGCACAGGAAGCCTGGTGCGGGGAGCTGCTACCGGAGGGCTGGGGTGTGGAGGTGGCACAGGATGGGTTAGACCGTGAAGGCGTACTGGAGATCTTGAGAGCGGTGCTGGCACAGGACGTGCAAGGCTAGGGAGGTGCACAGGAGGCCTGGTACGTGAGACTGGCACCATCTTAACCAGCCGACTAACACGCACCTCAGGACGAGTATGGAGCGCTGACCCAGGTGCCATCAAATCCCCGACACGCTCCGTCGGGCGAATTCCATGTTTAAAACACCAACACAGCAACTCCCTCATTTCTCTCTCCTCCAATTTCCCCATTAACTCCTTCACAGTCTCTGTTTCGCTCACCTCCAACACCGGCTCTGGTTCTGGTCTCCTCCTTGGCTCCTCACGATAAACAGGGAGAGTTGGCTCAGGTCTGGCTCCTGACTCTGCCACGCTCTCCCTGAGCCCCCCCCCAAGAAATTTTTGGGGCTGACTATGGGGCCTCCGTCCGCGCCGCCTTGCTTGCTTCGCAAACTCCATTCTCCTATATCCTTCCGCGCACTGCTCCATCGAATCCCAGGCGGGCTCCGGCACTCTCCCTGGGTCGACCGCCCACCTGTCTATCTCCTCCCAAGAAGTATAGTCCATACTGTACTCCACTTTGGGCTGTTCCTGCCTGTTGACACGCTGCTTGGTCCCTTTGTGGTGGGTGATTCTGTAACGGTTTTCTTTATGTGAAGGAGAGTCGGACCAAAATGCGGCGTGTCTATTGCAATCCATGTTTAATGAATTAACACACTAAACACAAACACTACCAAAACAATAAACTTAACAAAACCCGAAACAGCCTATACTTGTGTCTCCTAACACAGAACAATGACGTCAGGACACAAAGGACAATCACCCACGACAAACTCAAAGAATATGGCTGCCTAAATATGGTTCCCAATCAGAGACAACGATAAACACCTGCCTCTGATTGAGAACCACTTCAGACAGCCATAGACTTAGCTAGAACACCCCACTAGCTACAATCCCCACACATACACACCACATACAAAAACCCATGCCACACCCTGGCCTGACCAAATAAATAAAGATAAACACAAAATACTTTGACCAGGGTGTGACAGTCTATTGTACTTTAAACTATGTGTAGGCAGGTTGCTTCGGATTCGAACCTTCTCAAACAGCCCAATTCATACCCCCCCCCCCCCCCTTTTTTGTTGTTGACAGGTGTGTTGTGTACCTCCAATCTAGTTGATTTGTGAATTTTGATAGATATTGGTGTCATATTGGTGTCATAAAGATGAAATAAATTAATATTGGCTTAGTTAGGGTGATAGGGGGATTTGAATTTAACACTGAGCTTCATCCAATCCCTATAATAGACGTGACTATCATCATATCTATAATGGTCACAGCACGGATCATGATACAGGATGTGAAATACTTGATCACAAGTAGATTGTTTGAAGGAAATTGAATTGCAATGCATATGATAAAACGTTTGAGTTAATCATGTGGTTTTAGTGCTACTAACGGAGTGTGAGTAATAGCCCTGACTAAAGTTAACATGGCGGAATGGTACGGTAACAATCTTACAAGATTCTTTACTGATTTCAAGAGATTTCACCCTTAGCTTCTGAAAACCTTTGAGTTTAGCCATTTGGAAAACAGTCAAAACACATATTCTCAAAGACATTACACTTTAGTGGGTTAACCCTCAATGGAACAGTTAAATCACCCCACCATCAGTCAGAGACAAAATATGGGAAGTCCTGATAGCAAAAATAAAGAAATCACGTTAAATGTGAAATGGGAAGTGTGAGCAGGATGCTAATATTTCCTTTATATGTCAAATCCCTTAGTCTCTGAAGGAGAGTGGTTATCTGACATGAGAAAGAAAGATTCAACTATGCAAGTAAGTGATTTGGCTTTTAGACATTAAACGTGTCAAAGGAAATGCTAACATTCTAGTGATAATAAAATAATTCTTATTCCCTCAGGTCCTGCACAAAGAGGAGGGGATGCGGAGTGAAACATTAATATGGCCTTTTCTTATTCATTGCATTTGGCTTGGAGGTAGGATACAAATTTAGATGTATAAAGTAATTTTTTTAAATGTATTTATAAAATTACACACAACAAAATACAAAACAATGTGGTGAGAGTTAAAAAGAATAGTGAAAGGTAGCAGGTAGCAAAAGGTGCATTAGTATTACTAACCTTGAGGGGCTCCCCCTTTCAAATATTAATAGAACAAAATGAACAATAAAATGGCCTCTTGATTTGTTCAAATTGTTCCCCTTGACTAGCCCACGGAAGATCAGGGATTATATTTATTATACTCGCATTCATTGACTGTGTCCAACAACTCTTATTAACATTTCCCCTACTGCTATTTGAGTGATGGGAGTTGAAGCCTCGTCATGGACTGCTGAGGTGCCCAGCTCAGTATCCGGCCTGCAGGGCTCATGCATCGTGATACCCTGCTCATTCAACTACCCAGAACCAGAGAAGAAGCCCTCCAAATTCACTGGCATCTGGTTCAAAGGCACCCATGATACTATATACCACCCAGACAGCTCCAACATCATCAAAGACTACAGGGGTCGTACAGAGCTGGTGGGAGACCTCCGGCAGAAGAACTGCTCTCTCAGAATCGACCCCCTCCATCGCAGTGACAAAGGACCTTTTCATTTCAGGGTTGAAATTAAAGACCAAAACAAGTATTCCTACATGCATGACACGGTCTCCATTGCAGTGAGCAGTAAGTTCCCAGGGTAAAAATTGACAAGGATAATGTTTTGTTGTATTATAGTATCCCATTATTTACCCAAATGATAGTTATAGCTTATTGTAGATTAAAATTATATTACTGAAAGGACAGAACTAAGAAGTAGTGGATGCACACCTCAAGAGAACTGCAATAACTGTTATCTTTTCTTTGCTGATTTCAGGCTCTCCAGACCCCCCCTCTCTGTCAGTGAGGGAGGAGGTGAAGTTGGGGGTGGAGCTGTCTGCCTCCTGCTCTGTGTCTCACTCCTGTCCATCTGATTCCCCTCTCCTCACCTGGAGCCACTCCGGAACACCCAGTGTCCAATCACAGCAGCTGACCAACGGCCAGTGGAAAGTGACATCATCCCTGACCTTTACCCCCAGCATCACTGATCACAACCAGTCTCTGGTCTGCACAGCAGAACACAGGGGAGTGAAGCCAGTGAAAATGTCCAAAACTCTCAATGTCAAATGTAAGTGCACTACACCTGTGTGTTAATAACACTGGAAGATTTACACTTTCACTTCTGTGAAAACAGAATGCTTCTGTGCATAAGACAAAAGTGAAAGAAGAAATTCAATGTAACTTCTTTGAAAAGGAAACATGCACTTTGTCCAGAGTCTGGATTTGGCACACTTCCTTTTTACATTTGAAATAGATTTAGCATGTGATTGATACACGGAATCTGTCCTAAGATGTTTATTACATAGTAATAGAATTCTTACTAATGTTGTGATTCATAGATGCCCCAGTGGATGTGAAGATTGAGGGAGTGTCCAGTGTGAAGGAGGGAGACTCTGTGGAGCTGAGATGCTCCAGTGACAGTAACCCTGCTGCCCACAGTTACCGCTGGCACAACAGCAGAGGACCTCTGCCCACTGGACCTACCATCACACTGGAGAATGTGACCAGACTCACTGAAGCCCTCTACTGCACTGCCATCAACACAGAGGGACAAGGCCACTCCAGCTCACTGAAGCTCAATGTAGAGTGTAAGTAGATGCAGCCATTCATATCAAATCAAATCAAATTTTATTGGTCACATACACATGGTTAGCAGATGTCAATGCGAGTGTAGCGAAATGCTTGTGCTTCTAGTTCCGACCATGCAGTAATATCTAACAAGTAATTTAAACAATTTCAAAACAACTACCTTATATACACAAGTGTAAAGGAATGAATAAGAATATGTACATATAAATATATGAATGAGCAATGGCCAAACGGCATAGTCAAGATGCAGTAGATGGTATAGAGTACAGTATATACATATAAGATGAGTAATGTAGGGTATGTAAACATTATATAAAGTGGCATTGTTTAAAGTGACTTGTGATACATTTATTACATCCCATTTCTAATTATTAAAGTGGCTAGAGATTTGAGTTAATAAGGAGCATGTCCTTTCTGTGTATATAATATTAAGACAAATCTCTTCAGGATGTAGCACTACATGTTCAGTTAAAACCAAACTGTTTATCATTCTCATCCCAGACCCCCCTGAGATCAAAGTGGGCTCCGCCTGCACTTCAGACGTCTCCACGGTAACCTGTCTGTGCATTGTGGACTCGGAGCCCCCCGGCACCGTGGAGTGGTCTCTTCCAGATGGACCCCTGCCCACCTTGCCCAGTACCAGAGTGGAGAGGCATGGGTCAATTACTATGGTGACCCTACAGAGAGCACTAGGCTTCTCCGAGACCGTCCACTGCCATGCCAGCAACACACAGGGCAATGCCACCTTGTCCTTCACTGTGTCCACAAATGGTAAAGGAAACAGTGGGGGAAGTGCATAATAAATGAAGTATTACATACAGTATTAACATCATAAAGGATATCATTGGTACATTAATACAACATATTTATTTGTTTTTGGACAGATAAGAAGTTGATGCTGTACGTTTCAATTGGTATTGCTGCATTAGTGGTGGTAGTAATACTAATTTCCATGTCAGCTTGCCTATTGAACAAGAAGGGGTAAGTTACAATTTTGTTTATTTTTGGAAGGAGTTATATAGATTTACGTTTGTTTGTTTTGTTTTGATAACTTCACATTATTTTTCTCAACAGTAGGAGGAGTCGTAGTGACCAGCCAGTAACCAGCAAGCAGGACGTGGACACAGCCAAGGGTGCTTTTTCACATCCCTCACCATCAAGGTATTTTTCTACAGGCTGTTCTGTTATCTGTGATCATAATATATACATCCTGCTGAGTTGTTAAAGCCCATTAGCCTACATTTACTCTTGTAGTGTCTTATCAAATGACGGGAATACATCTGAGAGTTGTCCTAACTCTATCCACAGGAAAGAGCAGAAAGACACCAGCAGTGAAATCCACACAAACTATTACACCAACGATCAGCTATATGGAAACATGGAGGTATGTACTGTAGGCCTACTGCAGACATGTACAGGTGTTGTAAAGATCTGAGATCTGAGGAGATACAAAGGATTAAACAATAGAGGTGTTGTTGATGATAGTATCTCTGATCCGGTTACCTGTAGGCTGAAGAGGATGGCGACCCATACGAGTGTGTTGATGGAGACGATGCAGTCTATGCTAATGTATGAACACAACAGGAAGCATGTGGAAGTCAGCTGGCCCAGAGGCAGTGGTACTCAGTCTGTCAAAGGTTCCAGTAAAATATTAACATTTTAAGTCAATGTAGCAGAACAGCTGACTGCTTATATTTGTTAGCTTTATGTTGCTCCATGGTTCTAAAGGCTAAAGAAAATGGCACAATCTTATTTGGGTTGTGGGTTTGTGTTATGGCTTTTACAAGTATTTTTTTTTAATTATCTATGGCTTAGATGATTCAGGCTCTTTGGTATCACATACACTTATGTCAGTCTCATTAAGACTGCAGAACTGTGTACAAGCTGAACTGTTAATTACAGAACACCACCTAACACATTAACTGGCATGACATTCCGTCTCATGGGAAGCCATAAAGCTTCTAAAAGTCTTCTAATAGGCGGCCACCTCTACAATGTATTCAGTCAAAATGCATGTTTTATTTGTACACAAACCAAAAGCACTAACAACCAAAGGCACTAACAAACATTTAAATGCGTTTAAATTACTACAAATATGTCAAAATTAATCTTCCTCCATGCACCCCCTGTGACTTCTAGAAAGATTTGAACCCAGTAACCCCAAAAAATACTCAGTTTTCACCATCACTGTAAAGCCCTAGTCATTTTGTTGCTTTTGATGAAGTTATTTCTGAAGATTATTCTTTATTTTATGTGAAAAGTGATTCCTTTGTCTGTTACGTGATCTGAACTCTCGTTTTAATATAGTGGAACTATTCCTTTTTAAACTATAGTGTAAAAGCAGGCGAGCTGGTTATACTCTTTTGGCCATTTTTTAAGTTATTTGTAAATCTTGCATTCAACTGACCCTCCTTGTTGCACACAACAAGCTTCCATTCTTCTTGTCACAAGGGTACATGGCTGATTTAACTAGTAATTACCAGTTGGAGAGGCGTTCAAGTGGATTTTTCCTAACCATCCACTGTAGAGCTGCACAATACCACTCATTTGAAGCACAGGCTACTGTGGCTATTTGATCATAATGTAGGCCTACTAAAGTGATTTACCATCAAAAACATTGGAGAAAATGCATCCCATTACATTTTAACATGGATATAGCTGTTCTATCATTCAGCCTACAGTAGCATACAATTGTTCAATGTAGGCCTACATTCCATGAGACGTAAAAAAAAATATTAAAAAAAACATGCAGGGCTTGATATTAACCTGTTAATCCACTTGTCCTTCAGAGAAGGAGGTGACTGAAAATGTGGTGGTGTTTGATGCAAGAAACATCTTTACAAAATAAAATGCATTATTATTCCCATACCATTATTACAGAGAATCAGACAAATTATTCTACCCTCTGTCTATTGGCTACTTAGCTTATTTAAACCTGTGTCAAAATACAACACTGCTCCTTTAATACAAACAAAAAAGCTCTTTACCTAACTCACTTTTCTAAGATGTCTCGAAGTGTATGTAGGAAGCAATCACTCCTCCATTGCTGACTACAAATGATCTATAACTGGGCTAAAAACACACTAACTGGCAAAGGATGTGAACATAATGTGCAAATGTGGCTACATGCAACTCTCGCTTTGATCTCAAAACAAGCTCATCTACTCATGACCGCTAAATGCTAGAAACACAGTCCAGTTCAAAGTAAATGGCACCGATCCATATACGGCAATGGTCTATTTGCGTATAGTCCTACTGCAGCTCTGATTGTAATGCTGCACCAGTTTGTGTAGAGTACAGTCTGTGTAGACTAGAGTATGGGCTGAGTAGTGAATGTCAATACAATAGAATCCTACTCTGATGCATTCTGCCTACAATAAAATCTGTTGCATAGTTTGTTTTGTTTCGGTATGTTGCATTGAAAGTAGCTAATATTGCGTTGATTCAATCACAATTGCCACAGTAAAGGTAAATGTTAACAGGGAAAACTCTAGAACAGTGGTCACCAACCTTCTCTGAGTCAAGATCACTTTGAGTCAAAATGCAACCCGAGATCTACTGCTCAGATTTTATTTTTTAACATGACTTAAAAGATGGAAGCCTATGCAACAATAACCAATTAAAAACAGTACTGTAGCAGTGACGCTTGTGCAGTATGATATAAGACCAATATATTGTCACTGTATTTGGGCTTTCTTGAATTGCCCTGCCAATACATCGTTGTTTGGGCCATTTTTTAAAATTACATTTCAAAATTTGTGTTAGGCTATGTGATCACACCGGTAATAGAGCTGTTGTTATATTACTTGTGAAGCACAGCTGAGTGAGCATACATTTAAATAATTTGCTTTTTATTTTTATTTTACTGGGCTGATTGTGCCTGCATCTGATGGTCAGTCTCAGCCGAGGGAGAGAGCAGAAGACTGAAGGCTTGCCTCCGCTACGCCTTTCCTCAGCTGACACTGACCAAAAGGGGACACGACACCATCTTCCAGCTGATGGCGAACTCGAGTTCCATCCTATGAAGAGAAGGTGAAATATTCCTTGATATTCAAAAATACCCAAGCCGCTAATAATAACCACAACGCAAGCCTATAGATACGCTTTCCTACTCATTCATTACTGCTGCAGTGCTTGTTGTGGCGCTGAGTGAATATACCATTATGAAAAAATATTGCAGTCAGAGCGGGGCATCTCGTTGAACTCGGCACAGCCTAGAGATTATGGTAATGCCATTGCAGGCTCTGTGTCTTTAAGCACCGCACGTTGTCACTCCATCCTTGCTGTGTGTGTGTGTGTGTGTGTGTGTGTGTGTGTATGTGTGTGTGTGTGTGTGTGTGTGTGTGTGTGTGTGTGTGTGTGTGTGTGTGTGTGTGTGTGTGTGTGTGTGAGGTTTGTCTTTGACATCTGTTGGGAGAAATGACTGATTTACAGTTCATGAGGGTTACCTAGTCACACATATGAAGTTTTGGAAAGATGTGACTTTTTTAACCTTCAAAACAGATACTGTGACCCCAATTAAAGGCCCTTCCGTTTGGCACAGGAAGCTAAAAGTAGACATATACACACATCCTCACTCGTAGTACACACATCCTCATTTGAGTAGGCTTTTACAGAATCCTGAGTTTTAAGTCTATACGTTAAGAACTGACTGATTTACACAGGGTTGAATGCACTATTTATCACAAACTGCTGGTTGGTTATGGAAAAACACTTTGACGGTGGTTTTAACCACTTCCGGTTGCTCCAGGATGCTTAGAATCGACACAGGTAGACCTCATAGTGGTCTGATGGACTGTCATCGAAGACAGGTTCATAAGACATTCATAACCCACATAGGCTTCAGGTTGAATTTAGGGTTGCAGGCAATGTATTCCTATGGGGAGAGAAGTCAGTGAAAACTGTTTGATGTAGACACCTTCTTTTAACTGTCAAGGGTTAATGCCACACGGTCAAGGTTAGGCTTGCACAGATCGGAAGGACCTCTGGAACGTTCCTGAGGTCATTGTGCTTCTCACCCTAACGGTTCTCCCACTGTCACCCAAAAGCAAATGAAAATTAGGGCCAGGCTTCATGATGGGCCTACTTTTTCTCATGGTCGCTGCACTTAGACCAAGCGAGCTACGGTCAAGCAGGGTATCTCGTTGAACTCGGCACAGCCTAGAGATTATGGTAATGCCATTGCAGGCTCTGTGTGTCTTTAAGCACCGCACTTTGTCACTCCATCCTTGCTGTGTGTGTGTGTGTGTGAGAGCTTTTCTTTGACATCTGTTGGGAGAAATGACTGATTTACAGTTCATGAGGGTTGCCTAATAACACATATGAAGTTTTGAAAAGATCAGACCTTTTTAGCCCTTCAAAACAGCACCTATGACACCATTTTAAGGCACTTCCAGTTTACACAGGAAGCTGAAAGTGAACACATATCCTCCTTTGGGTAGGCACTTATAGAATATTGAGTTTTAAGTCCTTATGTTAAGAACTGACTTATTTACAGAGTGTTTAACGAGTGTGTGTTATTTCAGAAAATCACAGAAAATCACAGAAATCTCGCATAGCTCGGAAACATAATTCAAAAAGATTCATCTGAACACGCTGCAACTGGACTTAAAAAAAAAAGTTGAACATCACCAATTTGACATTGGAAATTACGATAGATAAATGGCTGGTTCTTTTTTTCTTGACACTGTAGGTTCATTTACTTTGACGTGAAGCGGAAGAATTATTGCTCTATTTTCATTTTTGACCTTTAATCCCAGAAAATGGCCATGACTCAAAAACCGTTGAGGCCTGGACGCCATCTTGTTCGAGGCCAACTGCCCATTATGCCAAACCTATGCTCACCAAGTTTCGTCTTCGAAGTATTTTCCGTTTTGGAGATAAGGCCACGTCGTGATTAGTGATGTTTGGTACATTTGCAATATGATTCCACTCGTCCTCTTGTGGGATTTACCGGGACGGCGGAAAAATGACCAAAATGTGAACATTTTATAAAACGGAAACCGAATGTCCGAGAGACTTTGTTTGATGACTTCCTGGAAGATCAGGCCCTGCTGCACTGCCCGACGCCGTCCACACATTTTAGAAACGTTGTTGGACGTCTAGTAATGGACTGTACATTTGCAATGTGGACTTTCTTACTAACCATATGGCGAATGTCAAAATGTTCCCTTAAGGCATGTTAGCAACACCTCCGCCTTTGCGGGATGTACAGGGGATATGGTCAATAGTGTAACCAGGAGGTGAGGCCTCATTTAACACCACCACCGCCATGTTTAGTTTTGCCCAACCTAGGTCGAGGCCCAGACATGGTCTCAATGGGGATAGCTCAGCAGACTCCACTAAGCTGGCAAACTGGCTAACAGCCTGTTGTCTGGCTGGCACCCTATCTCATTGCGGAGCTAGGGGAGTTAGAGCCCTGTCTATGTTCGTAGATAAGATGAGAGCACCCCTCCAGCTAGGATGGAGTCCGTCACTCCTCAACAGGCCAGGCTTGGTCCTGTTTGTGGGTGAGTTCCAGAAAGAGGGCCAATTATCTACAAATTCCATCTTTTGGGAGTGGCAGAAAACATTTTTCAACCAGCGATTGAGTTGTGAGACCGAATACAAACAGTGTAGTTCTTCCCTCCATCAAGGCAGTCAAACAAGCAAAGAGTATGTATAGAGACAAAGTAGAGTCACAATTCAGCTGCTCAAATGCGAGACATATATGGCAGGGTATACAGACAATCACGGACTGCAAAAAGAGAATCAGCCTCGTCGCGGACATCAACGTCTTGCTCCCATACAAATTAAACAACTTCTTTGAGGACAATACAGTGCCATTGACACGGCCCACTACCAAAGACTGTGGGCTCTCCTTCTCCATGGCCAATGTGAGTAAAACATTTAAACGTGTTAACCCTCGCACGGCTGGCTGGTGTGTTTACGGACATATTCAATCAATCCCTATCCCAGTCTCCTGTCCCCACATGTTTCAAGATGGCCACCATTGTTCCTGTTCCCAAGAAAGCTAAGGTAACTGAACTAAATGACTATCGCCCCATAGCACTCACTTCTGTCATCATGAAGTGCTTTGAGAGACTAGTTAATGATCATATCCCCTCCACCCTACCTGATACCCTAGACCCACTCCAATTTGCTTACCACCCCAATAGGTCCACAGACGATGCAATTGCCATCACATTGCACACTGCCCTATCCCATCTGGACAAGAGGAAAAGCTATGTAGGAATGTTGTTCATTAAGCATTCAACACCATAGTAACCTCCAAACTCATCATTAAGCTTGAGACCCTGGGTCTCAACCCAACCCTGTGCAACTGGGTCCTGGACTTTCTGACAGGTCACCCCCAGGTGATGAAACTAGGAAACAACATCTCCATCGCTGATCCCACCACAAGGGGGCATTAACAGCCCTCTCCAGTACACCCTGTTAACCCTGTTGACCGCGTGGCCATCGCTTCCAACTCAATCATCAAGTTTGCAGAAGACACTACAGTGGTAGACTTGATTACCAACAACGACGAGACGGCCTACAGGGAGGAGGTGAGGGCCCTCAGAGTGTGGTGTCAGGAAAATGACCTTTCACTCAATGTCATCAAAACAAAGGAGATGATCGTGAACTTCAGGAAACAGCAGAGGGAGCACCCCCCCCTGTCCACATCGACGGGAAAGTTCCTCGTCGTACACATCACAGACAGACTGAAACGGTCCACCCACCCAGACAGCATGGTGAAGAAGGTGCAACATTGCCTCTTCAACCTCAGCAGGCTGAAGAAATTTGGCTTGTCACCTAAAACACTCACAAACTTTTACAGATGCACAGTCGAGAGCATCCTATCAGGCTGTATCACCGCCTGGTATGGCAATTGCACTGTCCTCAACCACAAGACTCTCCAGATGGCAGTGCGGTCTGCACAACGCATCACCGGGGGCCAACTACCGGCCCTCCAGGACACCTACATCCCCCCAATGTCACAGGAAGGCCAAAAAGATCATCAAGGACAACAACCACCCGAGCCACAACCTGTTCACCCGCTATCATCCAGGAGACGAGGTCCTGGGACCTCAAGAGCATCAGACAGTTCAACAGCCATCACTAACATAGAGAGGCTGCTGCCAACATAAAGACTCAAATATCTGGCCACTTTAATAAATTGAGGTATCACTAGTCACTTTAAATAATGGCACTTTAATAACGTTTACGTATCCTACATTACTAATCTCATATGTACTGTACATATATATATATATATATATACTGCTCAAAAAATAAAGGGAACACTAAAATAACACATCCTAGATCTGAATGAATGAAATATTCTTATTAAATACATTTTTCTTTACATAGTTGAATGTGCTGACAACAAAATCACACACAAATGATCAATGGAAATCAAATTTATCAACCCAAGGAGGTCTGGATTTGGAGTCACACTCAAAATTAAAGTGTAAAACCACACTACAGGCTGATCCAACTTTGATGTAATGTCCTTAAAACAAGTCAAAATGAGGCTCAGTAGTGTGTGTGGCCTCCACGTGCCTGTATGACCTCCCTACCAAGCACGGGCATGCTCCTGAAGAGGTGGCGGATGGTCTCCTGAGGGATCTCCTCCCAGACCTGGACTAAAGCATCCGCCAACTCCTGGACAGTCTGTGGTGCAATGTGGCGTTGGTGGATGGAGCGAGACATGATGTCCCAGATGTGCTCAATTCAATTCAGGTCTGGGGAACGGGCGGGCCAGTCCATAGCAGCAATGCCTTCCTCTTGCAGGAACTGCTGACACACTCCAGCCACATAAGGTCTAGCATTGTCTTGCATTAGGAGGAACCCAGGGCCAACCGCACCAGCATATGGACTCACAAGGGGTCTGAGGATCTCATCTCGGCACCTAATGGAAGTCAGGCTACCTCTGGCGAGCACATGGAGAAATGCCACCCCACACCATGACTGACCCACCGCCAAACCGGTCATACTGGAGGATGTTGCAGGCAGCAGAACGTTCTCCACGGCGTCTCCCGACTGTCACGTCTGTCACATGTGCTCAGTGTGAACCTGCTTTCATCCGTGAAGAGCACAGGGCGCCAGTGGCGAATTTGCCAATCTTGGTGTTCTCTGGCAAATGCCAAACGTCCTGCACGGTGTTGGGCTGTAAGCACAACCCCCACCTGTGGACGTCGGGCCCTCATACCATCCTCATGGAGTCTTTTTCTGACCGTTTGAGCAGACACATGCACATTTGTGGCCTGCTGGAGGTCATTTTACAGGGATCTGGCAGTGCAACTCCTGCTCCTCCTTGCACAAAGGCGGAGGTAGCGGTCCTGCTGCTGGGTTGTTGCCCTCCTACGGACTCCTCCACGTCTCCTGATGTACTGGCCTGTCTCCTGGTAGCACCTCCATGCTCTGGACACTACGCTGACAGACACAGCAAACCTTCTTGCCACAGCTCACATTGATGTGCCATCCTGGATGAGCTGCACTACCTGAGCCACTTGTGTGAGTTGTAGACTCCGTCTCATGCTACCACTAGAGTGAAAGCACCGCCAGCATTCAAAAGTGACCAAAACATCAGCCAGGAACCATAGGAACTGAGAGGTGGTCTGTGGTTATCACCTGCAGAACCACTCCTTTATTGGGGGTGTCTTGCTAATTGCCTATAATTTCCACCTATTCCATTTGCACAACAGCATGTGAAATGTATTGTCAATCAGTGTTGCTTCCTAAGTGGACAGTTTGATTTCACAGAAGTGTGATTGACTTGGAGGTACATTGTGTTGTTTAAGTGTTCCCTTTATTTTTTTGAGCAGTGTATATATATATATATATATATATGCATTATAAGATGTAATTTTGTTCAACAGTTATTTTCTAGTCTCTGCCTCTCATAAAGAAACGGTCTGAGAGATGTGAGTTATGGCAGTCAAACAGTGTGTTTGTGAGAAAGAACCGTGCAGGGGAGTGAAAGAGAAGAGACTAGTCAGACATTCTACTATAAATCAACTTGGGGAGTGGACATTTACTGCAGAGCCTTTAGATAAGATAACACTGAACAGATAACACTGAACACATGAGTAGAAGGTAATGACGTAGGCAGTGACATCACTAAGATATGACTGCACGTATAATAAAACAACTTGGACACTTTTCTATCTTGCAGAGCTTACCCAGAAATGTGTGCTATGTTCCTGTTGTCAACTTCTGTCTGCAATTGCATTAATAACGTTTTTTTATTGATTTATTTAACCTCACTAGGGTAGGGGGCAGCATTCGGAATTTTGGATGAAAAGCGTGCCCAAAATAAACTGCCTGCTACTCAGGCCCAGAAGCTAGGATATGCATATAATTGGTAGGTTTGGATAGAAAACACTCTGAAGTTTCCAAAATTGTTAAAATAATATCTGTGAGTATAACAGAACTGATATGGCAGGCGAAAACCTAAGGAAAATCCATCCAGGAAGTGGCTTTATTTTGAAATGGCTGTTTTTCCAAATAAAGCCTATCCACCATACAAAGACTTGTGACCCAGTTCACGATCCCTATAACTTCCATTACATGTGGCCAGTCTTTAGGCATTGTTTCAGGCTTTTACTCTGAAAAATGAGGGAGAAACACCACTTTCAATGAGTCTCTCTTTATGTTTGCGTTTTCTTCAGTAATCCACAGGCTCAAACGCAGTCACAACAGGCAGACAAAAAATCCAAATTGCATCCGTAAGTTCATAGAAACATGTCAAACGATGTTTATATTCAAACCTTATAATCGTCTGGAGGGTTGTTTACACGGTGTCCAAAGGGCCAGAGGTATACAGAATTATATGCATATCCTATCTTCTGGGCCTGAGTAGCAGGCAGTTTCATTTGGGCACGCACACAGGAGGGTGGTTCATTAACATTTTGAAGAGTTACCCAGTGAATGAGTTGAGTTGTTTATGAATAGTGGTAGTTCTGTGTGAAATTTACCCAGTGAAAGAGTTATTGTTTGTCTGTGGATTATGGTGGGGTTAATTGGGTAATGGCCCAATGATGGAAGGAAAAGTTCGGAGTAGGACAGAAGTTATTTGAATAAAAGGTTGAACATAATTGGTAGTGACACTTTCCTACCATAGGACAGTATAGGAAATGTACAACCCTTAGTATACCTGTAAAAGTATTACAAATAAGTTCTGTAGAGATTTTCATGGAAAGTTACTTTGTGATTCTATCACCAGGGGGCACTGGTGTATAACATATTACTGTTACTCTAAATCCTTAAAATATAATATTAGGAATTAAAGTCTAGTATGCAGTTGTCTCTGTGAGGCTGTGTGTGAAACATATTTGAGTTTAGTAGAACCATATACTGTAGCCTGGAGTAAGTGAGTAGAATTAGGATTACAGTACAAACATTTAAATTGCACAACAATTCCATGTGAATCTGATAACTATAATGTGTAGACTTTCCACTGTACCGTTTATGTCATCCTGTCATTGATGATAATGCCTCAGATGACAACTGAAAAATCTCACATTTTATTCGTCACATGCGCCGAACATAACAGGTTCACCTTACAGTGAAATGCTTACTTACGAGCCCCTAACCAACAATGGAGTTTAAGAATAAATACGGATAAGAATAAGAAATTGGAGTAACAAGTAATTATAGAGCAGCAGTAAAATAACAATAGCGAGACTATATACAGGGCGGTGCCGGAACAGAGTAGTTGAGGTAATATGTACATGTAGGCAGAGTTATTTAAGTGACTATGCTTAGATGATAATTACAGAGAGTAGCAGTGGTGTAAAAAAGAGGGGTAACCATTTGATTAGATGTTCAGGAGTCTTTATGGCTTGGAGGTAGAAGCTGTTTAGAAACCTCTTGGACCGAGATGTGGTGCTCCAGTACCGCTTGCCGTGCGGTAGCAGAAAGAACAGTCTATGACTAGGGTGGTGTCATGACTGTCCTGACCAGGTCAGGTTACAGGAGACCACAACCCTACAGATTATCTCTCAACCTAAACAGAGGAGGAGAATTTAGGGGTCTGAAGATGTGTGGGGGGGGGGGTTATGACCCCTCACATCCCTGGTAAATCAGGCCACAGACAAGTTACTTGTTACTGTTACTATGGAGAACCAGCCTCAGAACATTAAACATGAAATAAAGGGACTTTGGAACAATGGTTTCCATCAGCCACAATGGTGGTCATGACGATAGATGGAATATGAAAATGTATGTCATTTTTGTTTTGTTATTAAAGGTTAATAGATGACGTTATTACGAAAACATTGTAATGTGAAGTTTTCCTAGTATATGTTTCATGTTTATACATTGTATGTTGTATGGAAAATATCCAAATCAAAGAGAATGTTTTGGGGAAGATGAAATGTTAAGTTGTCTAAAATTGGATTTGAATCAAATATAGACCTTGCCTCATTAACTTGGTACGCCCAGAGAATTGCCCTAAAGGCGGTTACGTCCACTTCTGACCCAAGGGTATTAAACCTGTGAGTAAAGATTTCACAGAGAGGACTACGTGACCCAAGCTGCAGTACTTTCTTTTTTCTCTCTTTTGAAATCCCCAATTTGGGTAACACGCGCCATAGTGTGTTGGCCCGTTATACTAAGTTCTAATCAATAGCCTATAATGTGTTTTGTCTATGTGTATCTTTTATCATAATTTTAGCTTTTTAGTAAATAAATATTAAACTAAGATTGGTGTGGTACGAACTCATTGGTGAGACACGGGTCCCAGGATTCACAGGCTATACGACGTTCAGAACGAGATTGGTAGAGGTTACTGGTTAATTAGTGGCTGTTGTAATATTGATATTCTTTGAGTTAGTTTGGGAAATAGAAACTCAATAAAAACTTGTTTTCCCATGGTGCCCCAGGTTAATTTGTTAATAATTGCTTGATTCAGTTAATCACGCAATTAGAAACTTGTAATCATTCGATGAGCAACAGTCATCACACTAACTAATACAACGTCACGACAGTGGCTAGAGTCTTTTTTCGGCCTTCCTCTGACACTGCCTGCTATAGAGGTCCTGGATGGCAGGAAGCTTGGCCCCAGTGATTTACTAGGCCGTTCGCACTACCCTCTGTGGTGCCTTGCGGTCGGAGGCCGAGCAGTTGCCCTACCAGGCAGTGATACAACCAGTCAGGATGCTCTAGATGGTGCAGCAGTAGAACCTTTTGAGGATCGGAGGACCCATGCCAAATCTTTTCAGTCTCCTGAGAAGAAATATTTATTTGTAATTATTTATTTATCCGTTGTTTTACCAGGTAAGTTGACTGAGAACACAATCTCATTTGCAGCAATGACCTGGGGAATAGTTACAGGGGAGAGGAGGGGGATGAATGAGCCAATTGTAAACTGGGGATTATTAGGTGACCGTAATGGTTTGAGGGCCAGATTGGGAATTTAGCCAGGACACCGGGGTTAACATCCCTACTCTTACGATATGTGCCATGGGATCTTTAATGACCTCAGAGAGTCAGGGCACCTGTTTAACGTCCCATCCGAAAGACGGCACCCTACACAGGGCAGTGTCCTCAGTCACTGCCCTGGGGCATTGGGATATTTTTTTAGACCAGAGGAAAGAGTGCCTCCTACTGGCCCTCCAACACCACTTCCAGCAGCATCTGGTCTCCCATCCAGGAACTGACCAGGACCAACCCTGCTTAGCTTCAGAAACAAGCCAGCAGTGGTATGCAGGGTGGTATGCTGCTGGCCAACAAATAGGTTCTGTCGTGCCCATGTGTTGAGGATCAGCGTGGCAGGTGTGTTGTTACCTACCCTTACCACCTGAATGCGGCCCGTCAGGAAGTCCAGGATCCAGTTGCGGAGAGAGGTGTTTAGACCCAGGGTCCTTAGCATATTGATGAGCTTTGAGGGCACTATGGTGTTGAACCCTGTCCTGTAGTCAATGAATAGCATTCTCACATAGGTGTTCCTTCTGTCCAGGTGGGAAAGACAATGTGGAGTGCAATAGAGATTGCATCATCTGTGGATGTGTTGGGGCAGTATGAAAATTGGAGTGGGTTTAGGGTTTCTGGGATACTGGTGTTGATGTGAGCCATGACCAACCTTTCAAAGCACCTCATGGCTTCAGACGTGAGTGCTTCGGGTTGGTTGTCATTTAGGCAGGTTACCTTAGTGTTCTTGGGCACAGGCACTATGGGCGTTTGCTTGAAACATGTTGGTATTACAGACTCGGACAGGGAGAGGCTGAAAATGTCAGTGAAGACATATGCCAGTTGGTCAGCGCATACTCGCAGTACACGTCCTGGTAATCCTTCTGGCCCTGCAGGCTTATGAATGTTCACCTGTTTATAGGTCTTACTCACATTGGTTGCAGAGAGCGTGATCACACTTCTGGAACAGTTGGTGCTCTCATGCATGTTTCAGTGTTATTTGCCTCAAAGCGAGAATAGAAGTAGTTTAGCTCGTCTGGTAGGCTTGTGTCACTGGGCAGGTCTTGGGTGTGCTTCCCTTTGTAGTCTGTAATGGTTTGAAAGCCCTGCCACATCCGACGAGCGTCAGAGCCAGTGTAGTACGATTCGATCTTAGTTGTGTATTGACACTGATGTTTTGTCAGAGCGCATAGCGGGATTCCTTGAAAGCGGCAACTCCAGCCTATAGCTCAGTGTGGATGTTGCCTGTAATCCATGGCTTCAGGTTGGGGGACGATGTCATCGATGCACTTATTTATGAAGCCAATGACTGATGTGGTGTACTCCTCAGTGCCTTCGGAGGAATCCTGGAAGATGTTCCAGTCTGTGCTAGCAAAACAGTCCTGTAGCTTAGCATCTGCTTCATCTGACTACTTTTTTATTGATCTAGTCACTGGTGCTTCCTGCTTTAATTTTTGATTGTAAGCAGGAATCAGGAGGATAGAGTTATGTTCAGATTTGCCAAATGGAGGGTGAGGAAGAGCTTTGTATGTGTCTCTGTGTGTGGAGTAAAGGTGGTCCAGAGTTTGTTTCCCTTTGGTTGCACATTTAACATGCTGATAGAATTTTGGTAAACGGATTTAAATTTCTTTGGATTAACCTCCCCGGCTACTAAGAGTGCCGCCTCTAGGTGAGCGTTTTCTTGTTTTCTTATGGCGGAATACAGCTCATTCAATGCTGTCTTAGTGCCAGCCTCTGACTGGTGTTTTGTAAACAGCTACTAAATTTTTGTATGAAAATTCTCTAGGTAGATAGTGTGGTCTGCAACTTATCATGAGATACTCTACCTCAGGCGAGCAATAGCTCGAGACTTCCTTAGATATCGTGCACCATCTGTTATTTACAAAAAAGATATAGTCCGCCGCTGTCTTACCAGATGTCCCTGTTCTATCCTGCCGGTACAGCGTATAACCAGCCAGCTGTATGTTAATAGTGTTGTTGTTCAGCTACGACTCTGTGAAGCATAAGATATTACAGTTTTGAATGTCCTGTTGGTAGTTTAATCATCAGACCAAAGGACAGATTTCCACCAGTCTAATGTCCATTGCTCTAGTTTCTTGGCCCAAGCAAGTCATCCTATTATTGGTGTCCTTTAGTAGTGGTTTCTTTGAAGCAATTCGACCATGAAGGCCTATTTACGCAGTCACCTCTGAACAGTTAATGTTGAGTTGTGTCTTCTACTTCAACTCTGTGAATAATTTATTTGGGCTGCAATTTCTGAGGCTGGTAACTTTAATTAACTCTGGGCCTTCTTTTCCTGTGGCGGTTCTCATGAGAGCCAGTTTCATAATAGCGCTTGATGGTTTTTGTGACTGTACTTGTAGAAACTTTCAAAGTTCTTGAAATGTTCCGGATTGACTGACCTTCATGTCTTAAAGTAATGATGGACTGTCATTTGTCTTTACTTATTTGAGCTGTTCTTGCCATATTATGGACTTGGTCTTTTACCAAATAGGGCTATCTATAGTAGGGCTATCTTCTGTATAGCACCCCTAGCCTCATTGTTTATATTATTATTTAATAGTTTTATTTATTCTGATTCATCAGGAGGTGCCGCAGCACCCATCAACACCCCTACTTCCTGTGGCTATGTCTGTGAACATAGTCCTTGCTGAGTTGCGAAGACTATTATCATATATTCACTCTTATCAAATGAAGAGAATGCATCTGAGAGTAGCCCTAACTCTATTCACAGGAAGAAGCAGGAAGACACCTGCAGTGAAATCCACACAAACTACTACACCAAGAATCATCTATATGGCAACATATGAGATTTGAGAAGAACTTTAACCTAAATAGAAAGGCCTACAGAACCTCTGCCATCAACAGACTAAATCATCCAGATTTCCATCAGTTGCTGGCTGCAGAGGCAAGAAACTTCCAAACTCATCTCTGGTAAGAAATAACATTGCTTCAGTTTTGAATGCTCAATTATGTTTTCATGACTTCTTACCCTCAACACATTCATACAATCGTTGGCAGACAGCATATGCAAGTGGATTACACAACTAACACCATTAGTCATTCGGGTGGTTTATACCAGTATTTGTTATTTTTCCTCACATGACACTGACTACAGTGTGTTTAACTTCAATATCTCATGTGCTCTGTGAGCCACTACCCTTCTCCCTGTTAACAGTCATCTCCTCCTGTCCCATGGGAAACAGTGTGTCCAGCAGCCACATTTGAGTCTGTTTGGGACATTGAAAGTCGAGACAATGTCTTTAGGTCAAGACTTAAACACTTGTTTTTACTCTAATTGTGGTAAATTTGCAGTATTAAAATTGCATTTTGGTTAATATGTACAGTGGCTATGTTTTTACCTAATTCGTTGGAATTTCCCACCACACTTTGCACATGTAAGTCAGGCTTTCCTCTTGACCATATGACTACAGTACCCAGAATATGAATATATCAGATATGTTATATAGACAGACCATGAGAGGGAGCAAGGGGTGGTGTGAAAAGAGTAGGCCTACAAGGCCTTTGGTCTGATTCTCTACTGTTCTCTCCATAGTGTACTCTCACTCCAAGAATACATAGAATAATGAAGACACATCCGGTGTAGGCTTCTACATGCAACACAGCCACTGAAAGATGAAAATAGGACACCCATAGGGGTTCTGATAGTTATAGCATCAATGGGGCGGGCTACACTCATGAATACAATCAAGTTTTACAGCATTTGTGTTCAGCACATTCGTCCCTTTAATCTGTTAATTACTCACTGTTCTACAGCTAGGCCTCTTGTTACTTCGTGATAGAGTCACTTCAACTTCAAACACTTTCTCACCATACACATATACACTTGAAGACCAACCATTGTTTTAAGGTAAAGACAATTTTAATAATTGTGTTAGTGTAGGATTTACTGTATGCAGCATTTTTGCTTGGAACTGTTACTTGGTCATTCTATATAAATAGTGGCTTTTTGAACAGCCAACTTTTACCAATGTTTATTTTTAAATCAAAACTTAGTCAGTTAACCGCTTAACATTATAAATCAACAAATTGCAGTTTTTTTTGTAACATTAGAAATAAGAGGTTGAGTCATCAAAATTGAATGAGCATATCCTTAAAATGTTTACTAATGAATGTAGCAACTGTTAGGTAGGTACAAAAACCATATTCAATTAAATTGTGCTGATGCCAGAACACCAATATGCCATACAGTAACACCAGTGACACAATGTGAAACCAATGACAAACATAAGATTATTTCAAACAAAATGTATCAATTTATTAGTAATGTTTTTAATTACAAATAATTTCAGATTTCATAAAATGGGTTGATTTAATATGAACAATAAAATGAGGGTTATTGGTCAAAGATTAAGACCAAAAGATGAAGCCTATTGACTAAAATGTGTCTTTCATAACTCAACATTGTCATACAAACATATAAAGCATGTCCACTAGAACATTAGAAACACTAACATTGAACATAAGCAAAAACTGTTTTCTTAACCACACTGAGACAAACATTTTGTATGCAGTAAAACATGTTCATGGAATTTCACTGTTTTGCCTGCCTGACCCGCGATTTCCTTCGCTCCTATCTTTCTTCCCCTTCTGTGAGTTCCTTCACTCTTTTTTTACTCTAAATCCTTGAAGTAAGTCCGGTGTTTTGTTTAAAGTAAGCTGCTCTGTGGTGTGAGTCAGCATCCCTGTGCTGTCTAGAGTTTTTGCTTTTCAGCAGCTCCTAATTTCACCATATCTAAAGGAAAGCCATACGTGATTAAATATTGAAACAGTAATAAAGTGCTAATGTTTTATAAACATTGCATTGAGAAAAAAGTTGGTGTTGTTGATTGTCACTGGTGTTACCAGCAAGAACAGTAACAAATCTGCAGACAAGATGGCATTTATAAGATGGCGGCCAATGTAGTTCAAACCACACTTCTTAAATTGTAAATAAATCACTTAATCATGCAAGTTGATCATTTTAATCCAATTTCCACTAACCCTTACTATAAACCGTATGACATTTTAAATCCTTGCATGAAATTACCAAGTTAATCGAATTTTTTACCATACGAAGAGTGCACACTCACCATGTGCTTTTCATAACAGTCCCGTTATCATGACACAAGGTGAGAACCAGAAGCAGATGGTTGGAGTCTGTGTTTATTAATCCAAAAGGAGTAGGCAAGAGAATGGTTGTGGACAGGTAAAAGGTCAAAACCAGATCATAGTCCAGGAGGTACAGAGTGGCAGACGGGCTCGTGGTCAAGGCAGGCGGGTACAGAGTCCAAGAACAGGCAAGGGTCAAAACCAGGAGGACTAGAAAAAGGAGAATAGCAAAAAGCAGGAGAATGGGAAAAACACTGGCTGACTTGGAGAACATACAAGAACTGGCACAGAGAGACAAGAAACACAGGGATAAATACACTGGGGAAAATAAGAGACACCTGGAGGGGGTGGAGACAATAACAAGGACAGGTGAAACAGATCAGGGTGTGACAGTACCAGACTCCATCAGGTTTTCTTCCAGAATGGTCCTGTATTTGGCTCCATCCATCTTCCCATCAATTTTAACCATCTTCCCTGTCCCTGCTGAAGAAAAGCAGGCCCAAACCATGATGCTGCCAACACCATGTTTGACAGTGGGGATGGTGTGTTCAGCTGTGTTGCTTTTACGCCAAACATAACGTTTTGCATTGTTGCCAAAAAGTTCGATTTTGGTTTCATCTGACCAGAGCACCTTCTTCCACATGTTTGGTGTGTCTCCCAGGTGGCTTGTGGCAAACTTTAAACAACACTTTAAGAAATGGCTTTCTTCTTGCCACTCTTCCATAAAGGCCAGATTTGTGCAATATACGACTGATTGTTGTCCTATGGACAGAGTCTCCCACCTCAGCTGTAGATCTCTGCAGTTCATCCAGAGTGATCATGGGCCTCTTGGCTGCATCTCTGATCAGTCTTCTCCTTGTATGAGCTGAAAGTTTAGAGGGACGGCCAGGTCTTGGTAGATTTGCAGTGGTCTGATACTCCTTCCATTTCAATATTATCGCTTGCACAGTGCTCCTTGGGATGTTTAAAGCTTGGGAAATCTTTTTGTATCCAAATCCAGCTTTAAACTTCTTCACAACAGTATCTCGGACCTGCCTGGTGTGTTCCTTGTTCTTCATGATGCTCTCTGCGCTTTTGACGGACCTCTGAGACTATCACAGTGCAGGTGCATTTATACGGAGACTTGATTACACACAGGTGGATTGTATTTATCATCATTAGTCATTTAGGTCAACATTCGATCATTCAGAGATCCTCACTGAACTTCTGGAGAGAGTTTGCTGCACTGAAAGTAAAGGGGCTGAATAATTTTGCACGCCCAATTTTTCAGTTTTTGATTTGTTAAAAAAGTTTGAAATATCCAATAAATGTCGTTCCACTTCATGATTGTGTCCCACTTGTTGTTGATTCATCACAAAAAAATACAGTTTTATATCTTTATGTTTGAAGCCTGAAATGTGGCAAAAGGTCGCAAAGTTCAAGGGGGCCGAATACTTTCGCAATGCACTGTATTAGAATTACTGTACACTACAGGATGTGAAAGACTTGATCACAAGTCCATTGTTTGAAGGAAATTGTGAATTGCAATGCATATGACAAAAAGTTTGATTTAATCATGTGGGTTTTAGCTGAATGTGAGTAACAGCCCTGACTAAAGATAACATGGAGGAAAGGTACAGTAACAGTCTTAAACGAGTTTATGCTAATTTCAAGAGAATTCACCTTTTGCTTCTGAAAACCTTTGAGTTTGGCAATGTGAAAAAATAATGTCGAAGACATTACATTTTAGGGGGTTACCCCTCAAGGGAAGAGTTAACTTCAGTCAAAAACAAAATGGGTGAATTTCAAAAATAAAAAAATCACGTTAGATGTGAAAGCAGGATGGTAATGTTTCCTTTATATGTCAATTCCCTTCGTCTCTGAAGGAGGGTGGTTATCAGGCTACAGCAAGAAAGATAAAAGTGAGTAAGTCATTGGATTTCAGACATTAAAAGTAATGTCATCTTAAATATTCTATGGAGAGTAACTTTTTTTGTTGTTGAAAAATTACAATGGCATTTTCTTACTCACTGGCTTGGAGGTATGGCATATACAGTTGAAGTCGGAAGTTAAACATACACTTAGGTTGGAGTCAATAAAACTTGTTTTTCAACCACTCCAGACATTTCTTGTTAACAAACTATAGTTTTGGCAAGTCGATTAGGACATCTACTTTGTGCATGACACAATTAATTTCTCCAACAATTGTTTACAGACACATTATTTAACTTATAATTCACTGTATCACAATTCCAGTGGGTCAGAAGTTTACATAAACTAAGTTGACTGTGCCTTTAAACAGCTAGGAACATTTCTGAAAATAATGTAATGGCTTTAGAAGCTTCTGATAGGTTAATTGACATAATTTGAGTCAATTGGAGGTGTACCTGTGGATGTATTTCAAGGCCTACCTTCAAACTCAGTGACTCTTTGCTTGACATCATGGGAAATTCCAAAGAAATCAGCCAAGACCTCAGAAAGAAAACTGTAGACCTCCACAAGTCTGGTTCATTCCTGGGAGAAATTTCCAAACACCTGAAGGTACCACATTCATCTGTACAAACAATAGTATGCAAGTATAAACACCATGGGAACACACAGCCGTCATACCGCTCAGGAGACTATGCTTTCTGTCTCCTAGAGATATACATACATACTTTGGTGCAAAAAGTGCAAATCAATCCCAGAACAACAGCAAAGGACCTTGTGAAGATGCTGGAGGAAACGGGTACAAAAGTATCTATATCCACAGTAAAACAAGGCCTATATCGACATAACCTGAAAGGCCGCTCAGCAAGGAAGAAGCCGCTGCTCCAAAATCGCCATAAAAAAGACAGACTACGGTTTACAACTGCACATGGAGGCAAAGATCGTACTTTTTGGAGAACTGTCCTCTGGTCTGATGAAACAAAAATAGAACTGTTTGACCATAATGACCATCATTATGTTTGGAGGAAAAGGGGGAGGGTTGCAAGCCAAAGAACACCATTCCAACCGTGAAGCACGGGGGTGGCAGCATCATGTTGTGGGGGTGGTATGCTGCAGGTGGGACTGGTGCACTTCACAAAATAGATGGCATTATGAGGAAAGGAAATTGTGGCTATATTGAAGCAACATCAAGACATCAGTCAGGAAGTTAAAGCTTGGTCGCAGATGGGTCTTCCAAATGGACAATGACCCCAAGCATACTTACAAAGTTGTGGCAAAATGGCTTAAGGACAACAAAGTCAAGGTATTGGAGTGGCCATCACAAAACCCTGACCTTAATCCCATAGAAAATGTTTCAGAGAACTGAAAAGCGTGTGCGAGCAAGGAGGTCTACAAACCTGACTCAGTTACACCAGCTCTGTCAGGAGGAATGGGCTTATTGTGGGAAGGTTGTGGAAGGCTAGCTGAAATGTTTGACCCAAGTTAAACAATTTAAAGGCATTGCTACCAAATACCAGTTGAGTGTATGTGAACTTCTGACCCACTGGGAATGTGAAGAAATAAATAAAACCTGAAATAAATCATTCTCTCTGTTATTATTCTGACATTTCACATTCTAAAAATAAAGTGGTGATCCTAACTGACCTAAGACAGGATATTTATACTAGGATTAAATGTCAGGAATTGTGGAAAAACTGAGATTAAATGTATTTGGCTAAGGTGGATGTCAACTTCAGACTTCAACTGTATACTGTACATAGTATGTGATATGAATTTATTAAAACTAACCAGTGTGGTCAGTTGAATGTCTAACTGTCCAACACCTTTTGTTTCCCACTGCTCTTTGAGTGATGGGAGTTGATGCCTCGTCATGGACTGCTGAGGTGCCCAGCTCAGTGTTCGGCCTGCAGGGCTCATGCATCGTGATTCCCTGCTCATTCAACTACCCAGAACCAGAGAAGAAGCCCTCCAAATTAACTGGCATCTGGTTAAAAGACACCTATGAAGTTATATACCATCCAGACAGCTCCAGCATCATCAAAGACTCCAGGGGTCGTACAGAGCTGATGGGCGACCTCCGGCAGAAGAACTGCTCTCTCAGAATCGACCCCCTCCATCGCAGTGACAAAGGACCGTTTACTTTCAGGATTGAAATCAAAGACCATGACAAGTATACATACAAAGATGACACGGTCTCCATTGCAGTGAGCAGTAAGTTCCCAAGGGAAGAATTCACAAGGATAATTTAAAATGTTGTATTATAGTATCACATTATTTACCCTAATGATAGCAATAGCTTCTTGTTAATTTAAATTATTGGGCTGAAAGGACAGACCCAAGAACAGGTGGAGGCACACCTCAAAATAACTGCAATAACTGTTCTCTTCTCTTCGATGATTGCAGGCTCTCCAGACCCCCCCTTTCTGTCAGTGAGGGAGGAGGTGAAGGTGGGGGAAGTGGTTTCTGCCTTCTGCTCTATGTCTCACTCCTGCCCATCTGATTCCCCTCTCCTAACCTGGAGCCACTCCGGAACACCCAGTGTCCAATCACAGCAGCTGACCAATGTCCAGTGGGAAGTGATGTCATCCCTGAACTTTACTCCCAGCAGCACTGATCACAACCAGTCTCTGGTCTGCACAGCAGCATACAGGGGAGGGAAGACAGTGAAACGTTTGAAAACTCTCAATGTCAAATGTAAGTGGACCACACCTGTGTGTTAACAACACTGTATGGTAGATTTACACTTTCACTTCTTTGAAAACAGAATACTTCTGCGCAAATGACAAAAGTTAAACTCGAATCAACCAACATCTGTTATTGTGTACCTTAGCAGCACATCCATTCCTTCGTTTTTTCTACTAGAATTAAACTTATTTTAAAAGGAAACATGCACTTTTTCCACAGCCTGGATTTGGAAAACTTCCATTTTGAAATCTAAATAGATTGAAAGCATGTGGTTGATCCATTGAATTTGTCCTAAGATGTTTATTACATAGTAATATAATTCTTACTAATGTTGTGATTCATAGATGCCCCAGTGGATGTGAAGGTGGAGGGAGTGTCCAGTGTGAAGGAGGGAGACTCTGTGGAGCTGAGATGCTCCAGTGACAGTAACCCTGCTGCCCACAGTTACCGCTGGCACAACAGCAGAGGACCTCTGCCCACTGGACCTACCATCACACTGGAGAATGTGACCAGACTCACTGAAGCCCTCTACTGCACTGCCATCAATAGAGAGGGACAAGGCCACTCCAGCCCACTGAAACTCAATGTAGAGTGTAAGTAGATGCTGCCCTTCTGTTAATATGGATCATGTCCTTTCTGTGTATATAATATGAAGACAATACTCTTCATTTGAAACCAATGTTTATCATCCTCATCCCAGACCCCCCTGAGATCAAAGTGGGCTCTGCCTGCACTTCAGACGTCTCCATCGTAACCTGTCTGTGCATTGTGGATTAGGAGCCCACCGCCACCGTGGAGTGGTCTCTTCCGGCTGGACCCCTGCCCATCTTGCCCAGTACCAAGGTGGAGATGCAAGGGTCAGTTACCATGGTGATCCTACAGAGGGCACTAGGCTTCTCCGAGACCATCCACTGCCATGCCAGCAACACACAGGGTAATATCACCTTGTCCTTCACTGTGTCCACAAATGGTAAAGGAAACAGTGGGGGAAGTGCATCATAAATGAAGTATTACATACTATATTAACATCATAAAGGATATCATTGGTACATTAATAAATAATATTTATTTGTTTTTGGACAGATAAGATGTTGATGCTGTACGTTTCAATTGGTATTGCTGCATTAGTGGTGGTAGTAATACTAATTTCCATGTCAGCTTGCGTATTGAACAAGAAGGTGTAAATTACTCTAGTATTACTTTTTGGAGTGAGCTTCGCAGATTTGTGTTTGTTTTTAGCTGTTTTGTTCTGTTTGTTCACCTTGGCATTGTTTTTTTAATCAGCGGAAGTCATTGTGACCAGCCAGTAACCAGCAAGCAGGACATTGATGCATCAAAGTGTGCTTCCTCAGATCCCTCAACATCAAGGTATTTTTTGGAGGTATGTACTGTGGTTCTACTGCAGACATTTACAGCTGCTGTAGAGATCTGAGAAAGTTTGCTCTAAATAAAAATGATATAAAAAACAATAGAGGTGTTGTTGATGATAGTATCTCTGATCCGGTTTCCTGTAGACTGAAGAGGATGGCGACCCATACGAGTGTGATGGTGGAGATGATGCATTCTATGGTAACGTGTGAACACAACAGGAAGCATGTGGAAGTCAGCTGGCCCAGATGCAGTGGTACTCAGTCTGTCAAAGGTTCCAGTAAAATATTAACATTTTAACCCAATGTAGCAGAACAGGTGACTGCTTATATTTGTTAGCTTGATGTAGCTTTATGGTTCTTATGGCTAATGAATATGGTACATTCTTATTTGGGCTGTGGCTTTGTGTTATGGCTTTCACAAGGCATTTGTTTATCATCTATGGCTTGGGTGATTCAGAAGAGTTTTTACAAGATGTTTAATATGCACAATAAATCAACCAGTATTTAACGATAGATTGTTTCCCAATTCCCCAGCTGTCTGTTGAAATTGTGTCTTGAGTGTAATCTGAGGATAGATTACGAGTGTGGAACTTTCAGTGTTTCTCCACTTGGGGTTCCCCTTTCATTTATTGAGATTTTCAACGTCTGTTTATTTCCATGGGGTTTGAGCTATTTCACTGATTTTGTCAGCTTTCTTGACCCTCTCTATAAGAACATATCGGCCACGGGCATACAAATCCAAATACAGACAATTATTCATTGTTATTAGGTTCTGATTGTAGCTCTGTATACATTATTACATATGGAGAAGAAAAAGAAAGTTTCACAAAACATGTTTTGGAACAAATCCTTCATATGATTTGAAAGGCATAGAAACATTTAAATGTATTCAATGTATTTTGTGAGAAAGGCCTCCCCATACTAATTCCTGGGAGTGCAGGAAAGTGTCCTTATCTTCAAACTCCCCCTCCACTAAAACTGTAGAGGTTGACAAGTCAAACGTGTGGTTTCGTTGGTTCAGCCCGAGTAATCTGCATATTTTTCTGGAAGGTCTGTTGGGAGAATATGGACCATTTGTTTATAGCCACACAGCATATTTTTACAGACCACTTCAGAACTGCAATGAGCTACGATAACTCTGGAACTTCCCCAATTACTGTGATCTTCAGGAAATCAAATCAAATCACATTTTATTAGTCACATGCGCCTAACCAGCAGCGCAGTTTAAAAAAATACGGATAAGAATAAGAGATAAAAGTAACAAGTAATTAAAGAGGAGCAGTAAAAAATAACAACATATACATAACATATACATATATATAACATATACACATTGCCGAGTCAATGTGCTGGGGCACCGGTTAGTTGAGGTAGTATGTACATGTAGGTAGAGTTAATTAAAGTGACTATGCATAGATGACAACAGAGAGTGGCAGTGGTGTGGAGAGGGGGGGGCAGCAATGTGAATAGTCTGGGTAGCCATTTGACTAGATGTTCAGGAGTCTTATGGCCTGGGGGTAGAAGCTGTTTAGAAGCCTCTTGGACCTAGACTTGGCGCTCCGCTACCGCTTGCCGTGTGGTAGCAGAGAGAACAGTCTATGACTAGGGTGGCTGGAGTCTTTGACAATCTTTAGGGTCTTCCTCTGACATTGCCTGTTATAGAGGTCCTGGATGGCAGGAAGCTTGGCCCCAGTGATGTACTGGGCTGTTTGCACTACCCTCTGTAGTGCCTTGCGGTCGGAGGCCGAGCTGTTGCCATACCAGGCAGTGATGCAACCAGTGCTCTCGATGGTGCAGCTGTAGAACCTTTTGATGATCTGAGGACCCATGCCAAACCCTATTCCCCTGAGGGGGAATAGGTTTACCCCTGTTAACTTGGCATGACAACCAAAACTAATGAGAAACGTGAATGTGTGTATCCAATTATAGGAAGTGCTTGTCAACTCTACCTGACTCTACCTGACTAAAGGAGAAACTTTGGAATATAAGTTATAAATGCTTGGTACTTACAATCTACCGTGATTGTCCATTGTCTGGAGCACCCATGTCCCTCTGTGTTGACGGCAGTGCAGTAGAGGGCTTCGGTCTGGTCAAAATGTATTGGTCACGTACATAGTTTAGCAAATGTTATATCGGGTGTTTTTTTTTTAATACATGTCACATATCAGTTTGCAAACAATGTTAAACATAATAAATAATCATAATCATTGAGTTAGTTAAGCCGCATGCAACCATGGTCTTTTTTTGATTCCTTGAGAAAGGCAGCTCCAAAATGCATGTGTTTCAGCCTAGCTCAGTGGTGGTGGTGGGGGGGGGGGGGGCATTCTGTCAATCAAGCATGATTTCTGCCGCGCTCAAAACAACTGTTAACTCGGAACTGGGAAATCTGACTTCAGTGAGTTCAAGACAACTGGGAACTCAGGAAAAAACAAGCTCCGACTGAGTAAATACATTTTGAACGGTCATCAAACTCGGAATTGTAAGTCAGAACTTGGGCCTCTTTCTAGAGTTACGATCTGAAGATCACTGACGTCATCATGATTCAACCTTGTTTTTTTTGTAGCCTATAATCTGTTTTAGAGAAATGAAATTATTGAATATTGTAAGAGATTTCATTGTCTACTTATATGCCCCATTTATTTATCCTACGGTTCTGACTTAGGGAGAACACTGTAAGAACGGCCCATGTTCTGATTTCTGTCGCTGTACATTTCAAAAGGGCTGAACAAATAGCCATATTGACTACGTTCGACCTAGCTCGCTCATTAATGTCTTATTCGAAATTACGGATTGCCTCTTATCCGCTTGCCATAGTTTGTACATCTCAATTGTCAGTAGAAACCACATTTGTTTAAGTCAACCATATCAGCTATGTTTTTTTAAGGCAGTAAATAAGGCTGAATTAACTGTTTCGCTGCCAGACAAGGCTCCGCTGATAGCCAGGTGTAGCAGTGGTAAGGTTCGTGGACTGCTTTTGGAACTCTGCTGTTGGGGCAGCTTTATGTAGGCCCTAAAAGCTTGTGGGCACCGTTTGTCACCATTATAGTGCAATTAATCTAATGTTTAGGGGTTTTGTGTTGTGTAGAGGCTTTGCTGGCATGCATCCTAAAAAAAAATGTTTTGTTTGTTTGCCCCACCAAGATGTACATGCTAAAATCGCCACTGACAACGCAGATGAGCCACTGACTGGGTCATTCTTTCCCACAAACAACAATCATGAGTTTGTTTGTTCAGCCCAAAAGCTGCCACGCCACTTGGTTTGGAGCAACATTGTCAGGAAATATAACCACTCTCATTTGTACTATATAGGACTTTGACATAGAGAGTGACATTTGACAATGAGTCTTTGAGCGGTTCACTGTCCAGAGGTTGGTTGTTACCAGTGATGGCGGGGGTAAAGGTCATGGATGATGTCACCTCCCACTGGCCCTTGGTATGCTGCTGTGGTTGGATGCTGGGTGTTCCAGAGTGGCTCCAGGTGAGGAGAGGGGGATCAGATGGGCAGGAGTGAGACACAGAGCAGGAGACGGATACCTCCTCCCCCTCCTTCACCTCCTCCCTCACTGACAGAAAGGGGGGATTGGACAGCATGACACGGAAGAAAAGCATTCATTGAACAGTTAGTCAAAGACTGATATATGGTCTTTTGAAAGGCACATTTAATAAGCCACATTCAACAATTCAACAGGATATAGATAGCCAAAAAATCCTCAACCAAATTAACATTGGCCTACCCAGCTTTCACATTGATGCAAACCATGTTACTAACATAGGAGAACTGGTTGTACTCTGGCATGTCAGTCCTGAAACAGAACGGTAAAACGTCATCGCGCTGAACATTATCAATACTCAGGATGCAGTTTCCCTTGTTCAGGTCTCCCAGGATCTGGGTGCAAACTCTGGGGCCACCTGGTGTTCTCCTGTAGGTTGTAGATTCAGTTGACCTTCCCCCACCAGGAGAGGGTTTATCAGAAGCCTCCATAGTCTGTGATGTGTGTCCATGTGGGAGGGTACCTGAATGTACAGGATACATGGGACGTCTGCTGACCTGAGACTGGACCCCATGGATTACTGGAGCAGTCATTGGCCTCAAGTCAATCAAGAGTTAAAATAAATTATTTTGATGATTTATTTTCAATAAATTCAGAACCATGAGGACGAGAGAAAAACACAGAATGGGAAAAACAGGAGCTCAGAGAAAAACGCTGGTTGACTTGGCAAACAAGGCGAACTGGCACAGACAGACAGATGACACAGGTATAAAAACACAGGGGATAGCAGGGAAGATGGGTGACACCTGGAGTGGGGTGGAGACAGGCACAAGGACAGGTGAAAAGATCAGGGTGTGACAAGGACAGACATATCTGATATGGGCAGAAAGCTTAAATTCTTGTTCATCTAACTGCACAGAATAACATGCTATTGTTTGAGGAGAGTGCACAGTTATGAACTTAAAAATGTATTAATAAACCAATTAGGTACGTTTGGGCAGACTTGATACAACATTTTGAACATAAATGCAATGGTTCATTGGATCAGTCTAAAACTTTGCACATACACTGCTGCCATTTAGTGGCCAAAATTGTGCCTAAGCTGGAATAATACATTCTGGCCTTTTGCTTGCATTTCAAAGATGATGAAAAAATGTATAATAATAATGATAATAGTATCTTTTACCAGATCTAACATGTCATATTCTCCTACATTAATTTTACATTTCCACAAACTTCAAAGTGTTTCCTTTCAAACAGTATCAAGAATAAGCATATCCTTGCTTCAGGTCCTGAGCTACAGGCAGTTAGATTTGGGTACGTCATTTTAGATAAAAATTGGAAAAAAAGAGTCCGATCCTTAAGAGGTTTTAAGGAGATACCGTATAACAGCAAAATATGAAACAGCAGTTTGATCTCCATCACAGGTGGCTGTGGAAGAAAAGAGAGGGAATGTGTTAAAACCGATGCCAGAGATGAAATCCTAAAACCAAAGCAATTGGAAAAGCTCTCATTCACTCTCAAACACAGAAGACAATGTATGAGTTTGAACCAAAAAAATAAGAACGTAGAGGTACCTTTTCTGTGTTTCCTTAGTTCATGTCCAGTAATATGCCAGAGTTTCACCCACTCTTACCCTGAGACTTTGCATTTGAGTACCAAAATCAAGGCCTATATATGCATCCCCTCTGAAAAAAAAGCTAACAGTGGCAGTTATTGTCTGCAAAGTTTCTTATTATATACTTTTTGTTCACATACGCAACATATAAAACTTAAAACTCTACCAATCAAAACTCTAAAAATGTATTCACTTTGACAAGTGAATCTCGTGTGTATGAATTCACTCACTCATGACTACCCAGAAAGCCTTTGTCTAAAAAAAAAAAAAAATCTGGCAATATATATATTGTTTCTGTCCAACTCAGCACAAATGTTACGTTTAGTTGTGACTGCTTTTCAATATAGGACTGTGTGAGCTGCTTTTGTGAAATGTTTTGACATAGTTTGAATCAAACAACCGGTAGCATATCATCTCAGTAAGTATGTTTATTTGAAAGCCAGTCCTTTAAAAAATAGTTACATACTGAATTATGTATATTACATTTAACAAACAAACTGCACATATTATTGTCTAACCAAGTGAAAGTCAAACAGGATACTAGAAATGAGGGCTGACACTGTAAGCTGCCTTTTGACAAGAAAACAATCAAGATAAAAACACACACACACACACATTCGCATTATTAAGCAGTGCTGATATCTGAGATGCAGCCTCATCACTGTTTTGTATGATCTACATTTGCATATACACTGTCCATTTGATCCATACTGTCCATCGGATCGTCTGGACCCTGTAAAGAGAAATGGAGAAATCAGGCAGGGAAGTTAACCCTTTCCCTATCATCAAGCTATGCGCACAACACTAAATGGCCAACATGGTAAACATAAATAGTACCCACTGGCCACAGATGTCAACTCAACGTCTATTTCACGTTGCTTCAATGTCATGTCATTGAAATGACATGGAAACAACGTTGAGTCAACCAGTGTGTGCCCAGTAGGTAAAGACCATAATGTCCAAAGATGATGACTTAGTACATTTAGACTGTTGATATCACTATAAAGAGTACAGATCTGCTCAGGGTGCTGTAATGTACCTGGACGTTGCCATAGACGGGCTCATCAATGACCTTTGGAGGAGGAACTTGGGTGTCATCTTTCTTCTTTGTAGTTTTGACTCTGTGGAGATAGGGGAAGACAAGTATCTCACTGACACTGTAGGTCAACTCAAAGAACACATTTTAGAGTAATATTCAGAAGAAAAAACAAAATATGTCAAACTAGCAATTTACTGAAGGATGTTTCATAGTTTTAAGCATACCTTTCAGGTTTGGTCGTTGGAGTTGTCATGGTGAAATTAGCATAATATCCAGACTCTTGCTTAGTGACACCCCTGGACCTATTAAATCAATTCAGTTATTTTAGTGAATGTGAAAAAAATGTCTTTAAAATGTATCTGCAGTGACTAATATAAGGCAGAGGACAAGATGTTGCTATAGAAATGGATCAATGTCAGTCAAGCTGGAGTGCATCCCTCTGGGGACACCCATCAACCGGACCCACCTTTTCCTGTACATGAAGAACCAAACAATCCCCAATACAGCAACCAGTAGAACTGCAACCACTGGGACCGTGGTGGCAATATATGTGGCCGTGGATAGCGCGTCTGTGAAAAACATTCTGATTAGGACTGAGGAATACACTTAGGTTGCAGTCATTAAAACTTGTTTTTCAACCACTCCAGACATTCCTTGTTAACAAACTATAGTTTTGGCAAGTCGGTCAGGACATCTACATTGTGCACGACACAAGTAATTTTTCCAACAATTGTTTACAGACAGATTATTTCACTTACAACTCACTGTATCACAATTCCAGTGGGTGAGAAGTTTACACACACAAAGTTGACTGTGCATTTAAACAGCTTGGAAAATTCCAGAAAATTATGTCATGGCTTTAGAAGCTTCTGATAGGCTAACTGACATAATTTGAGCAATTGGAGGTGTACCTGTGGATGTATTTCAAGGCCTACCTTCAAACTCAGTGACTCTTTGCTTGACATCATGGGAAAATCAAAAGAAATCAGCCAAAACCTCAGAAAGAAAATTGTAGAGCTCCAAGTCTGGTTCATCATTGGAAGCAATTTCCAAACGACTGAAGGTAACACGTTCATCTGTACAAACAATAGTACGCAACTATAAACACCATGGGACCACGCAGCCGTCATACTGCTCAGGAAGGAGACGCGTTCTGTCTCCTAGAGATGAATGTACTTTGGTGCGAAAAGTGCAAATCAGTCCCAGAACAACAGCAAAGGACCGTGTGAAGATGCTGGAGGAAACAAAAGCAAAAGTATCTATATCCACTGTAAAACGAGTCCTATATCGACATAACCTGAAAGGCAGCTCAGCAAGGAAGAAGCCACTGCTCCAAAACTGCCATAAAAAAGCCAGACTACGGTTTGAAAATGCACACTGGGACAAAGAACGTACTTTTTGGAGAAATGTCCTCTGGTCTGATTAAACAAAAATAGAACTGTTTGGCCATAATGACCATTGTTATGTTTGGAGAAAAAGGGGGAGGCTTGCAAGCCGAAGAACACCATCCCAACGTGAAGCACGGGGGTGTCAGCATCATGTTGTGGGGGTGCTTTGCTGCAGGAGGGACTGGTGCACTTCACAAAATAGATGGCATCAAAAAGATGGAAAATTATGTTGATATATTGAAGCAACATCTCAAGACATCAGTCCGGAAGTTAAAGCTTGGTTGCAAATGGGTCTTCCAAATGGACAATGACCCCAAGCATACTTCCAAAGTTGTGGCAAAATGGTTTAAGGACAACAAAGTCAAGGTATTGGAGTGGCCATCACAAAACCCTGACCTCAAGCCTATGGAAAATGTATGGGCCACACAGTGATTTCAATTACAGAATTTAATGATTGTGATATGAGAAAACTGAGGATGGATCAACAACATTGTAGTTACTCCACAATACTAACCTAACTGACAGAGTGAAAAGAAGGAAGTATGTATGGAATAAAAATATTCCAAAGCATGCATCCTGTTGGCAAATTATTATTATTTTTGTTACATTTATGTCCCGAATACAAAACATTATGTTTTGGGCAAATCTAACACAAATCCGAGTACCACTCTTCATACGTTCAAGCATGGTGGTGGATGCATCATGTTATGGGTATACTTGTCAATGTCTATGGAGCAATGTCTATGGAGTTTTTTTTTTAAATAAAAATAAATGGAATGGAGATAAGCACAGGCAAAATCCTAGAAGAAATCCTGGTTCAGTCTGTTTTCCAACAGACACGGGAAGACAAATTCACCTTTCAGCAGGACAATAACCTAAAACACAAGGCCAAATCTACACTGGAGTTGCTTACCAAAATATATGGCAAGACTTGAAAATGTCTGTTAAAAACCTCTTAGAACTACTCATCCCGGATCCAGTATATGTGTCATCAGCAACGCTGAATAGAATAGCGCAACAGTAAAAAAATATTACTAGAAAATATTAATACTCATGAAATCACAAGTGAAATATAGCGAAACACAGCTTAGCCTTTTGTTAATCACCCTGTCGTCTCAGATTTTGAAATGATGCTTACAGCGAAAGCAATACAAACGTTTGTGTAAGTTTATCGATAGCCTAACATAGCATTATGTACACTTAGCATCAGGAAGCTTGGTCACGAAAATCAGAAAAGCAATCAAATTAACCGTTTACCTTTGATGATCTTCGAATGTTTTCCCTCACAAGACTCCCAGTTAGACAGCAAATGTTCCTTTTTTCCATAAAGATCTTTTTTATATCCAAATACCTCCGTTAGTTTGGTGCGTTATGCCCAGGAATCCACCGGAAATAGCGGTCACGACAACACAGACAAAAATTCCAAATTATATCCATAATATCGACAGAAACATGGCAAACGTTTGTTATAATCAATCCTCAAGGTGTTTTTCAAATATCTAGTCGATAATATATCAACCGGGACAGTTGGCTTTTCACTAGGACTGGGAGGAACAATGGCCGCCTCTCTCTTTTGCGCAAAAATCACTCTGAGAGCCCCCACCTGACCACTTACGTAATGTGGTCGTTCACGCTCATTCTTCAAAATAAAGGCCTGAAACTATGTCTAAAGGCTGTAGACACCTTAGGGAAGCCATAGAAAAAGGAATCTGGTTGATATCCCTTTCAATGGTCAATGGGGATGCATAGGAACACAGAGCTTTCAAAATAAGAGTCACTTCCTGATTGGATTTTTCTCAGGCTTTCGCCTGCAATATCAGTTATGTTATACTCACAGACAATATTTTTACAGTTTTGGAAACTTTAGAGCGTTTTCTATCCTAAGCTGTCAATTACATGCATATTCTGGCATTTGGTGCTGAGAAATAGGCCGTTTACTTTGGGAATGTTATTTTTCCAACAATACAAATAGTGCCACCTAGCTTCAAGAGCAATGATCAACAACCAACTTGACAGTACTTGAAGAATAAAAAAAAACTATGTGCAAATATTGTACAATTCAAGTGTGCAAAGCTCTTAGAGACTTACCCAGGAAGACTCACAGCTGTAATCACTGCCAAAGCTGATTATAACATGTATTGACTCAGGGTTGTGAATACTTACGTAAATAAGCTATTTCATTATTTAATTTTCAATCGTTTCTAAAAACATGTTTTATCTTTCTCACTATGGGGTATTTTATGTAGATCAGTGGAGGCTGCTGAGGGGAGGATGGCTCATTATAATGGCTGGAACGGAGTAAATGGAATGGCATCAAACACATGGAAACCATGTGTTTGATACCATTCCACTAATTCTGCTTCAGTCATTACCACGAGCCTGTGCTCCCAAATGAAGGTGCCACCAACCTCCTGTGGTGTAAATAGGTGAGAGAGAAAAAAATATTGAATCCATTTTGAATTCAGGCTGTAACACAACAACATGTGGAATAAGTCAAAGGGTATGAATACTTCCTGAAGGCACTGTAGATATAGCAGTGTCTACTAGAGTCTACTTACATTCTGTGGTGGCTAGTGGGACTGTAGTTGTGGAATCAACTGAGAAGACAAAGACATTGTTATTGCTGTTATCAACTGTGTCAGGTCCACTAGTCATTTCTAAAGTAAACCAATATCTGATTCAGAGCAACATTTTAAATTCGGTGTGTATGTGATAATTCTAAGCTGAGTATTTCACCTGTGTTTGACATGTCCTTTGGTATGGTTGAAATAGTCCCGGAGGTTCCTGAATGGAAAAAAATACAGTAGGGATTAGTTTCCTCCAAATCAAAGGAATGACACACTGCACTGAACAAAGGCACTTTACATCCTCTACTGCTTACCAGATATTTGAATGGAGACGAGATCTTTTTTAAAACTAAAGTTGTCGGCTCCAGTGGCAATTCTCAAGTAGTAGTGCCCAATGTCGCCATGTTGAATTATATTGATCTTCAGGGAGCAGTTTCCCTTGGTGATATTTCCTATCAGGTTGGTCCTGGTTTGAAAACTCTTGATGACGAATGTGTTGTTGGGGTGATAGAGGAATTCATTCCTGTCGTTATCATTGATGTTTAGTTGAGTATTTCCCCGGCGTTTCCAGTATGCTTGGATAGGCCCTTTAGATTGGGACCGGGGATAGGTAACATTGCATGGTATGGTCACATCTTCTCCCAATTTGGTAAAAACAACTTTCGGGTAATCAGCTTTCCAAACCACACCTGTGTTTGAATTAACGACAAAAGTATTATTCAGTTCATGTTGTTTAGACATAACATAAGAAAAAACTGAGTGCATATTGACATAAAAATGATTCACATACCACTAGTGCCAGAGGCCTGAGACAAAATGAGCATCATCACAATCCACATCAATGGGCTCATCTGGTCCAACAGAGAGATTTGAAAGTTAACTCTAACTAATGACGCATCGGATTCCTAATATCGTTTATGTTGTGTTAAAGATACCTGGTGTCAGATGGCGCTCCCATCATAATTGTGTCAAACCAAATACAACATTACCACTGACCAACAAGCATAGCACAGACTGTAAAGCACTGGGAAATAATGTTGGTTCAGCAACAACAAAATAAAAACTCAAAGCTACAGAGGATACTCACTGTGTTGTGAAAAGAGGTGCCAAAACATGAGGCTACAGGTCCAAGGAAAACACCAGCAGTGACCATGGCACCGGCACATGTCTTAAAAGCCAACTGCTTCCAATAAAATGAGTGACAAGCAGTTATAACGAGAGTGGTGTCAAAAGTATTGCATGTATATTTCCTGTTACTTAACAATGATGGTGGTTGAACAAAACAAATTGAGGAAGTTTAGTGTAAATGTGAAAACTGAAAGTTGGCTAATTACTTGAGACACAGCTAGCACATAATGTTCTGAGAACCATATTGTTTCTTCTTTTACCTTTATTTAACTAGTCAAGTCAGTTAAGAACAAATTATTATTTTCAATGACAGCCTAGGTTAACTACCCTTGTTTAGAGGCAGAATGACAGATTTGACCTTGTCAGCATGGGGATTTGATCTTGCAACCTTTCGGTTACTAGTCCAACGCTCTAACCACTAGGCTGCCTGCTGCCCCTTCTTAGAGCTTGGTGAGAGTGTGGTTGTCCTATGGTTATTTTGAACACAACATTCTGGGAACGGTGCAGGATACCCAGATGGCACATTACGTTTTGAGAACCGTATGTTTCTTAGGTGGGAGTTTCAGTACTTGTGTTCTCAGAACATTAAGATAACTTTCCATAAAAACCACAATACATTTTTTAAATTGGGCCTGTTTGTACATCCTGTTGGCGCAGTGGACTAATCCATGAATAGAAAACAGAAGATCATAGGTTTGAATCTCACCGATGCCTTGCCACAACAATAATAAATGCCTAAACAAATGAATTTCCATGGGTTCAAAACAGTTAACCCAAACTAAGCCAACAGTGTTATTGAAAATGTTCTCAGAATGTTATTTAATTACCTTCAAATAGCCTATCATTTTTGATCTCAGAATGTTAATAAAATGTCCCAGGAAAACTTTCAGGGTTCCATGATGAAATGTTCTCAGAACCTCCCTGTACCCTAAAAATGAACATTCCCAGAACAGGCTAAATTTTCACGTCTGTTCTCAGAACGTTTAAAAAACATAACATTTTACCGGTCAGGAAACTTATGGCTTCGATCCCAGAACCCATGGGTAACTAAAAATGTACATTCCCACAACTGTCAAGGACCCAGATGTTTTTCTCTCTCTCACTCTATCAGTAAGGGAGATATGAGAAAGAGAGATATGACCCAGGGTATACAGTTTTGGACTGTAAACACAATCATCTCTAACCTGTGGTTGCCGAAGAGATTTTGTCATGCTGAAAAACATGGTATTAGGTATTAGCTAGGTATTATGTTAGAGAGGGGCTGCCACGGGGTGGGGATTGTGGGGTAGTGAGTATGAGTGTAACTGATGCATGATCAGAAACGCAGAAAACATTTCTCATATATTCTCTCTGCCTTTCTCTCATCCCTGTCTCGATCTCTCACGCCTTTGTCTTTCTCTCACCTCTTTATCGCTCACCCCTCTCTGTCTTTCTCTCACCCCTCTCTGTCTTTCTCTCACCCCTTTCTGTCTTTCTCCCACCCCTCTCTGTCTTTCTCTCACCCCTCTATCTTTCACCCCTCTCTGTCTTTCTCTCACCCCTCTCTGTCTTTCTCTCACCCCTCTCTGTCTTTCTCTCACCCCTCTCTGTCTTTCTCTCACCCCTCTCTGGAACTTTTAAAGTAGAAAAACAAAACCACTTTTTATTCTTTAGGCCTTTGCAAGGTCAATGATTTAAACATTAAATATTTCTGATATCCACAACCAACTGACATTTGCTCACAAAAACCTACATTGGAAACCACAGTGGGTTTGACTCATCTATATATATATATTTTTTTACCTCAACAGTGTAGCTAGAGCAACAGGAAATGGAAGTTAAGGAAGTAAAGTTGGTTATTGTAATTGTTGCGGTACTATTTGGGGGCATAAGGTAAGACTTTAATGACAAATGTAGTCAATTTCTTCTTTGAATCTCTTGTCTGGATGAAATTCTTCCACTTTTCAACCCATAAAATCTGACTTTAGGTATAATACAACATGCTAATTATTTGGCTCTTCTTGTTGCTGTAAGGAATGGCTACCTTTCACATTGTCCTAATTGTGATCATCCTTCTCAAAGGTAATGGTTTTATCTTGTTTGGGTTTTAATTTAGTTTTTTGCAGTTGGCAGACACAAACCCCAATGTTAACTTTAGGAAAGATCTAAACAGGTGCATCTAGTTTCACTATTGTATACTCTCTTTTGTCTTGATGGCAAAGAAAGTCATCCTCTTGACAGAAATATAGTTATTTACAAAATGGGTTGTTCAAGCCCTGAATGCTGATTGGCTGACAGCCGTGGTGTATCAGATCGTATACCACGGGTATGATAAAACATGTATTTTTACTGCTCTAATTACGTTGGTAACCAGTTTATAATAGCAATAAGGCACCTCAGGGGTTTGTGATATATGGCCAATATACCACGGCTAAGGGGGCTGTGTCCAGGCACTCCGCATTGCGTTGTGCGTAAGAACAGCCCTTAACCGTGGCATATTGGCCATATACCACACCCCCTTGGTCCTTACTGCTTAATTATACCATAACGAGAACATTTGTCACAAGTATTTGTCTATTCTGTTGTCCAGTCCCTCATCAGGCTTTCTGTCGTGTATGGGTGGACCAGGACCCTGTGGTGACCAGCACACTGGGCCAGAAAGTCTCCATGGGATGCCGTGTCCTGTCGGACAGCGGGGAGCTGATCACTGGCTGCAGGGCAGAGTGGTACATCAACACGGCCACACATGGCCAGAGGAAGGTGTGGAGGGAGATGGGTGACTTGCCCCGATTCAAGGGGAGGTTTCAGAAAACCTACGACCTGAACACAACAGATACAAGCATCCTGATGATCTGGTTAGAGCTGCATGACATAGGCTACTACTTCTGCACTCTGCAGTGCTGCGTCAATGGGAAGGACAAGCAGTACCATGGCAATGGGACAAGACTCCTCATCAGCGAGGCTACACACACACCTTATGGGTTAATATTTACCTCAGTTATCCCAGGTAACACAACAAAGAAAATGCACATATTAGGTTAAAAAAATATCACATTTATTCCCTTGCTATTGTATTGCTCAAAAATGTATCAAGTTATCATACAGATGACAGTTGTCCTTCCCTTTGTAGTTAATGTTTTCAATACGATTTTGTTCTTAAGGTGCAGAAGAGGAGAATACTTCAGAGATGCAACTCTTTTATTGTTATGCTTTTCTGGCAGTGAAGCTGTTGGTCATCATAGTGCTTGGAGGCCTCACAATCAGTTCTTAAAGATGTAATTTGGACAATTTAAAGGTTAAATAAAAAATGTTTAAGTAGTTAATCAATTCATTAATGGAAAAAAGCCCAACATATTGTATGGTCATTATGTTAGTCATTAGTTTGTACTTTTAGTATTGCACTGAATTTGCATTTCACAGACCACTGCCATTCATAGTGTGGGAGGAAATGTAAATATTTGGGTGTAGGGTGATAAAAGAGCAGTTTAGACTAGTTAGCTGTAGGCCTAGTCCATTATAAAATGCCAAGAATATGAATGAAGGCGTTTCACTTTCAAACGCTTATGCCAGATTGACCATGTGTAGCCTAGCCCTATACAGTAGAAATAGTTATCTCGTAAAAACCACTAGGTAGCGTTAAAATGCTCATGTAGCGGAAGAATTGCGGCTTTCAACCCGACATAAAAACCCGAATGTAGGCCTCACACACACACACAAAACAGTAAGGTTCAGTCATATGACTGACTCACAGGAAGATCTTTGGTCGTGAGGTTTAAGTGGGCAGAGCATAGAAGTCCTACACATCATGGTTTCCTGCCTGAACTGGGAAATGTCCTAACTCCCCTGTATTGAAGCATATTCCATTTAAAATCGGAGCGCAGCATACACATAAAAGTGAAAGGAACGTAAAACACAACTTTTTTATTTTGCAACAAACAAATGTAGCGGGCACTCAAACCGGTTTCACGGGGAGGAATGTTTGTGTTTTACACTTCGTGTCGTTAGTGAGAATATACATCATGGACACTCTACAGGAGAACGGGCTACCGCACTCACCTGCACTCGATATTCCCGGTCGTGAAAGTACCGACAAAGAACTCGGGGTATGTGGGACTCCCCTTATTAAAACAAAGGGCAATAATGGAACAACGGAAAGAAGTTCACCTGCCAATCATGTCACGGCGGAGTTTGGCAACCAGCAGTTGTACCAAGTACCATTGGTAAACGCTCCTGCTCCTTCCACGACACCTCTCGGGTTACCTGGCGTTATGGACGTAGAAGGGAGAGTGGACGAGTCCAGGCTGCTGATGCACATTTTCAAGAATGGTAAGGATGGGATACGATATGCTAAAGATACATTTATGGGCATAAATCACTGCCAATTCAGCAATTCATAATTCAACATATTAATTGATTGACAATTATTTCATATTTAAACATTATGGGCCAGTATGCTGGAGCCTATCATAAAGTTTAAATTAAGTAAAGTTAAATTGTTTCCCAGTGCTGGGTTTCCCATATTTGGTATTGCTCTATCACTATCTACAAGTCAAGAGGAAGTCAAGTGATGTTTTCCTGGGGAGCTAGCTGACTGCACTACAGTTCAACCATTCTCTAGAAAGCCATGTAAATCAAACCTCACTGAGACCCCTCAAGCAAAGACTCCGAAAATGACTTCTAGAAACAGACAATGGTTTGGTTTTACAGTTACCAGTCAAGACGTTGGAAAAATCATTATTCACATGAAATCCATCAATCATGGTTTGTGGGTATGACATCAACAGTCCACACACAGCTGATCCTGAGCTGAATGGGTGAATAGCTGGGGACAGTATACTTTCTAGCTTCTATCTGCATCAGTGTGTAAGTTACAGTCACCGGTACACTCAGGGCCTTCACTCGCATGTTTTCAAGGATCAGATTATCCAACTACCAATCATAACCTTAACCATTTAGGGATGACAAAATATCTGACCATGTATCAGTGGTTAGGGGAAACGGCTACAGTATATGACCAAGATGTAGGACTCAGGGTGCATAGTGTTGACTGTAAACACTGAACCCCCCACTGACTTAGGAACCCCTAGGGCTTCATTGTGCTGAAAATCATGAGTCATGAGTCTTCCATTGCACGCAAGGTAGAGCTCTGTGAGCTAGGTACATGGTATACTACTACAGAGGGGTTACTACTGTGACTGGGTTTATCAGAAAATGTAACCAGGAACATGGGGAACCCCCCCCCCCTTTCATCGATGCACATTCCTTCTCTCCTCTGGTGCGATATCATTAGCTGCATTGACTATGGTGCAAAAACATTATATAATGATCACTGTCAGAGCTCTAAGAAGGGGACTAAAGGTCTCCACGCTGGGGATCAAGACTTGTTTTGCACACTAACCATTATAAGCCACTCATTCCTTGAAAATCCTAGTTTGTTTAGGGATAAATTAGCTAGAAGGAATAAATTAGCCACTTTATCTCCCGCGTGGCGTAGAGGTCTAAGGCACTGCATCTCAGTGCTAGAGGCGTCACTACAGACGCTGTTCGATTCCAGGCTGTATCACAACCGTCCGTGTTTGGAAGTTCCATAGGGCAGCGCACAATTGGCCCAGTGTTGTTAGGGTTTGGCCGGTGTAGGCTGTCATTGTAAATTAGAATTTGTTCTTAACTGACATGCCTAGTTAAATAAAGGTTAAATAAAATAAAAACATGTTTGTATATATATATCTAGTCAGAGGCCAATTGATCCAATAGCTTATCTTTTATATTTTAGTTATTGTCTTCACATTCCTGTGAAATTATGCAAAAGTCCTTGTCTCACCATTATAACCTGAGTCGATTCTGTTGAAAAGCTAAAGAGAGACCTACCAGTCCAGAACACCAAGTGGACATGTCATTGCATCTCTCACCTGTCCAGTTGTTTCCCATCAGTGAGGAAAAGGAACACACAGGAGGAAAGAAGCCATTGTAAAGTAGCTGGACTCAACCTGTGCTGTATGTGTCTAGGTGGTGTATCCCCTTCGGAGCGTGGCCAGGTGTGGCGTTTCCTGTTCGGGATGTACCCCTGCAGCTCCACCTCTCTGGAGCGCCCCCTACTGCAGGAGCAGCTCAACGTCCGCTACCACTCCATGAAGAGGAAGTGGCAGCAGCTTTTTCCTGCCGCCGTCCGACTGCGTATAAATGGCACCGATGGTAGGGCCCGGATGTAGATCAACTTATACTCCTCTCTCTTTCTCTCTCTCTTGCTATCTATTGTTGTTCAGCACCTCATTCTAGACTCATCAACTTTATGCTGGAATCTGAGCTCAACCAATTTTGTAAATTCTCCCTGGTTTCCTCCTGTAAAGTTGCTTCCTTCACTCACGCTCACCTGCCTCCCATTCTCTTCCTCCCTCTGTGTGTGTTTCTAGCTGAGTTGGTGGCAGCGGTGCGGTACTACGATGTGAGGCAGGACAGGTTCCAGCTGCAGGCTCAGAACCAGAGTGATGAGGTCAGGGAGAGGCTGTCCTTCCTGGAGCTACAGGCCCAGGTAAACCACCAGCCTCAGAAAGTACACTCAAAACCCCTGCAAAGTATATGGTTTAACCGCTTCTCCCTCTTTACATTTTTGAGTGTATAAGAGATCAAAATTACCATAAAGGTTCTCTATTGACCATTCACTTATTCATAGTTAATATGTTCAACAGAAGTGCTATGCATTGAAAATGTCCTACAGTAATTGAGCTTGGGTTTGAAATGTTGTCAGTTTATATTGCACCAGGATATGGGTGTTAGGTTACAAACTGTGTGTTTTAGTCATGGACATGTCAATATAATCCACTCTGTCATCGCATCACTGAATATTATATATATTATATTTTACAATCTCTTAACAGCTGGTCACACTCTGAGGTTGACATGTCATGTCTAGACCTTTACAGTCTACAGTATGTTACAGACTGAAGTCTGAGATGATGACATAGTCCATCTGATCACTAATATCTTTGTTTCTCTGACCCCTGAACCCAGGTGTTGTTTGAGCGGGTGACCTTTGATCTGGAGGAGCTCCAAGAGGCCATCCGAATCATCGACAAGGACGTGCCTCGGACAGACCGAGACCTACCCTACTACTTGTGAGTGGCTTTAGTTCATTATCCACTTCAGTCTCTGTACATTGAGATAGAGCGCCAATGAAATTAGCTCACAGATGAATTCTCTACTTTGTGGTGATCAAATAGTAAGTCGGTAGCCAGAGTCTACACCCCCTTGTCGGAGATTGGTCACCAGTAGGGATTCTTCAATGAAGTGCCCGTTGTCATTCAACAAGAGATGACTCGTCCTCATGCACATTTTGTTCACTTGAGAAATACTGCACCAAACATTCTAGTCAGATGCAATATTGCACGATTAAGAAAAACCTCAACTCAAGAAATCTGTCATTAATTTTATCTTAAATTAATCCTGATTTATTGAGGAAGTGTATACTGGCTTCGGCATCTCAAAATGGACAAACAGTACTATTGCCACTTCTTTTCTAGTTTTTCAAGCGAAGGTTTTTTTTTATTGGAGTAAGCGATCACATTAGTTTGGTTTCGGTTAGCCGAGCTCGGCTAGGCGCCAGGCGAACTAAAGCATGCTGATGCCTTTACAGGGAACATTGCTCAATACTTAACAGAAACAGGAAGCTTTACAGGATTTCTGTTTAAACTCCTCTGGCAGGCTGTCGGCTACAAACAGTTCAACACTTAAATCAACAGGGCATATTGGAGTAGGGCCTTAAGTGTTCGTTCTGTCAACATGTGTAAGCAGTGACACACTGATTACCTGTTGTTGGTTTTAGGATAAGAAGGCTGTGTCGTTACAACGTTAAAGGTTTTTACCTTGACATTACAACCCATATAAAGCCAGTAGGCTACATGTAGTTTCTAATTTTAAGGCTCTCAGTCTTTTTGTGCGAGGAATCAGTGTATTTGATCTGATTTGTTTTAACGAGGGTTGCAAAACTACTGGTCATTTACCAAAGTTGTCAGTCATTTTGGTAATTGACAGTTAATTTATCTATGGTAAAAAATATTCATATAAAATAGTGATATTTTCTTAATCTTTACATCTGTGTGTCCATATTGTCTATTAGTTTCTAGTGCAGCGTTTCCCAAACTAGGGGTTGCGACTGAAATAAAAATAAATAAATAATTGCTCTTGGTTCATAGAACCGGGGTTCTGTTAGTAACCTCCAGTAGCCGCTAGATACGGTTGTAATAAACAGAGCAGTTTCTGTTTTCTTCCTACAAATGTGTCTCAATTTTTTTTACGGTTTAAGCTACAAAATATTATGACCCCTTCACTGAAAGATAAGGAATACGTATGTGTCTTCTGTTTCCCTCAAGCTGCGCAGGACTCATTAGAACAGAGTGGACAAGACCAGGCTCTAAATCAGACTGGGTGAATAGAATATCATCAATTATGATCTTTTCTACACAGAATACCATGTACAATTATTGCCTGATGATCTTCTGAACTTCCCAATACCTTTCTGATGCATTTCAGTCACCTCAAACCATACTTCCTTTAGATTGAAGTATTGTCAAACTGATTTGTAATAGACTGTCATAGACCCAGTTAAAAAAAGTAAACATTTGCCTTTTATTACATCACTGTTTTTACATGGTGCGGTTGCAAAGAAAAAGACCTGGAAACCCTGTTCTAGTGGATAGACCTACATAATGAAAAAACAGATGAAATATAATGAAATTGTTTGCAATTACCTCTGCAACTCTTCCAACTATTTACCTTTCACAACTGCCACCAGTTCAGCCCCAAAACGTTTACAACAAAGACATATTGACATACCCATAGTCAAATAAAGAAAAGCGTATAAAAAAAGATGGAATATCCTTTCTATGCTGAAACACTCATATTAAACACCAACTTTATTCAAAAATTAATGTGTCATATTAAGGATTATGTTTAACAGCTTTGTCACATTTTTAAACATCTTATTTTATCTGTTACATGTTATGAAAATGACCTAAAATCCTAGAAAGTGTCCAATATTGCAGTAGTGTACTGGTAACGTTACCGGTAACTTTCTCCCCCTTTGCAACCCTAGTGTTTTTGGTTTGTTTGCTTTTACAGGGGTGAAGGCTTGGGCAATCTGCTGGTGTTGAGGGATATTCTCATCACATATGCTGCTTTTCACCCAGGTAATCTCTCTCCTATTGTCTCTCTTTCGCTTCTGTCATTTTTTTATTTATTTTCTCTCTCTCTGTTCATCTTTGATCCTGCCTATCTCAGTTTTTAGTGCTGCAAATACTGTATATTGGTCATCAAAGTCATGAGCCGGTTGTCACCCAACCACTGAAAGATACTGTCGTTAGAGAGCCCTCTAATGGAGAAATATATGTTGGCAGAGTAAAATGTCACACAATCCTAACTTGACAAATGTGCGTGTACGTTTCCGCCCCGATCTGCCATGGAAGTAAATTCAGAACTTATTAGAAATGTACACGCATATATGTTCAAATTATCCCCTTAGTCTTAGTAGTAAGCTAAAGTAACTGTATTTACTTACTTTCCTCATACTGTGTGTGTCATGCTGATGTCCTGGGGGTCAGAGGTAAGCTATGCCCAGGGGATGAATGACCTTTGTAGCCGATTCCTGGAGGTGCTGGACTCCTACTGGAGCTTCTCCTGCTACATGGAGAAGTTCTCCAAGGACTTCCGCGCTGACGGCCTGCACAGGAAGATAGGTTTGTTGTTAGTTTTAATAAATTTTTTGTCTTCTCTGTACATGTGTAATAATATGGTAGACTTGATAATAAGGTATGTTATTTACGTTTTGATTGTTGTCACTCAGAGCTGGAGGCAGCACTGCTGAAGGAGTTGGACCCTCAGCTCCACACCCACCTGATCACAGATAGCATGGAGAGTTTCACCTTCTGTCACAGGTACACAACACAACACACATGCATATACTGCATCTACATGTGTTTGCAGTACATACACTACACAAGTATGTGGACACCTACTCGTCGAACATCTCATTCTAAAATCATGAGCTTTAATATGGAGTTGGTCTCACCCTTTGCTGCTATAACAGACTCCACTTTTCTGCGAAGCCTTTCCACTAGATGTTGGAACATTGCTGCCGGTACTTGCTTCCATTCAGCCACAAGAGCATTAGTGAGGTCGGGCACTGATGTTTGGCAATTAGGCCTGGCTCGCAGTTGGCATTCCAATTCATCCCAAAGGTGTTTGATGGGGTTGAGGTCAGGGCTCTGTGCAGTCCAGTCAAGTTCTTCTACACCGATCTCGACCATTTCTGTATGGACTTCGCTTTGTGCACAGGAGCATTGTCATGTAGAAACAGGAAATTTCCCTTCATTGGAACTAAGGGGGCTTCCAAACTTTACAGTTGCCGCTGTGCATTGGGGCAGGTAGCGTTCTCCTGGCATCCGCCAAACCCAAATTCTGTCGTCGGACTGCCAGATGGTGAAGCATGATTCATCACACCAGAGAACGCATGTCCACTGCTCCAGAGTCCAATGGCATCGAGCTTTACACCACTCCAGCCGGTGCTTGGCATTGCGCATGATGATCTCAGACTTGTGTGCAGCTGCTCGGCCATGGAAATCCATTTCATGAAGCTTACAAATAAAATGTATTGCTTTCAGAGGCCGTTTGGAACTCGGTAGTGAGTGCTGCAACTGAGGACAGGCGGTTTTTACACGCTTCAGCACTCGGCGGTCACGTTCTGTGAGCTTGTGTGGCCTACCACTTTGCGGCTGAGCCGTTGTTGCGCCTAGACGTTTACACTTTACAATAACAGCACTTACAGTTGACCGGGGCAGCTCTAGCAGGGCAGAAATTTGATGAACTGACTTGTTGGAAAGGTGGCATCCTATGACGGTGCCACGTTGGAAGTCAGTGAGCTCGTAAGTACGGGCCATTCTACTGCCAATATTTGTCTATGGAGATTGCATGACTGTGTGCTCGATTTATACACCTGTCAGCAACAGATGTGGCTCAAATGGCAGAATCCACTAATTGGAGGGGGTGTATTTGCATGAAATATGTATACTTACACTTGTGTGTCCCCTCTCCCAGATGGCTGCTGCTGGGTTTCCAAAGAGAGTTTGAGCACTGTGATGCCCTGCGTCTCTTTGAGATCCTGAGCTGTGACCACCTGGAGCTCATCTCCCAGCAGGTGGACCGCGCCCGCTACCAGGAGAGGATCGCTCGCAGGCACAGTCGAGGTGAGACGGTAGGCACGGTCGAGGTGAGACGGTAGGCACGGTCGAGGTGAGACGGTAGGCACGGTCGAGGTGAGACGGTAGGCACGGTCGAGGTGAGACGGAAGTCAGAAGTTTACATACATTTAAACTCAGTTTTTTACAATTCCTGACATTTAATCCTAGTAAAAATTCCCTGTCTTAGGTCATTTAGGTTCACCACTTTATTTTAGGAATGTGAAATGTCAGAATAATAGTAGAGAGAATTATTTATTTCAGCTTTTATTTATTTCATCACATTCTGAGTGGGTCAAAAGTGTACATACTCAATTAGTCTTTGGAAGTGTTGCCTTCAAATTGTTTTATTTGGGTCAAAAGTTTCGGGTAGCCTTCCACAACCTTCCCACAATAAATTGGGTGAATTTTGGCCCATTCCTCCTGACAGAGCTGGTGTAACTGAGTCAGGTTTATAGGCCTCATGGCTCGCACACTTTTTCAGTAATGCCCACAAATCTTCTATGGGATTGAGGTCAGGGCTTTGTGATGACCACTCTAATACCTTGACTTTGTTGTCCTTAAGCCATTTTGCCACAACTTGCTTGGGGTCATTGCCCATTTGGAAGACCCATTTGCGACCAAGCTTTAACTTCCTGACTGATGTCTTGATGTTGCTTCAATATATCCACATAATTTTCCTCCCTCATGATGCCATCTATTTTGTGAAGTGCACCAGTCCCTCCTGCAGCAAAGCACCCCCACAACATGATGCTGCCACCCCCGTGCTTCAAGATTGGGATAGTGTTCTTCGGCTTGCAAGAATCCCCCTTTTTCCTCCAAACATAATGATGGTCATTATGGCCAGTTCATTTCTCCAAAAAGTCCGATCTTTGTCCCCATGTGCAGTTGCAAACCGTAGTCTGGCTTTTTTATGGAGGTTTGGAGCAGTGGCTTCTTTCTTGCTGAACGGCCTTTCAGGTTATGTGGATATAGATACTTTTGTACCTGTTTCCTCCAGCATCTTCACAAGGTCCTTTGCTGTTGTTCTGGGATTGATTTGCACTTTTCGCACCAAAGTACGTTCATCTCTAGGAGACAGAACGAGTCTCCTTCTTGAGTGGTATGACGGCTGCGTGGTCCCATGGTGTTTATACTTGCGTACTATTGTTTGTACAGATGAATGTGGTACCTTCAGGCATTTGGAAATTGCTCCCAAGGATGAACCAGACCTGTGGAGGTCTACAATTTTCTTTCTGAGGTCTTGGCTGATTTCTTTAGATTTTCCCATGATGTCAAGCAAAGAGGCACTGAGTTTGAAGGTAGGCCTTGAAATACATCCACAGCTACACCTGAAATTGACTCAAATTATGTCAATTAGCCCATCAGAAGCTCCTAAAGCCATGACATAATTTTCTAAGCTGTTTAAAGGTACAGTCAACTTAGTGTATGTAAACTTATGACCCACTGGAATTGTGGTACAGTGAATTATAAGTTAAATCATCTGTCTGTAAACAATTGTTGGAAAAATTACTTGTGTCATGCACAAAGTAGATGTCCTAACCAACTTGCCAAAACTATAGTTTGTGAACAAGAGATTTGTTGAGTGGTTGAAAAACGATTTGTAATGACTCCAACCTAAGTGTATGTAAACCTCCGACTTCAACTGAAGGTGAGACGGTAGGCGCGGTATAGGTGAGACTGTAGTCACGGTGTAGGACAGACGGTAGTCTCCTGTGGCCATCCTTCCAAGTCCCAGGCTATGTGTGACAGTACATGTGTGACAGTACATAAGAAACAGTTATTTGCTTATAACAATGGTATGTTGTCCTTCTTGTGGTTTGTTTGTGTTGTAACGGATGTTCTGGGATGGTTCCAGAGGATAAACCAGTGTCTGAGGCACAGGCCGTCAACACGGAATTCACCTTTGAACTCTTCATCTGTGCCACCATATTATTGGACAACAGAGATGCCCTGCTGAGCTGTAGGAACGACGTGCAGCTCATCCAGTTCACCAATAGGTTTGTGTGTGTGTGTGTGTGTGTGTGTGTGTGTATCTGCGTCCGTCCATCCTCTGAAATATTTGCCTTGTCATTACAAAGCAATACAACCAAACTCATCAGTCTTTCGCTCCGTGTTTCTCTATGTGCAGTTTGCAGGGAACTCTGGACCTGAACCTCACACTGAAGAAAGCAGAGGAGCATTTCTACAACTACTGTAAGCGCTCTGCTTGGGACTATATGAATGGCCGCTGCAGGACAAGTAAAAACAAGGAGGACCACTTCTTGTTCCAGCTCCGCAGCTTCTTCTCCTGAACTCAGATCAGTCCTTAACTTAACCTCTTGAACATTCAGCTACAACCTGTAGTAACTGTGGGGTGGACTCAAAACAAGGGACATATTTCCTAAGAGGAGTGTGTACTATTTACATGTCTTGTCCACTAACGTTGAAGTATTAATATTGCTGTGGGATCTACCTAGGACTATGATGTGTCCAAAAGGAGTTCTCACCCTTGATCTGAGATTCAACTACATAATATGTGATACTACTGGAAGAAAACAAGTCTTGGAACTGCATCAAGACCACTGAAAAATTGCATGTAGCAACAGTTTGCATGTGTTGTGACTCCCTGGTGATTGGTAAACATAGAAATAGAATTATGGGGATGCCTGTTCTAGTCAGTCTATTTCCAAGGATATAAAGAGGATGCCAGCTGCTGACCTATGTGTCATAGTGGACCTGTGTGACCGGAGTAGCTGCTCATTGGTTCAGTTCCGAGAGAGAGCCGGGAGGTGGGGTCAGGTTCGATTAGTTCTACAAGATCCCTCAGCCCTGGCTGCATTTTAAGACCGTACTTGTGTGTCACCTCTCCTGAAATAGCTCAGAGTATGGACAGGAGATCCCTCTGGAAATCCCTAAACATTGACGAGTAGCACGTTTAGCATTGTGCCACATTGCCAATACAGTGGCATACTGCAGTTTTATAGCTAGTCCCAATCTATTCTACACATTTTGCCATGACGCTGAGAGAATTTAGCATTTTTAAAACTCATTTCCTGTAATTCAATTTTCTTTTGACCTGTTTGGGGGGGGGGGGGGAGTGGCACACTTTGAGACAGACAGTGTGCCAATACTGTCTGGAATACTATAGGTGCATATACATGTCTGTCACAATCTTGCTTAGTGAAAGTTTGATATTATGTGTTTGGGTTAGTTTTTTGGTAATTTAAAGATGTTTTATTCGGATCCAGCTAATTGCCATAAAGGAGATGTCACTTTCAGGTGTCTAAGGCAGGTAGGAGTAAACATGTAATTCCGAGTATAATTGGGTTTGTTGCAATTCATAAAAAAATTGAGGATTATTTCCAGATGTATAGCTGCTGGACATTTCAGTTCCTCGGCCTGCGAGTTGGAGAGTGAAGAATAGGTTTCAGTATGTTGGAGGGACAGGATTGTCATTGTATGTATGGACTGTTATTATGTAAGGGTTAAATGTAATAAACTGTGGGACATTAAAGGCGTGTGAATATTTTCTTAATTTAACCTTTTTAGAATAGCCTTTGTGTGACCTACTTGACTTAAGCCCTTGGTGAAATGCTTTCATGGTTAGTGTAGTATTTTCATGGAGCATGCAGTGAAAGGTTCAGACAACTATATAAAAAATGCTTCATTTATTCAAAAATACTGTCAATTCATTACAGCATGTCATTTACTGTACAAACTAGAATGTGCTTTGCTGCTTGCTTTCCTGCGTTTCTAATGAATGTGAATCTACAGGCCGGTTGCTGGTAGGAGATATCTGTAGTCTTCTCACAGTGCTTATATCACTGAACAGCCCCCAGACCATGTGAACCAAGTTAAACATGCCCTGAGAAAACCTCCTTTCTCTGTGGACAGGACAAACTTTTTTCACATTTTATTTTTTATAAATCAGAGAAAATACAATAGTCTTCCTTTTCTAATTTCTAACAGCAATGTCTAACAGCAATTCCGCTAACTCCTATACCAGATAAAGTTAGTTGGCTAGCACTGAATGGGCACACAAACTACGTGGGCCTGGAACTTTCTCTGGCTGAGTCACCTGATTCCCTGATGGAATCTCAGTGAGCCGTCTGCTGTCTGTCTGTCGTTATATACTCTGTAGAGACACGGTACTCGCCCTCTTAGTCTCTGTACAGGAAAGGAAGAGGAGTGCTTCAGTGGAATTGAGCAGCCGTTGTTCTGAGGTTTGTGTGGTAATCTTTGAAGCATTGCACAACTGACTGAGCAAGGTAACTCCTTTTCTAAGAAGCGTTGCATTCAGCTCTGCTTTTTCAGGTTGACTTGCCAGCTCCTGTCCAACTCAAGGGACATGACCTCACTCTCATAATGACACTATTATGCTTTATGTCAGCTATTGGCTGACGGAAGAGCATTAAGAACTAGCATAAAGCTTATCTCAAATTGTTTAAGCAGTGTTTAAGTAGCAT